>NW_005054305.1:11525675-11573827 GCF_000277835.1 Geospiza fortis
GGTCGGGCCGGGCCGGGCGGAGCGCCGTGTCCCCGCGGGGCCGCCCCAGGCCTTCCCTCGGGCCGACCCTGAGGGCAGCGGGCGGTGTGCGGGACCCCCGCGGGGCTGCCCTGACGTGCCCCCTGCACCCACTCGGCTTTGCTTCCCTCAGCTCCTACGCCCCTTTGGGACTGAGAAGGGGAGGACGCCTCTGGAGGAGCGCTAGGCCCTTTAGGATAAGGTGTGTGCTCAGTTCTCGGAACGGGAAGGGCTCTCCCGACACTTCACTAGTTGGGTTTTAACTGTCCTTGAAGTTATTGAAGTGCCATTGCATTTCCTGATTATTTGATAGGAATGTCTTGTCCCGTATGAAAATGTCAATCTCTGCAGATGTGGCATAAGACTAAGGACAAGATCTTTTCCCAGGTGTATGTGGGAAAAGTAGAGTGTGATCACAAATGTAATTCAGCATTGGTACTTAAATGCTTAATTACAAACCCTTTTAGCAGTATTCTTTTTTGGTTTTTTGCATGTGATTTGACACTTTATGAAGGTTCAAAATCTTTTAGCAAGAAATTGATTGGAAAACAGGTGAAACTTAATGACTGAAACTGCCCCTGTTCTATTTAATTACACGTAATTGACAGAGAAAGATGCGTATAGTTTTTTTCTTGATTACTATTTGGAATTTTCATAGGTTCCTCTTAAGATTAATTTTGCTGCAATTGTAGGATGCTTTGAGTTGGAAAGGATCTTAAAGATCATATAGTTCCAGCTCCTGTGCCATGGGCAGGGACACCTTTCACTAGACCGTGTTGCTCAGAGCTCCATCCAATCTGGCCTTCAACACTCCCAGGGATGAGGCACCCACAACTTCTCTGGGAAATCTTTTCTGATGCCTCACTATCCTCTAAGTAAAGAATTTCTTCTAATATCTAATCTAAATCCCTTCTCCTGTAGTTTAAAACCATTCTGCCTTGTCCTAACACTATCTGCCCATGAAGAAAGTTGCTCTCCTGCTTTTTTTTCTTAGCCCCCTTTAAGTACAAAAGGCCCTAGTTGGATCTCTCTGGAGCCTTCTCGTCTCCGGTGTTACTGTTGTCTTATTGGCTGGGATTGCCATTTTGTTGCTACAATATGTAACAGTAACAAAGTCTGTGTAAATACTTTTGGTTGGTAAGTTCTTAGTCAGCGGAAGCAGCCTGGCATTTTGGCTAGATACTTATTGCTACAGTGTTAAACCCCATGGAAGTACCCGCCAGGGTCTGTGCTTCATTTGTGGCGCCACAATACGAGGCAGGGCGTGAGGAAAGCACAGTAGCCTGGCCATGCCCTTCCATGCTCTCTCAGCATCCCTCAATCCTTGCATTAGGGATGGTACAGGGTGTGTTGTCTATGACTTACCCATCAGCTTTACATATCTGAAAGGTATTTTCTTCTATCCTCAGATGGAATAGAGGTCTTCAGCAGATTTTTTTTTGGGCTCACTTTTCTCAATGTAATTTTCTTAATGGATATAATTCCTCATATTTATTTTTTCCCTGCAGAAAATACCTCATAATATTATGAAAACAACAAAAATTGATATGGGATTAATACCTTGTGTTTGTAGCAGTGTGTTTTCAAGGACAGATGATGTTTCATTTTATTTTAATGCGTATCCCCTCTCCATAAAAATGTAATGAAATTGTAGCCTAGTACCTTTTCTGGTGTATATTATAAAATATTAATGTCAGTCACATAGTGTGAGCAGAGTGGCTTGGGGACAAAACTAAGGATGATTTGACAAAGTAGAGTCTTATTCAGGACAAAAGAAAGGTTGCTGAAATGACATTGCCCTTACATACATTTCTAAGAATGAGCTTGCCAGTGATATGGCAGCATTTCGGGAATCTGGGAAAAAGTTGTTGGGGTTTTTTATAAGTTTTTGTGGAGTGATGCCTTGAATTCAAGCCAGCAAGGCTGAATTTGTTCTTCATCCCAGTACAAGCTTATTTGAATTATGTTTTTTACATTTCTATGTAAAATGTTTGTAAAATTTATTGTTTGCTTCTATCAGAGAGTTAGATTGCAGCTTTATTTCAATTTGTTACCATTAATGAGCTGATGCTTAATATCTCTTTGTGTATTTACTCTCATGGCTGAATCTAATACAGATTTTATGTAGCTGGTGAAGCAGTGGAAACTAAACAATAGCAGAGTGCAAGTTCCAAGTCATAATGGCATTTAAGTATTTTATAGTTTGTTTTTTTTTTTTTCCATAAAGCACAAGGAAAGTTGAATTTTAGTTGGGGTTCCTTGTGTTAATATTTCTACTTTTCTGGAGAGATGGATATTTCACATTAATTTTTGTCTTATTTCTATTCTATATGTAGTTCTTGAGTTACAGACTTACAAAAAAGAGTTCTGTTTCCTACAGCTGGCCTTGGCAGAGTTATATGAAGATGAAGCTAAAAGACAGTCATTGTGTTCTGACAAGCCAACAGCTACAAAGATCAGTAACCCAAAGGTGTCACAGAGGTAAGATGGGGTTTTTTCAGAAATGCCTGGATAGATGCCTTATTAACTCACAAAACTTTGTCATTCCTCCTTGTATTAAAAGCAATCTATGGCAATTTATAATCAAAAACTGTGAATCCCTGCAATAATGCATTGTCTGTCTTCTCAGAATGCTTTTAAAATTTATTTAGGAACCTTTTTACCAATTGGTATTCCAGGTATTCGAAAACACTTTAAACTCATTTCATGTGAGGTGCTATAACCAAAATGCTGTGTTGCTGTTTTTTTACACACACATAATTTGGAAATTTGCTGTATCAGGAAATTACTGCAGTTCTTTGTTTCTTCAAAATTCAGTAAACTAGCAGCTTGTGTGAAACTTGGCAACTGAACTGCTTTCATTGTTGTATTTATGGCAATGCCTGATGAGACAGATAGTGATTCTAAAAATTATTAGTAGGTTCCTATGGGGTGACAGAAATAAGGAGGGCTTCTTAATGAATTTGTGTGGTTTGGGCAGGTGGAAGGAAAGATGCATATTTATATTTCAGTCCAGCTTTTCTTAAAACGCTCCTACACTGTAGTGTTTGCAGTTCACACAACATTTGAAGATTCAGCATAGTCTTGGATGTTTTTTATAAAAGTATCTTGCCAGTTTTTAATTAATTAAAAAATAATTTAAAGAAGAGAAATATTTATAAAACTACTGACAGTGATGCTGTAACAAGTCTTGTATGTGGATTGTTTTTGAATCACTGCTGCCAGTATGGGTCTCAGTGCTAAAGGAGGTCAAGCAACAGAAAAGATCTTAGTCACTAGTTATGCTTCAAGTTCACTGCAAATGCAGAAATCTCTTCAGGAAGAGAGACTTTAGCAGAGAAAGGGACACTTGGAAGTATAGGGGGTTTTAAGGATGTTTTTTTGTTTCTTTCAATGAACCCACCTAAGCTGACTAACCAGCTACACAGAACTAAGTTTACAAACAAATAAAACAAACAGCTCAATTTCTCAGTACATCTCATGAAGTTATAACTTTCCACTCCCAAGCAAAGGAGATGCTGAAATACCATATCTCAAATACTTCAATGTGACAGTTGGCAAATACTTGTTATTTGTTGGCATTCATGCTGGAATGTGTGTGAGAATGAAGAGATGAATTAGTAGACTTCAGTTTGCTCTCTCAGATGAGGGCAGTGCATTAATTGCACAGAAACAGTGCTGCTCTTCTATGCTAGAAAAAAATAATTCAGTTGGAATGGACCTATAGTGACCATCCAGCAACTGTTAATGCAAAATGACTCTGCCTATGTGTGCTCTTTCCTCCTTGTTCACTGAGAAACATTCATGGTTGTGTACTTCAGCAAAACAAACTCAAACCTAAACAAACCCAAAAACTCAAGCAACCAAACAAAACTCCTCGATATTTTTAGTTTTTGAAAAAGAAGTCATTTCAGAAGTTAGATATGAAGTTTATGTGCCAGTCATCTTCAAATGTTTTCTTTTATTCTCTTGGCAGTCTTAAGCTGGATTCTCTTAAAAGGTTGAGAAAACCAGAGAGAAGCATGAGCGATGACAAAGAAAACCAAAGGTATTTTTATAACAAAACAAAACAAAAAAATTTAACAATTGTGAAAGTAATTGGGGTTTGTGTCACATTCACACTTTGCTCCCTCATGTTCTTTCAAAATGCATGTGAGCTAGATCTGTCCTGCAAAGAGGTAGGGGACTTACTAGAGTGTTAGCTGTACACTGTTGTTGTAAAATTATATTTAGCAGAATGTGGCTGGAGTGCTGTAGGAGCTGTAGATGCCTTAACCTGTATGGTCATAAAAGGTTGTAACTTACACTTGTGCTCAAAAATTTTTTTGTCATTCTGAATATCCTGAATTGTTCTGTGTATCTATTGATCAAATATTTGAGTACTTCCTTTCTTTCTTGAATACAAATTCTGATAAGAGTTCCTGTTTCATACATTTACCACTATCATTCTTTTAAATCTAATAATTACAGATTTTCCATATAAATGGTAGTTGGGGTGATAAACACAGATTTATGTACAAATGAGACACGTCACTCAGGGATTGACAGCTATGTGGCATTATAAAAATAGTATGATTGTACAGTAACCTCATACCCAGTACTCTCTTCTGATAATTGTAAAATATAATGGAATCAACATATTGTGAAGGTATTGGTCTGAGAAACAGTTTCACATGGATTAATTGATTTGCCTTCCCCCAAATGGTTAAATGTACAAGTTGAGGAAAGTGGAAAGCAGTTATTAGTTATTAATGCTTCCTGTAATCAAAGGGAAAACAATCAGGTTTGCCAGATTTTGATTTATTTACAGATTTTTTTTTTTACAGCATCTATTCCAATGGTATATAGAGATTGTAGTGCCTTTCTCTAGATAATTCTTGAGGAATATCTTGATCTTCATCATCAAACAGATACAGTTTTGAACAGAACTATTTGTAGCTTAGCATTTTGTCTTCAAGAGCTAGTAATGGTGCTGTGAAGGAAAAAAAACCCCACAAATTAGCTTTCACAACAGGTTTAGCTTTCACAACATTTTCTGCAGGTTTTAAAATGCCTTGAAAGTTAATCATATTTATTTTAAAATTTCTATTTCTGATACTGTTGGGAATGAAAGTATGCTAGATCTTTGAATTAAAAAATTAAATTGTGGCACTGTTCAGGTTTTCCAAGATCAGTTTTATACTTATTCTGCTAAGGTGGTGTTAGCTGTGAATTTATCCAATCCAGGCACAGTCCCATGCACAGAACACTCCTGTGGAAATCAGTCTTTCTGGGAGTAGGTGACAACCACATAAGATGCCCAGCTCCATCAGGACTGTGTTCACTTAAAACTTAAGGCCTTGCCCTCTGATCTTTGGGATCTGTTCCAGAAGGCACCTTGGTTCTTTGTTAGTCAAATGTTTTTAGTATAGTGCTGCTTGGATTATTGAGGAGGTTGGAACCAAGTGAAGCATTTATCAGAATGAAAAGGATTTGTGCCAAATTTGCCTCTCTGTTATTTTTTTTTCTTTCGATGGAAAGAGAAAAATTGTGCTTATTATTTAAAGCATTGTTGCTTATTTGCATTACTATTCTTAAGATTTTATTCAGGTGACTCAGAATATAGAGGATTACAAATTTCTGGGGCTTCTACAAACCCAAGTAAAATTGTTGCTGAACTCTTCAAGGAAGCAAAAGAACATGGGGCTGTCCCATTAGATGAAGCCTCAAGAGCATCTGGTGATTTCAGTAAAGCCAAGGTAAAAGTTAAGAAATGTGTTGATCTCTCTTTACGTTCGTGCCTCTGAAATTCATCAAACTACAGGAGAGCAAGTGCCTCTTTCTGTGATTTACAAATAGCAGATTTGCTCAAAACAGTTTTATATTGTCTGTTTCCAAACAGCTTGCTCTAGAAAATAAAGGAGCGCACAGTTTCAGAGGGAATCATTAGAAATCATCATGAACTGGAATTATATGCTTTGTTTTTAATTACAATTGATTAAATAAGAAACCAGACTAAATTTGCATCCCAAATCTTACCTATAGAATTGCTCCTAGAGAGTTGTGGTCAGCAGTTCAATGTCCAGATGCAGGCTAGTGACAAAGTATCCATAGAGGGATTAGTGCTGTTCAATGTCTTCATCAGTAACACAGACAGTGAGGTCAACTGCACCCTCAGCAGGTCTGCAGGTGACACCAGGCTGAGTGTTGCAGCTGATGTGCCTGAGGTCTTGGATGCCATCCAGATGGATCTGGACAAGCTTAAGAAATGGGCTCATGGGAACATCATGAGGTCAACAAAGCCAGATGCAGGATTCTGCATCTGCATCTGGGCAGCCCCCAGTATCAGTACAGGCTGGAGCTTGAAAGGATCAAGAGCAATTCTGGGGAAGGACATGGGAGTAGTGGTAGATGAAAAGTTGGACATGACCCAGCAATGTGCACTCACAGCCCAGAAAGCCAGACATGTTTTGGGCTGCATCACAAGAAGCATGGGCACCAGGGTGAGGAAGGGGATGTTGCCCCTCTACTCCACTCTGGTGAGAGCACACCTGGAGTGATTCATCCAGCTCTGGGGTCCACAGCACAGGAAGGACATGAACCTGTTAGAGAAAGTCCAGAGGAAAGCCACGAAAATAATCAGAGGAATGGAGCGCTTCTCCTGTGAGGAAAGGCTGAGAGAGTTGGGATTGTTCAGCCTGGAAAAGACAAGGGTCTGGGAAGACCTCGTTGCAGCCTTCTAATACTTAAAGGCAGCCTATAAGAAAGATGGGGATAGACTTTTTAGCAGACCCTGTTTTGGTTGGACAAGGGGTAAAGGTTTTAAACTAAAAGAGGGTAGATTCACACTAGGTATAAGAGAGACATTTTTTTTACAAGTAAGTGTGTTAAGACACTGGAACAGATGCTCAGGGAGGTAGTGCATGCTCCATTCCTGGAAACATTCAAGTTTGTGACCTTTAAAGGTCTCTTCCAACCTGAAGTATTCTATGATTCTTATGTTTGAAAAAGTGTACAGAACAGAAGCTGAAATGTGTCACAAAGCTTTCTTAGTCTGACTGTGGCTGCTAGATATAATTTTCCACTTAGAAAATACATTATAGAACAGTACTTGCTTTTTATCTCAGAAGCAAGCTCTTTTTTTTCTTTTTTTTTTTTTTTGCACCTAGGTAAGAATTTTGATAAACTGTTTTAGATAATTATTTTATAAGCTTTTCTTTTTGTTTTTTTTTCAGTCATTTTCTGGTGGTGGATACAGATTGGGTGACTCATCGCAAAAGCACTCTGAATACATATATGGAGAAAATCAGGATGTAAGTAAAATTCATAGCAGAAAACAGAACCTCCAACAGAGTCCTGCTTAATCATGTTTACAGCTTGAAATGCCACAATTACTGAAACTATGTTTATGAGGAGAAAATAATATCTAAATATTAGCTATGTGTTCAGTAGAAATTGTTGAAGTTTCCCAAGAGATGTTTGTTGGATACTCCTAAGGCCTCCATTATGGAGCTGTCAGATGTAAATTACTTTGAAATTCTTAGCACACCTTCTTTTCAGTTACATTGCACCAGGCGTTGTCCTGGATTTTCTTAGCTGTGCTAACATTTTAATGCTTTTAGGAATTGATTCTTCTTGTGGCTTGCAAAGCAGCCCATCTCAAACTGGAGGGCATGGATGGTGTTCTAGGGAAGGGGAAGCAGCAGGCTTGAGGCCTTTCGTTCCTATCACTTAAAAAGCAGCATGTGAAGGAGAGGGTGAGGAGAAAAGAAGTTCTCTGCACTTTGCTATTTTTGTGAATGGCTAAAGCAAATTTTCAGCTTGTCTAGAAAGAGCTACTAAGGCCAAAGGATGTGGTCCTGGCTAGGGGGTGCTGTTGTGCCACACAAGGAGCCTTCTGGTCTCCAGCAATCCTTCTACTCCAAGTAACAGCCAGCTGTACCCAGCCAGACTCTTGTTGGAGTGGGCTTTCCATAACTGGGGACATAAATACCTTTCTAAGGGAAGGCCAATTATACTGGCTGAGGAAGCCTAGTTTTGCTGGATGGCAAAGCACTTAGAAGGAAGAGAGGATGCAGGTTTTGAAGCTGGAAGGCCCTAGCTGGACCTTTCATGTATGATGTAGCAAAATAAGATGGGAACAAAGGAGGCTGGTTTCCAGGATTCTTAGCTTTTGAGCTGAATGGAGCTACTTTCAGCTTTGTTGGAGCTCAGCATGTAATAATTTGAGGGAAGTGTATGTTTTGCTGTAACTGATGTATCAGCAGTAATTTGTAATTTTATGGGTTTATTTCTTAATTTCTCAGTAAAAATGTTTACTGCTTTTGGAAATAACTGGAACATTACGAAGATCACTACACCCTCGCTGTATCATATTTTATGTCATGGATAGCAGATTAAGAGATTATTTTTCGCAAGGGAGAATGGTCTAGAAGAAGACAGTAGTCTATAACTACCAGGCTTTTTCAAAAATAATCTAACAATGACAGTTACAGTGCAAGGTATTGTTCTTATTTTGTCATTTGCCTTCTTGTTTGTGGTCTTGTACAAAATTTGTTTAGTGTAGATCAAAATTTCTATAACTAGTCTGTATGAAATTGTGCTGCCATTTTGTCTTTCTTTACTTTTTAAACTTGTTTTACTTCATAGGTTCAAATTTTGCTGAAACTGTGGAGGAATGGATTCAGTTTAGATGATGGCGAGTTGAGATCCTATTCAGATCCAACAAATGCTCAATTTCTTGAGTCAGTTAAAAGAGGGTAAGTTAAAATGACAACTTTTTTGATGTATGTGTTTGAAGTGAAATGGACAAAAATCCTTTCTCCACACGCTTATCAAAAGCTCCAGATTTCTTATTTGCCTGAACCCATAAAATATAGTCTGTATTTGTCACCAGATGCATGGGGCACTTAAAAATTTGTAATACTTTGGTTCTTTTGGTGGTTTAACTCTGAATGATACTTGCTACAACAGCTTTTATATTCACAGTTTTTTCCTAGCTCATTCTATGATTCAGCTGTCAATATATTCTAGGTTTTGACTGTTAGTTCACTGATTTTTTTTTTCTTCTTTTAGGGTGAAATCAATTCATAAAACAATTGAATGTGACTTTGAAAATATGCATAATGTTAGTATTGACTCATACTGTGTGTGTACTTTTTGGATGACTTCTTTTTGCAGTTCAGAATGTAATTGAAAGTGTAATTATTGTAACGTATTATTATTGTAATTCAGGGAAATTCCTTTGGAACTGCAGCGACTTGTTCATGGTGGCCAGGTAAATTTGGATATGGAAGATCACCAAGAACAGGAATATGTGAAGCCCAGACTGCGATTCAAAGCTTTCAGTGGCGAAGGGCAGAAGCTTGGAAGGTGAAAAAAGCTAGATCTGTTCTATGCTCTGTATTCATATACTGTTTCATTCCCATTACTGAAAATTTCAGACTACTTTGTCATGGTTCCATTAGTAACATCTGCTCTGGTTTTTTTCCAATCCTATAGCCTTACACCTGAAATAGTCAGCACACCTTCTTCCCCAGAGGAGGAGGACAAATCCATTCTTAATGCACCTGTTCTGATTGATGATTCCATGCCAGCAACTAAAATTCAAATTAGATTAGCAGATGGGAGCCGGTTAATACAAAGATTTAATCAAACACACAGGTAAATTGATTCTGAATTTTCCACTTAGAAAATACATTATAGAACAGTACTTGCTTTTTATCTCAGAAGCAAGCTCTTTTTTTTCTTTTTTTTTTTTTTTGCACCTAGGTAAGAATTTTGATAAACTGTTTTAGATAATTATTTTATAAGCTTTTCTTTTTGTTTTTTTTTCAGTCATTTTCTGGTGGTGGATACAGATTGGGTGACTCATCGCAAAAGCACTCTGAATACATATATGGAGAAAATCAGGATGTAAGTAAAATTCATAGCAGAAAACAGAACCTCCAACAGAGTCCTGCTTAATCATGTTTACAGCTTGAAATGCCACAATTACTGAAACTATGTTTATGAGGAGAAAATAATATCTAAATATTAGCTATGTGTTCAGTAGAAATTGTTGAAGTTTCCCAAGAGATGTTTGTTGGATACTCCTAAGGCCTCCATTATGGAGCTGTCAGATGTAAATTACTTTGAAATTCTTAGCACACCTTCTTTTCAGTTACATTGCACCAGGCGTTGTCCTGGATTTTCTTAGCTGTGCTAACATTTTAATGCTTTTAGGAATTGATTCTTCTTGTGGCTTGCAAAGCAGCCCATCTCAAACTGGAGGGCATGGATGGTGTTCTAGGGAAGGGGAAGCAGCAGGCTTGAGGCCTTTCGTTCCTATCACTTAAAAAGCAGCATGTGAAGGAGAGGGTGAGGAGAAAAGAAGTTCTCTGCACTTTGCTATTTTTGTGAATGGCTAAAGCAAATTTTCAGCTTGTCTAGAAAGAGCTACTAAGGCCAAAGGATGTGGTCCTGGCTAGGGGGTGCTGTTGTGCCACACAAGGAGCCTTCTGGTCTCCAGCAATCCTTCTACTCCAAGTAACAGCCAGCTGTACCCAGCCAGACTCTTGTTGGAGTGGGCTTTCCATAACTGGGGACATAAATACCTTTCTAAGGGAAGGCCAATTATACTGGCTGAGGAAGCCTAGTTTTGCTGGATGGCAAAGCACTTAGAAGGAAGAGAGGATGCAGGTTTTGAAGCTGGAAGGCCCTAGCTGGACCTTTCATGTATGATGTAGCAAAATAAGATGGGAACAAAGGAGGCTGGTTTCCAGGATTCTTAGCTTTTGAGCTGAATGGAGCTACTTTCAGCTTTGTTGGAGCTCAGCATGTAATAATTTGAGGGAAGTGTATGTTTTGCTGTAACTGATGTATCAGCAGTAATTTGTAATTTTATGGGTTTATTTCTTAATTTCTCAGTAAAAATGTTTACTGCTTTTGGAAATAACTGGAACATTACGAAGATCACTACACCCTCGCTGTATCATATTTTATGTCATGGATAGCAGATTAAGAGATTATTTTTCGCAAGGGAGAATGGTCTAGAAGAAGACAGTAGTCTATAACTACCAGGCTTTTTCAAAAATAATCTAACAATGACAGTTACAGTGCAAGGTATTGTTCTTATTTTGTCATTTGCCTTCTTGTTTGTGGTCTTGTACAAAATTTGTTTAGTGTAGATCAAAATTTCTATAACTAGTCTGTATGAAATTGTGCTGCCATTTTGTCTTTCTTTACTTTTTAAACTTGTTTTACTTCATAGGTTCAAATTTTGCTGAAACTGTGGAGGAATGGATTCAGTTTAGATGATGGCGAGTTGAGATCCTATTCAGATCCAACAAATGCTCAATTTCTTGAGTCAGTTAAAAGAGGGTAAGTTAAAATGACAACTTTTTTGATGTATGTGTTTGAAGTGAAATGGACAAAAATCCTTTCTCCACACGCTTATCAAAAGCTCCAGATTTCTTATTTGCCTGAACCCATAAAATATAGTCTGTATTTGTCACCAGATGCATGGGGCACTTAAAAATTTGTAATACTTTGGTTCTTTTGGTGGTTTAACTCTGAATGATACTTGCTACAACAGCTTTTATATTCACAGTTTTTTCCTAGCTCATTCTATGATTCAGCTGTCAATATATTCTAGGTTTTGACTGTTAGTTCACTGATTTTTTTTTTCTTCTTTTAGGGTGAAATCAATTCATAAAACAATTGAATGTGACTTTGAAAATATGCATAATGTTAGTATTGACTCATACTGTGTGTGTACTTTTTGGATGACTTCTTTTTGCAGTTCAGAATGTAATTGAAAGTGTAATTATTGTAACGTATTATTATTGTAATTCAGGGAAATTCCTTTGGAACTGCAGCGACTTGTTCATGGTGGCCAGGTAAATTTGGATATGGAAGATCACCAAGAACAGGAATATGTGAAGCCCAGACTGCGATTCAAAGCTTTCAGTGGCGAAGGGCAGAAGCTTGGAAGGTGAAAAAAGCTAGATCTGTTCTATGCTCTGTATTCATATACTGTTTCATTCCCATTACTGAAAATTTCAGACTACTTTGTCATGGTTCCATTAGTAACATCTGCTCTGGTTTTTTTCCAATCCTATAGCCTTACACCTGAAATAGTCAGCACACCTTCTTCCCCAGAGGAGGAGGACAAATCCATTCTTAATGCACCTGTTCTGATTGATGATTCCATGCCAGCAACTAAAATTCAAATTAGATTAGCAGATGGGAGCCGGTTAATACAAAGATTTAATCAAACACACAGGTAAATTGATTCTGCATCAATGCAGGTAACAGTAACTATTTCAATAAGTTTGTGTTTTGTCGTTAAATGAGTCTCATCAAGACATCAAAAAGGGGGAAATACCAGCCTTGCTGAAATGTATCATTCTATGTCACTTCCATTACATGGTTATATGATGAACTGACTGTCAGAAATTCTGTGCTTGGAAACACAATATATTTGATAACTGCAACTTCTCTTCAAACTTTTATAACCAATGATGTCCTTTGTTTTTTTAGGTCATAGTTGAGCCATAATTGTTCCCAGGACAATTGAAATCTGTATAGCCCCACTATATAGTCATCCCAGCCCTGGGCCCTCCTTGGGAAGATCAGGTGGATGACTTGGGAAACACTGTGAAAGCTCTTTATTGCAAAGTGTGGAGTATAGTCTCAATTGGAATATAGTCCACACTATGGGCAGAGAAATCCTGTAGCCCATAATCAAGAATTCCACCTTGTTATACTTAAGGTTGTTACAAACATGACATGGTCTGTAAGTGTAGACTGCAGCCCATATGCAGGAGGATATATAGGCACTTCATGCTCATTTGCAATTCCAGCATGTGGGTTGGACATAATACTGAGAGCTAACTTCTGTTTTGGATGGTCATCTCCTAAGAATTGTCAGTGTGTGAACTTGAGGGAGGTTTTAGATTTGTTAGTAGCTTTGCTGATTAGAGCTTGGCACTGGTTTTATTGATGTTGGCACAGTGCCACAAACAGTGTTGGCCAACCCCATGAGGTTATGTTAGTGCAAGGCTCTGCAAAGCTCTGCTCTCCGCTGCTGAGAGATCTTTGGGCAGAGGAGAGAGATTTGGGCAGCAGTTCCACCCATGCTTTAGCACTGTTAAAGCCAGCCTGCACAACTGTGTTACAACATGGCTGCAGCTTGAATCCTGACTTGGAGGTGATGTTAGCATGGACCCAATTCCATGTGAATATTGTTACATGGAGAGCTCATCTGTTTCCTTTTTTCATTCTGGCTCAGAATAAAGACAAAGGGTAACTTTTTTTACCTGACAGTATACACAGACCACAGTGAGGATATTTTAGCTGATAACCAGTAGGGAGGAAGATACAGCAGTACTTTTTGACAGTTTAGACCTGATAATATATGCTGAGAGTGCAGGCCCAGATCCTTTCTTCACAGCATCTGCTGAGAAGTGACTGAGACAAACTATGAGGCTTATTGGGAGCCTCTGTAGCTGAGTTGTGTGTTCTTTTCTTTGCATGGAAGGGTAGAAGTGGTAAACTTGCCAGTAACATCTGTAACAACCTAGATTGTGTTGACAGGAACTTGCTTAATTATTATTAACTTTTTCTTGACTGTGAATCTTTATGGTTATCTTCAGCAGCTGATTTTGATCATATATATGGCAAAGTGCATTACTTATGTCAAAGGCCTTGAAGACTGATAAAAAGCAGAAATCGCTGCTTATTTGGCTACAGTAAACTTGCCAATTTATTAATTACAAAAGATCTTCACAGATTTATTCTCAGCTTAATGTCTTAATAGAAAACCCTCAAATTTCAGGATTTTATCTCTAAAATACTATTTTTATCCATGTCTTAAAAAATTAAATTCTTCTTGTTATACTGTTTATGTGACTGTTTTATTAACTATTGATCAGAAGTTCACTGCCAAGTGAAAATAGGGGAAAGCTCTTGCTATTGAAGTGCGTTAATTATTCCTGTCTGCTTCCTCTTCACTGTGACTATATATTTAAAGATTCTTTCTTCCATTAACACTTCACTTTTTTGGAATATAATAATTAATAATGAAACTTTTGACAGTGATGTTGAGATTACTTGACTTCCTGTGTTAGGTATCAGTTTGCAATATACTTTCGTGTTAAAAATTTCGTTTCTGTTATTTGAGGAAACAAGCAACATTCGCTATCATTTTCCAGGGAATTTTTTTATGCAAGAACCAAAAAATTGTAAGCTATAATCATTACATCTGGATCAGAGAGAAATATGAAATCTAGAACTTATTTGGTTGTTTAGTCTGCTTAATGGTTTTGTGTTCTCTGATCATATTAATGTTCAGAGATGTATGTCAGATGGAATCATACAGAGTTTTCATGTCCATCTCCTTTTCACAGGATTAAGCATATTCGAGATTTCATTATCCAGTCCCGTCCAGCTTTTGCAACAACGGATTTTGTTCTTGTGACTACCTTTCCAAATAAAGAGCTAACAGATGAAAGCCTGACGCTACAAGAAGCAGATATACTTAACACTGTGATTCTTCAGCAATTAAAGTGATCTTGTGATTGTTGTACAACATAGGGACCCTGCTGTACTGTCATACAATATGTTTCCAACAGATGAAAGAAAGGAGATATCAGTGTCTTTTTATTTCCTCTTTTCCAGGGATCATATTTTTGGATTTCATGTCTTCCAGCTATAACATATCTAACTTTTTAATTTTAATTTCTCAATATTATTCAGGTTATTTTCAGTCTTAAAAATAAGGTTCTGTATGTTAATACGTTTCAAACCACATCTTATACTAAATGTGAAATGAGATAGGACTTTGTGACTCAGTTTTTTGAGGGGGGTGGGGAAAGGAGCATTTTTCTGAAGGGGACAGTATCTTTCATAGAAGTTGGTAAGATTTGCACTATGGAAATGTTCTATGCTGCATTGACAAACAGCCATTTGAAAACTTAGACTGTAGGTTATGTTTACCTTGAAAACTATTAATATTAAGGTGTTCTTTTTAATAGGTTTACAGATAATTAATGCCCTAATATAATTTTTGTACGTTCTATTTGTAGTGTTTCATGGTGTAGTATAATATTTATATTATAGTTTTTATGTCATTTTCCTTGTATTGTTGCTCGTATGAGTGAATCAGTTCAGGAGATGCAAACCTCAGCTGTTGCAGACTATAATAGAATGTTCTTGTTTGTATTCTAGTTGTACTACTTGTGGTGAAAATAAATATGAATTTTTTTCTTTTTGAAAGTTAGAGAAATGTGAGAGTCCACTGTCATCTGGGGAAATTGTGATTTAGAGGAGGCCTCTGGTCATTATGAATCTGGGTGTGCAGTTGGACCCTGTGCAACAACATGATTCCTTACACAAACAGTTACTTAACCCCAAATAAAAATACGCTGAGGTGCACAAACACAGAACTGTGCATGCAAGTGACAGCATAAACGTGTTAATTGGTCACATATTTTTGACCTGAATTTCAGTTGTTTATATTTGGAATTTTGGCCAAACGTATTTTGTAGTATTCACCGGGGATTTGGTTGTACAGCTTTCACTGTGCTTGCTTGGAAGCTGTATAATTAAACTCCTTCATCTTTGAAATTACATATTTTATAAAAAAACCTGTCCCAACACTACACTAAGCAGGTAGGAGTCTTATGTTGGGGGAAACTGGCTGCTGTGCTTTAGTAGCATGCAGTTTTTTAGTATTTTTGGATTTATATCAGAGGAGTGGATCACACTCTGAAGGAGAATAGGTGGGCTGTATCTCTTGTACCAATATGTGTTGAAAATTGCTGTTTTCCATGTTTATTTTGTTCTGAAAATATCAATATTTGTTTATTTGTGTTAAGATTATAATTGCTTAGTATATTCTTACGTTTTTACCTCAAAGTAGATATTTGAATGAGTAGATTTTAAACATGCAGTTGTATTTGAAGCATTTTGTTTTGCAATCTGAATATCTGCATGATTTTAATCATAATTCATTTCATGTGCTAAGTAATTAAAGCTTTATGTTTAAGATTGCAGACAAGGCTTCTTGTGTTATTCCAAATTTACGTTGTGATAGTGTGGTGATTGTGTTGTGTGCCAAATATTTAAGCTTAAACATAAAGGAATTGTCATGTACTGTGCATGTATTTTATATCCAATATACAAACAGTTCTCTATGTAAATGCGAGGCCAAAGTTCGTGATATCAGTTTTGGGCAGTCTGTGGTTTGGGCATATTTTGGTTCAGGATGTAGGTGAAGTTACATTGCTTATTACTTCTGAAGACCCTTATTGATTAGGCAGTGGTGTATGAAGAAAAAGGGTTAACTAAATTGTTAAGTTTTTTCCCTCTTATGCCAAAACCTACAATACATATTATCACAGTCTCTTTGTTTCAAATACCTGTTGAATTTTAGTGTTTAATGGCAGCTGAGAGTAACTGGGGGTCCCAGAAGTTGACAATATTTTGTCTAGCACTAGGAAATGTATCAATGATTATGTTTAAATATTTCAAGCTTCTCGGTACTTGAAAGCCTATGGAATCTTCCACCTCATAATTTTATGTCATAACTTTTATTATATAAATTGTCACTTATAGCTAACATCTTGGCATTTTTGGCACAAAACTGTTCTTTCAGTGCAGACCTATGTGGATATGCAGTTAAAACTGGCTACAAGGGAGAAAGAGCTTGGCAGAGGATGATGATCTTTCTCTCACAGTAAGGCTGCTAAGTTTGGGGGTTCCATTTATTTTCCCTTAAATAGAGGTAATAATCCTATTGCTTGCTCTTGTAGGCAGCCTATGAAAGGCTCAGGCTTCACCTCCGCTTGACTTTTCTAGAAATCCTTTACCACACAAGAGCCAAATAACCAAAACCTGAATGTTTTCCTTAAAGAAAACTCATCAGTAATAATTGATTCTGGATAAACACAGCCTTATTAGTCTTTGGGTTTTGGTTTTTTTCTTCAGCAGTCCACTGAGATGTTTGCAAGCATTCCACTTTAATTAAACTACTGGACACACTTGTATAATTAGCATATATTAGCAGTTATCTCATGCTGTTCTTGCTCTTTGGTGAAAATCTGTCCAATATTAAATGAAGCGAGGAAGAGCGCACAAGTACTCTGAGGTGCTATTTGCTAGCTCCCTGCTTAGTTGCTTGCACTAAGTTACAGCTCCCATGGTCTTTAAATTGTCTTACTCTGTGCAGGGAGAAGAGACATGCATCTTCCCCTTGCTCATGCTGCTTAAAGCTGCCAGGCCTCACTGTAGGCATGTGCTGCTCTCTGGGCAGGTGAGACAGCAGCAAGAGTCTGGGGGAAATGCTGAATCAATGGCTGGCCAAAAGCAGTTAGCTTCTGGTGTTTCTGTAGGATGGGTATAATTGGAATGGGTGAAAACAATAAAAGTGGGGCTGCTTCTATTTAGCCTGGAAAGCTCTGGCCCTGGAATGGGGTTAGATGAAAACAGTGCAGCAGAACCATCTACACCCATTTGAGGTTGACAGAATTGACTTTGTGACTGGGAGATGATTTTAATCCCTGTGTTTTTTATTAGTGACTTTGATCAAATTTGAGTTTATGGTGCTGGTTCTGCATCTTAATGACCTCGCTTTTGAGAGAGCATTTCCACTGAGTCTTTGGTCCTAAGTTAAATTTCTTATCTTAAAAAGCTCAAAACAGGTAACTTACAAGGAAGAAAACAGGGATGGCGTGATGTAAAGTGCGCAGTTACAGAGGGAGGAAAGCATAACGCTAATTACAAGCATGTACAAAGCTGGAAATTCAATTCAGGTATTCTCAAAGGGAAATTCAAACACAGTTTTCAATAGCTGAACTGCTGGAATGAAGCAGCCTTAAAAATCAACTTTCTTTTTTGTTGTTGGTTTTTTGTTTTGTTTTTTTGTTTAAATCTTATTGTTATGCTGGCTTTCTGTAAGATTTGTTTTAATTATACCAAATTTATTTAGGTTTGGTACTGATGTAAAAATAAAGTAAAAAAGATGGCTTAGTTTTTGAAAAGCAACTTGCTTTGTCTTTGTCTAGTCATAATTAATAAATTCTGATGTATGTTTCCTATTCAAAGGGCTGGAGATGTTATGTATATCACTGTATGTATTCAAAATTTCCATTACAAGCCTTCCAAAAAAAGTCTGTTGAATATCAAAGAATTCAGATACTAAAACTCAACTTCTTATAGTTCTTAGTTGTAATTCTCCTTTACTGATGGTCTTGTTCTGCCCATAATCTAAGAGCTCCCTGGCAGCATATCTGAACGTTAAATCAAGGAAACTATGTTCAAAAACTTTTTCATCTAAAACTGAGAAATGAGGAGTTCTTTTCTGTTCACTGTGAGCTGTCTGCTCTGGAGTTAAATATGTGACCTACAAGCTATGTGGTTTAGCTCTTTTTCAGGGATGAGAAGGTAGATTTGTTATTCCACACTACATTAAGATAAATCAAGAGAGAAATTCTTAACTGTATTAAAATTAAATTTTTAAAAATCCTTCAGGGAATTATTCTGGAAGAGCTACTATTTTACATTTATAAACCTTTCCCAGTCCAAATTAATTTGGTGAGCTCTTAGACCATTTAAATACTAACAAGCAAGAATCCACAAATGGGAATAACCATGACTAATTTTTCTAATCTGATGTTCCTAGCTGAAGTTTGAATAGAAGTTATTGTTTATGCAGGGCCGTGATATTGGTATTTGTTTCATAGAATCCATAGTGTCTTACTAGGTGCTGATATAAGAATTTTTATTGTCTATTCTAGAAAAAGAAAAACCAAAACCATTTATAGTGTTTACTAGCTCTAACCTTGGCACTACCAAATAATTGCACTTAGAGGACAAAGTAAATTTTCTGGTTTCCAAATTAAATTTTCATTTTTGTGAACTTTTTTATGACAATAGCTTTCTACAGTGTTTTGCACCAATGGAAACCTCAGAACTTCAGTGCTTGCTTTGTGTAAACCACTGACAAATTTCTATTTCAGTGCAAAGAATTAATTTCTATTTATCTTATAACTGTTCCTAATCAAATTACACTAAGTCATCATTAATCAAATGTTCACAATGTAAATTTCCTTACAGTCTCTCATGACGATTTAGTTTATTTTAAACTAGATTTTGCCTCCCAATACCTGAGCCTGAATGTGAAAGTACTAGTTTATTTGAAAGCTTGCAGTTAATAGAGAAAAACATAGATAACGTATTTGTTTCTATTTGCATTTGAATTCTTCTTTACTTAGCAAACTGATTCTTGGTATAAGAAACTGAGAAATTTTCAATAGAGAAGACTTTGTCTCTGAATGCAGAAAAGTGCTACCACTCTTTGTCCATGAATGAGTATCTCAACACATGTCCATAGTAGTTTCCACTTCTTTATTTATCACTTTTTTAGTATTGGTCCTCTTGTTTCGATATTGTTTTCCCATGTATGCTTTCACCTCTTTTAACTATAAAATTATATTCTGCATATTGTTATTAATGGGGGACTTCTTCCCAGAGCAGCCCTCAAATCCTGTAGTCTAAAAGGAATCATTGAAAGCAGAGGAGGGAGCATAAGTGGATATAAGCAAATGGTTGTGTCAAAAAGGTTTTCATTAAATTATTTTCTCCTGCTCTTATAGTCTAGTAATTTGTTTCATTTTCTAAGGCAAATTCCTGAAAGCTGTATTTCATGGAAAGAGGCACCGACCTTAAACCAGGTCGCAACTGGTTGGTAACCTTGGTCACTACACAAAAAATTGTAAGCCAGAATTTGCTTGCTGAAAGAACTGGAGAGATCAGACAATTAGACCTTAAAAGGATTTGCTCAGGGTTCAGGCTCACTTTTTCCTCCCCCTCACTTTTAAATCCTAAGTTTCGATAAACCACACACACCTTGCCACCGCAGGACTCAATAGTATGTAAGACTGACTTAGCTAGTAGGTTCTGTATTCCTGTTGTTGCAAAGCCTGGCCTTTGGAATCCAGTTCTGTCTGGATTTTGTGTGTTTGTAATAGTATGTCATGGCCCAAGTTAAGAAAGAAACTTAGGTCACATATATGAGAAGGATATGGAGTAAGTCATAGTGTCAGCAAACAAATGTGAGAAAACTAGAACCTTGAAAGGATTTTGGAGAAACTTTGACTATTCATGTTTCTTCTCTAACCTGCACTGGCCTCTTCCATACAGAGCTTTTCATTTATTTACTCACCTAAACATTATTTTGTGCATGTATAGAAAGTCTCTTTAAATTCTGCCTTCCTATGCAATTCCTATTGGCCTGCCTGTAGGCACCCATGAGAATAATGAACTTTATGTTCAATGCTTTCATCCTGGGTTTTTTTGTGGCTGGTTTCATGTCTCTCAGCATGACTGCAGTTCTGAAAAATAGTGGCTGCCTGGCTGTAGTTGCAATCTTCAGGCCCTACTGCAATAAAACTTTGAAACAATAAAAGATCAGATTCATGACCGTGTTATTGTTCCCATCAGCTGTAGCTCCTACTGCTTTGACTGATATCCAGTATCAGAACATGTCGACCTGGCAAGGTCTGTTTGCCTTCGCTGTCTCTGTGGGCTATTTCCCAACCGACTGCGCAAGCAGAGAAGGTAGAGCTGACCCGAAGTCAGTGATTTCCAAATGGCCTTTACTCATAGTCAAGGCCATCAACAAACACACATTTAATTTTATGAATTTTCTTAGAACAGTAGCCTTTCCAAGCTCAGAGAGTGCTGCTGGCTTTGTACAAGCACACTAACCACTTATTAAGTGCTGTTCAAATAGTGAGATGTCTTTATTAAGGAAGCTGCATTTAGCTAATAGACTTGCTAAGGTGATCAGAGGGGTAGTATGCCTCTCCTAGGAAGAAAGACAGAGAACTGGGATTGTTAAGCCTGGAAAAGAGAAGGCTTTGGGGTGACCTAATTGCAGCCTTCCAATATCCAAAGGAAGCCTTCAGGAATGATGGAGGGGGACTCATTATAGCAGAGAGTGACAGGATGTGGGGAATGGCTTCAAATGGAAGGCAGGTTTAGATTGCATATTAGAAGAAGTTAGAAGAAATTAGAGCATTCTCTGTGAGAGAGGTCAGGCACAAGAACAAGCTGCCCAGAGAAGTTGTGGATGCCCCATTCCTGGAAGTGGTCAAGACCAGGTTGGATGGGGACTTACGGAAGATGTCCCTGCCCCTGGCAGGTGGCTTGGAATCTAGATGATTTTTAAGCTCTCTTCCAACCTATACCTCTCTATGATTCCATGATACTCTTAGATGAACAAATCAGTCACTTTCCTGTACTGTAACGATAGTGATAGTCAATAATATAGATTTTTGTAATATATTCAATTTGAGATTCTGTAGCACTGTTATAGAAAGCTTGTTCATGGTTATAAGGATATTTAATTCCTGCAACTAAGAGTTTAAAAAGCCCATAACTATATAATTATGGGGCTGGCAAATGACTAGGGGGAGGTTCTTTCTCTTCTCTTTATCTTCATGTTCTGAGGGAGGAATAGATTATAATTTATATCAGGTATTTCTCCTAGAAAATCTTCAACAGATATGAGTGACAATGAAAGACACTGCTTTCTTACTCCAGCTATCTTAACACTGCAGAGCTTTCAGTCCATACTTCCCATGAAGGCAGCTGCCCATCTCTGATAAATGTCATTCCTTTTTTTCCTATTCTTGCCTTCTTAAACACTTGCCACTGAAACTGAGGGAATCTTCTGACAACAAAGTTTCGCTCTGTACTGTTAGGATCTCATCTATTATGTTGCACCTCATCCATTTTATTTGGTCTTCTGCAGCTAATGCTTCTGCTCAAGTAATGACTTGAGTGCTTGGGTGGCTGATATTTATATTCCAGTTTATATTCCAAGGATTCACCTTCTTTCTGGGAACTATATTTTTGTCCCTATCTAAGAAATTATTTGGAAGAAATATATTAAAATAGAAGAAAACAACTCTTCCTCAACTCAGTAATGAAAGATTGTCACTTTTCATTCAGACATCACTAATGGATTCTGCTTTTTACACTTTGCACTTTTTTTTCCTCCATAGCTAAGCTAAATTTTTCATATTAAAGACCTTAATTATCTTTTGACCTTTTTGACTAAGGGGACAATTATCATGGTTAACTTAAGTTCAGGGCACTTTGGCAGTATTATCACCCCAGTTTTACCCCGGTAATTGTGGGTTTAGCCATCATTGCAGCTGATCTGTCAACCCGTGACATGCTTAAAACTGCAGACAGTGCAGCCTGGGAGAACTTCCCCTTTCTATTGTTTTTCTTTTGTTTTTTCTTGTTCCTCTGTGTTTTAAAGAACAGATGGAATGCTGTATAAGTAAGCAGGAATTTGTTCTCATCCTGTGATCCAATGGGTTTTATAGATAAGGAAGTTAAAAGGCAAACAAAACAAAGCAAATCTTGAGCAGCAAGTGACTTCTTATGACCTTCCTCTGAGCACTGCATCAGAGGTTAAACAAGGCCAAGTGCAGGGTCAGACAACTGCATGAGGGCAACCCTTGGTACCAACACAGGCTGGAGAATGAAGGCACTGGGGGCAGCTCTGTGGGGATGGACTTGAGGGATGCTGGTGGATGAAAAGCTAGGCATGATCCAGCAATGTGCATTCACAGCCCAGAAACCCAAACATGGCCTGGGCTGCATCAAAAGAAGAGGTGATTCTGCCCCTCCACTCTGCTCTCATGAGACCTGGAAGCACTGTGTCCAGCTCTGGGGTCCTCAGCACAGGAATGAGGAGCGAGTTCAAAGAAGGACCACAAAAAAGTAAAGAGACAGCACCTCTCCTATGAAGGCAGTCTGAGAGAGTTGGGGTTATTCAGCCAGGAGAAGACAAGGTTCCAGGAAGACCTTCTTGCAGTCTTTCAGTACTTAAAGGGGGCCTGTAAGAATGAAGAAGACAGACTTTTAGCATGGCCTGTTGCAACAGAACAAGGGGTAAAGTTTTTAAACTAAAAGAGGAGACTAGAGATAAAGAAATTTTTTATGGTCCGGGTGGTGAGACACCAGAACTGGACACTCAGAGAAGTGGTAGATGCCCCATCCCTGGAAACATTCAAGGTCAGGTTGGACTGGACTCTGACGTAGTTGAAAATGCCCCTGCTCATTGCAGAGGGGGGTCAGGGCTAGATGATCTTCCAAGGTCCTTTCCAACCCAAACTGTTCTATGAGTCTATGAATTGCCTGGCAGAGGAAAAAGACACATGTGATGCACATGTCAAATGGGATGATAAAGGTGTGTGGACCTGTTGGAACCATTGTCACCAGTGACAAGTCTTTGAAGAAGGATTTATTTCCCTTTATTTCACAAATGTTGGGAATAGGCATTAAGAAAGGGAATGACCGCAAAGACTAAAACATAATCTTTGCTCTCAGAATCATGACTTTAGGAACTTTTTTAATATGACTTAGTTTTTTATTGTATACTAGTGAGATTTAGGGTAGAATTCTTACCAAGAAGAATTTTCCAGTTTTCTTCTGGTTTCTTTAGAATTATTTCTTGAATTATATGATTAATGAATGTAATTTCTTTCAGAGTTGGGGGGGAGGAAGTAACAATGGAAGTATATTTGACATGCATCTATGAGCTGAGCAAGACAGGATTTTTTTACCTTCTGTTTTTTTTTTACCTTCTGAGATTGTTTTCTTTTGCCTTCTGCATAAGCAAGTAAGTTAATAAAAGTCTCATGCAGCAAAAAATGTAAATCTGTAGAAGCATATCAAAATAAATAGAAAACCAAAAATGTAGTATTATAAGATAGCAGTCAGTGACTTTGATTTGTGATTAGGAATTTGGGAATTGATCTTTTCTGTTATATTTCAAAGTAGAAGACCAAGATGCAGCACTGCACCTGAATATTTACTGTAAATGGTTTGTGCAACATCCATCTCACCAACTGTTTTGTGCCTTATGGCTGTGATAGTCATGAGACGCTGCATACCAAAATTTGATGTCAGCAGACAGACACATCTCTCTAGTTTGATGGATCTGTATTTATGCATACAGCAATAGATGGAAAATCATTTTTGGAATCTTCTCAGATACATCTCTTCTGTTCCTTCAAGTTAATAGAAATATACAAAGTTACTTTCTATCCTTATTCTAAATGTTATAGAGGACAATTTCAAGAGCAATCCACAATGATTTCTTTTCCTGTGGTGAAAGTTTTAGATTAAGTTCCTTCTGATATTGACAAGACAGGAAGCAAACCAGTGCTAAGTGTCTTGGGGAACTTTTACTGTGTAAGAACTCCAAAGAATTGGTTGGTAAATGTTTTTGAAAGTAAATACTGTGTGAGTTCTTCATAGGTTTCAATACATGAGTGCCTGGTAGGAGAAAGTTAACAGTTCTATCAGTAAGATTGAAAAGAATTTTTAGTTACTAGGGAAGTTATGAAAATTATTAATTCCAGAAAGAATTGGATTATAGCCATTTAGTAGATTTGACCAAAGTCAAATATGTCAGAGTTTTCAGCAAACCAAAACATTGTGACAGCCAGTATAGATCAATTTAAATAAAATCATATGTTTTCCATCTTTTAATCTTTTAACTTGAAGTAATTTTGAAATGAAAGCTTTTTAAATGGAAGAAAACCAGGAATGTGTCATTTTAAATACAACGGAAGGAAATAATTAATTTTCTTTTTTGCAATTGAAATTTTTATTTCAGGAAATATGAACCCTGTATAGCTGGTTTGAGTGACTACAATTTGCATTTTTCCCTCAGAAATTGTTGGCCAAACCATTTTTCAGATAGGTGCAATCTTGACTTGCCTAGTTTATGCAAAAATTGCATGATACAATTCCTGAACCAAAACCATTGTCTCTCCAGGACCTCCTTTCGGAGTATAATCAAGAGCAGAAATCTCCAGGGCAGTTTTATTCTTTACATGCTCAATAGCTTTTGTTCCTGTTGATATAAAATTTGCTTTTGAAAGCTGATGACCAAAACTGAATTCAGAGCTTGCATTTCTTTGATGGTCCTCAAAACTCTGAGAATGGATTCGTTCAAAGGTTAGGGCACTTAAATGTAGGTATCTACTTGTGCACATTTATGTATGAGCAAAATGCCCAGCTCCCATTCGGTTCAGTAGAGGTTTAGGGATGATCAGGCAGCTCTCCCACAGCCATATTCCTGGAGCTTTTCAGTTTCTGAAGACACCATGAGGTCAACAGACTCAACACCTGACTTTTGGGACTGTGAGTCTGTATGAAGGGAGCCTAGAGACACATGGGTTACTGCAGGGTATTTCAATGTCTCCACTTCCTATGTGGGGACAAATGAGTCAAACCCCTTGTGAGTGCCATCACGACAATCTAGAGATTTATTTGGCTTACCCTAAAGTAACACCACATACTTTGGCAGCTGCTGGTGTTCAGCTGCCTGCATGTGCTGGCCAGATCTCCGCTGTCTGTATGAATTTTGAAACTTAATTCATGTTTCATAACCTGTGAACTGACTCTTACTTTGGTTGTCTGTCTTTAAATATTTTTTTAATCTTATTTTCCCGTAGTCTTTGGCAGCACAAACTTAATATTTTTTAGACTGCAGCATAGTTTCATATGTGGCACCCATTATTTCCCTTTCTTTCTTGTATTCTTACCACATACTCTTTACAAAAATCACTATTACACTGAAGTTAGGAACTAGAAATAAAGTCTCTTAGGTTATGAAAAAAACTTGCCCCAAAAATGTTAGAATTATTCCCCAGATAAGCACAAGAAGCAGTAAAATCTTGTATTCCTTTAGCTATCTCTTGTTATCCAGCATATTTTTGACAATACATAAATTATAATAGTGGCTGCATGTGTGTCTTATTTGTCAGGCTCCAGATGCATTATACTCTGCATGGCTCAGTGGCAGTCCTCTGCACAAGGTTCAAGGCTGATTGATGGTACACTTTGATGTACTGATCTTTAGCAATAGTTGTAGTAGTGGAACGCCTTAATAAATGCTGTTCGAGGCCAGTTTCAAGGCTGGACATTATCACCTAATTACTTTGATCAGAGTGGTGGCAAATATTTGCATAGTACATGCATGTGGACTCAGCCTGTTGTATTTTATTTACAGAGTAACTTTTTGGAATAGGGTCTGTCTGAGGTCTACTCTGGAAATTGAGATTCACGGTTTCCACAGAATCATGCTCTTGCAGACCTCTTCTCCTCATCTTCTGGCTCCATCCTATTGTATCTTCTCAGAGCCACCCTGTCATGCCCTCCCTTAACCTTTTGTTCCTCCCTAAATATTGTTACCTAATGCAAATTTATTTCTGTGCTGTTCGTGTTCTGTTCCTTTCTTGCTTCACGGCTTGATGATTGCACATTAAAAAAATCACATTGTGGAGCACTGCTTTGAAGTGCTATTCTGGCTCCCCATCAACTGAGTTTATATCTGCTTCACTCAAGTGATGCTGCTTCACAATGTCTTCAGTTGGGCCCAAGATTCAAAATCAGTACCCCATCCTCACTCCCCCTTGGTCACCCATCAGCAATCTCAGTCACTGTCCGTGATCTCCTTCAAATGTCAGTTTTGCCTTCTGCAAAACTGCTGATAAGATATAGCCTCCCATAGCCATTCTCCTAACAAACATTCACCCAAGTGTTTCCTCCTTGTGCTGCAGTAATTTTTCAGTGCTGTCCTCTCCTCCCCTGCTACATCCATTGGTATTTTTGCCACAGAGAGTGTTTATCCATGTTGTCATTCCTCCTCCATTGCTACCTTATCCTGAATTCTTTATAGTACCAAATATAAACTTTTTTGCTTCCAAGGAGCTTTGTACCTTAATCCTCATGTCTCTGTTATCTGGTATTAACTGCCTAGTTCTAATGTTTTAGATCTGACCAGATCAAGATGCTTTGGTATCAGTGATATGCTTGACCTTAACCGACCTCTTGGTCTCTTCAGACCACTAGCTGTCATTCTGGCAATGCTGCCTCGTTCATTCCTTGCCCTCTTCTAGATGGGTGATTTCACCCTGTCTTTTCCTTAGATTGTGACATCGCTGGGAGAAGCATGCTGGTTTTGTTCTGTGCTTGTACAATTCTTATACCAAGTCCTTATCTGGGTGGAAATGATATCAGTAATAAAAAATGATTGTGAAAATATTCTTAGCAGCAAAGGCTGAGGAATGAGCAAGTAATTTTTGCTACCATTTAACTTTAGAAATCATTAATGGGGCAAGATGGTGCTGGCCTTCATCTCTCACCTCTGCTCTGCCTGCACCACAAACATCCGCAGGGAGCTGGGGTCCTCTGAACTGCAGCCAGGCAACTCTGTTGTGGCACTGCAGCGCCTTCACTAGGAACCTCATCTGCAGACACCTCTGCAGCGTGGTGTATGCCTTATATCTGCATCCAGCACCCCTATTCTCTGGCTACAGTTTCTGCAAATTCACAGGATTATTAAATCAACGGATTTTAGGGACAGTCCTCTGACTGTAATCTTTTTCCAGACACAGGAGAATTTCTTCTAAGTCCTGACATAGGACTTCAATGGACAACAGTTGTTTGGTCTGTTTAGCCAAGTTTGCTGTGTCTAAATAACACATGTAAGAAGCTAATGTACCAAGAGTATGAGGCACAGCGAACACAACTCATGTGATTGCATAATTAATGGCTCTCCCTGTTGTTTTCAAGGTCAGCTTTTAATTCTTATAAAGATATTATCCCTTGTTCCTAGCTCTTACATTGAAGAAAAAAAATAGATATGAAATTCTCCTTTCAATATGGAGGATGTATTTTTTGGAAGTGTCTCCTTAAGTATTTACTTTTCCAAGGTTTTGCTTACTTGGGCAGAGCAGTCCAGCTGAAATGTTGCATGAAGCAGAGAAGTCTTTCCCTCAGCCTGAGGAGCGATTATCATTAGAGAAGAGCAGAGCTGAGGTCACTGCAGGTCATCAAGACTCAGTTCCCCTCTTGCTTGGTGATTCAACCCTTGGGCCAATGTTCCTCACCCTGTGCCTCAAACCAGACATGGAAGCTCGCCTCAAGGGGGGACGAGAGCTTGTCACAGGCACAAAATGTTTGTATCTGCCTCCAATTCCCTTGCAGGATCTGGCTTACCTTTAGAGTCCAGGTGTCCATATGGAACACGGGCTGAGAAGAGGTGGGGTCTGGTGCTGTTCTCTCTCCAAACCCAGTGAGAGGCGAGTCTGGCCCTGGAGCAGCTGGCAGAGCCACAGGCACATCCCAGGGCAGACAGCAGGGATTGAGTCTGTGCTCCTGCCGGCCAGTGCTCTGCACAGGGTGCTTACTGCAGCTAACACAAACAGGGAGGCCTCCCAAAGCCCTCCAGAACCCAACAGAAAACCAGCTGATTTTTTGAAAGCTGCTGAGCACCTCTGAGAGCAAGTCTGTTCTTTAGGAACCTTGCACAAATCCCAAGCATTCCAAGGAAGCTCTACTTGTTCTTGCCCTGGGTGAAGGGGAGCTCCTTCCACACCTAGGGTGAAGTGACTTCTAGCTTGACTTTTTCCAGCCTATGATGTTTAATGTTCTTCCTCTGGGTGTTTTTATGTCCCAAGTCTGTAATTAATGAGGGCCTTTCTCAATCCTTTTCCAATTGACTGTTACACAAATGTTACTGAGAAATAATTACACGGCCAGTTGCACTAAAGAGTTCTCAAAACAACAGAGATTCAGCAGCCAAGGTGTGTTAATCTTTCAAAATGTCTGTGGTATCCTGCTATCTGATGAGACAAATTTTAGTAATAACTGTTATCTTTAAAAAGATAATTGGAACCCACAGAAGCTTATTTATAGGTGATTTAAGTATAACAAACTTTTCATTTTAAAAATCTATGGCTCTTCAGTGAATTGTTCTGAAGTGACCTCTCTCTCCCTTCATGACTCACGGGTCACTGAAGATCATTTGATTTGAAATGTGTCTCCCACAGAGTTGTCTGTCTTGGCAGAAAACAAATTAAAGTAAACAAGAGTTAGCAAGGTGGGTATTTACACTGATAGCACTCCTGTTAATAGTATGTAACCTCTTTATTATTTAATTCCAAGGTTATTAGGAGGCAATCTGCCACTGCTTTTACCACCAAAACCCCCGTATGCAGCTAAACATAATTATGATCAAGCCTCATCTGCATGTTCTTTAACTGTGTGGAGCTGGTGGTATAAATGAGAGTAGATAATTAGAACCATAGAATCATAGAATAATTTGGGTGGGAAGGTCATCTAGTCTAATTCCCTACAATGAGCAGGAGCATCAGAAGATCATGGTCCAATCTTCAGCCTGTTGACTTTCAGATAGAACACTCTGTGCAGTTTATAAATGGCAAATACCTATTTATGGTGCCACAGCTCTCTGTTTAGACCAAGACCATGAACAAATTGAAGCACGCTATCATCAGCTAAGCAATAGTTATCTCTAAAATGTATTTCATGCTTTCAGAAAAATGATCCCATGATTTTTCCTCTTTTTGCTTCCTCTTTTATTTCATCAGAAACTTGCATAAGAGGTCTCATAATAGAAATACCAGTTTATCCTGATATTCCTACAGTAAGATAAAAAAAAAATTGAAGAAGGGTTGAAAAATCTATGCTCAAAAGCACTGTTGACATGTTGAAGAGTGGCTGCCTGAACTCAGCACTGTTACAACAGCTGTGGCCAGCATGGTTTCAGAAATGTAAAACTGTCTTGTTTTCTGACATGGTGTCATGTTTCATTAGTAAAGTCACCATGTCCCTTCCAAGAGCTCCATGATCAGTAAAGATTTCTTTTAGCCTGAAAAAACTGTAGAACATTTTCACTGCCTAGGTTCAATCTGCTCAGCCAAAATGCTCATCCTCCTTCTGCTGGCTTATGAGCCACATGGTCTCTCTCAGCTGGCTGTGCCTTGCTCTTAATCCCCAAATCACTGTTCAGAGGCATCTGTCCAGCCCAACGTCCAGCTCATCTGAGTCCAAAAAAATCTGAATTTTTAACCTTGCTGGTGTCCCTAATCTGTGTTACACTTATGTGTTCCTCAAGAGTTATCCCTCACTCTTACTTACCCTACACAGGACAACCACAAGCACAGAGTTGTCCCCTGGGGCTATGGGAAAGACTGAACTCACTAACTTCCTCAGGGACTGCAATCCCAAACTGAAATTGAATCTCCTCTCAACTAGGAGAGCACTTTGGCTGTAAGGGCACTGTCAGGAAGTCATGCAAATCATCCTGTTGAGCCTGTTACTTTTTTTTTTTTTTTTGAGTAAACACGCTACAAATTCCCTGAGAAAAATGCCTGAGCTATCCTAATGGTTAGGGTGCCCACCTGAAGGCTGAGGCTGTGGCTCCTCTTCTGCCCATACCTCTTCATGCATTATAAATAGCAAGTATACAATGTGAAATACTCACATAGCCCACAGTAGAGGGTGCCTGCTTGCTACCAGCCTGGATCTGCTCAATATATTTCTAATTTCTCTTATGGTTTTAGTATTATTTTTCTTTGTTTTCCTGTCTTAATACAAGTCCCGCTTTTAGGAGAGGCAGCAGAAAGAATTGCCCTGGTATAACCTTGTGGTGTTTGTGACCCTGGCAAGGCAGATGAGTATTGATTGCTGAAGTATTTGATTACATTAGCTGAGGCATAGTGCCACAGACCTTGTACTTTCTTTTCTCCCCTCACTTGCATCTGTGCAACCCCATTAATAAGGGTTTAACTGAGGTTAGAAAATTAGCAGCTACAGCAGTAAGCAAAAGTACTTGTATATAGCCCAATATGTATTAAGAAAAAAAAAAGGAAATCCATATCCAAGCTATTCAAACAGTTCATCTGTGTGTCTTTTGACACAAAGCAGAATCATACTTAGGGGCTTATACTGGGACTTTTCATCTGCATAACATGAGGTCAGTTTGAAAAAGAAGGGTCCTCTGCAGACATGCTTTACCATCCTCAGGCTGCAGGAGTCCAGAGCTGAGCAGAAAGGGCTGGTTGCACCTGTTCTATACACTGCATATCAATCTGTAGGTTATGTTGTCCAGCCATCCATGGAGAGCTGCTATTCCAGCAAGAACGGACTGGCCCAGGCTGCGTGGTGAGAACCATGGTGCCACAGGAGGTTGGGCAGGAGTTCCTGAGCCACCCTTGCGGGGCTCTGTCTGGTGACAGTGCTGATTTCCACCAGTTTGTGGTTCTGCATTTTAGTCATTATTTTCTCCACAGTGTTCAGAGCTGGACTTTAATCTGTGGAGTGATCTTCTGATGTTTTTACCTTCCGCTGAGTTCTCTGTTGTCAGTATTCCTTGGTGTGTGAACCAGCTCAGGTAGGACACAGGAACAACCACAACAGCATGGATGAAATGAAGAGAAAATTTGGTTTTGTTGAAACCAAGCCACAAGTTTTCTAGCTTTTACCCTTCTGATTCTCTCCCTGATCCTGCTGCTGGGGGAGTGAGTGACTGGCTGTTTGGTGCTTGGTTATTCTCTGGGTTTAAATCGTGATGCCAGTGGCGGGATTCCCAAAGCAGCACCCAGGCAGAGGCACACAGGCAGGGATGCAGGCACCATGGAGCTCTCTGAGTGCTAGGGGATCACCAAACCTTCTCTTTTCCCCTCTGTATCAGGGATTCATGCAGTGTAGTTTACTACTGCTTGATTGTTCCCACAGCTGGACAGGAATCTCACCCATGCTCAACAGGATACCTCTAAATCTATCTCAGGACTATGTTATCTGAACACAGGTGTTGTCCAGCACGAGGCTAAACAATAACTGGTATGATGTACGTGGTTTTTGACACCTCAGCTTGCAAGCCATTTGACCATGTTCACAATCTTCCTCACCATTCTTCCATTATTCTCCCACTCTTGGGAAGCTGAAAGTCAGATCAACTTGAGGAGCTACTGAATACTTCAATTTCTCATTGACCAAAGGAACTCACAGGAACCCCTTAAACCACAGCCAAAAAAGTCTGGAGCAGTTGGTTTGAAGCAGACAGTGGGGTGTAAAAGAGGCGTAATTTTTGAAGCAACCTAGAATTAGTTTAGCAGTTGTCTTATCTCTTCTCTGTTGTTGTTTTCCATGTTGAATTCCTTTTCTTGAAGGAAGTGTATTTTTCTTAAAATATTACATAGCCTTGCTGCCCTCAAAAACTTCTGTTTCAAGCAGGACTTATTCAAGAAAGAAGAAGCAGATACTCTAATGATAAAAACGTACCAGGGTGCATGTCAGGCTTGCATTCACTCTCCAAATTAGCTTGCATTTAATATGTTATCATTTATATGAATCATACGAAATATAATTGGCAGAAGTGTGAAAAGAAGCTGTACTGGCTACTACCCTTACAAAGCGAAACAAAGTAATAATTCAACTTCCCCCTTGCACTATAGAGAATTGTTTAATATTATACATGGTGCAAGAAATCTGTGTTCCCTGTTCTCCTTTGAAAATGCAAAAAGATTAAATAAAATTATAAAGACAACACAGAGATAATAAATGTGTGTTACACACAAAATAAAGTGTAATGCACATGCTGCATAATCTTTTTATTAACCTTTGAATATTTAGCACGGTGGATAGTGAGAGGAAAAAGGAATAGAAAATTTAAAGTAATTGTAGAACTCAATCAAAAAATCATTATTTAGGAAGAGTTCTATTATCTAGGCTTGTCAGAATGTGAAATTTGAAAATATCAAATAGTCCTGTGTCTCATCTTTTGAGTTAAGGACAAAAGGTCAGACCTAAGTTCTTGGAAAAAAAGCAGGATAAAAACAATGTTTTAAGTCCATTTGTTCTTTTCAGCAAATGATAAGAAAGCCATCTCTTTCAGACCAAAAAAATTGCATTAAAAATGGACTTTTGTGACATATGTACATACATCTACCACTTGCAGCAGAAAAGGACAGGGATGTTAGAGAGAACTAAATTATATTAACCCTGAAACTATTGTTCTTATGGACATGCCACCACTGAAAATAAAATGTGTGGGCATACTACTACCCATGGTAACTTTAATGGAATTAGACTAGGAAGACCTAAAGAGGCTTATGGAAATATGGAGTTTAGGCAATAGGCTAAATGTAGCCAGAACCACTGGTGAGTATATGGTAGATATTTATTTATTTATCTCCATATTGGCATTTGAGCTGGCTAGTTTAAAACTGGTTTGTGTGGCTTTGGATGAGTGCATAAACCCTAATGTTAAGATGTTAAAACAACAAACAGTCTAGAGAGGCATTTGGTTCAGCCAATATAATTTATTTTAACACAGTTAGCACTTTCTAAAAATAAGTATCTTACAAAGAATACAATACAAGTTTTGATGTTTCACTTGAACGTGAATATTTCTGTAGGTTTTTTTCAAGTCTTCTTCCAGTTTTTCATAAAACCATAAATGTAATTCCCCAGGAAACTCTCCCCTCCCCACTGTGAATCTACCTTTATACAACAAAAACTTTATTCACCTGTGAGGAGGCCCAGCCCCCTACCCAACATTTCAATTATAGAAAAGATTATATTTTAACTGTAGTACAATTTTGAAATTATTATGAATTAGCTCATGAAATTCTACCTGTGGGAAAGTATTTGCTGACAGAAAAAAAACCTGGCTGCTGGACACATGCAATGGAAAATCTTAACTTGCCTTTCGAAATGGTTGGTAAAAAGGGAGACATTTGCATCAAAAGAGAGCATAAAACCCACTGCATGCTGGTACCACACTGGTGCGCATTTTTCATTAGAATGGTGAATTAGCATCTTCACATAGATTTCCCCCCAAGATTTGAAGCATTTCATTTGCATATATACATAAAATGTATATAAAGCATATGTTATACAGTGTATTTAGTACTGTTAGTATATACAGTGTATTTATGTACTACTAGCACATAGTGTATATGCATAATATAAAACATGTACTCATAAGCATTTCAGCCTGTACCTGAAATCAATGTCATTGGAGGGCTGCAAAATACCAAGTCCTGCACGGGATTGATCTAGAGAGGGACACTTCACATTACTGTCCACAAGCTCTATCTCAAAATACGAAAAAATCAGGGCCAAAAACTGTTTAATCTCATGGACAGCAAACAGCCTGCCCGGGCACTTTGCTATGCCTGTCCCAAAAGGCATGTAGTAATGCTTCAGCTTCCGGCCGTTCCGGTAGAAGTCGGTCTTCTCCTCTCCCTTCTCGTTCAGAAAGCGATCGTATTTGAATGTCTGCAATTAAACACACAAAAGGGTTCCTTGGTATTTGGATACCTCCAAAAGCCAGATAAAGCTGCTAAGAGACAAAATGCAGGCTGGGAAAGGGATGTCTCCAGCAATAAGCATCGTACAGTACCACCGGCCCCCATGGTGCTGTTTTAGAAAGAGTAGCCTCTGAGAAGTTCTGTTGTGTGGGACAGGATCCCAGGTTCTTTGCTCGTAACTCCCCTTTTCTTTCCTGACCTCTAAAAATGAGGATTGTAACCTGCATTCTTGTTCATGCAGCAGAAGGAGAACTGGAAGAATTCTAATTCTGTGCCTTTGGGAAACTATTTTCCTTATCCTTCTTCGAAGACCTTCATCATGGTGATTTTCCCTCACTGAGGAAGGCAGTAAGTAGAAGGCTGTCTGGGGCTGGTAGTACAGCTTTTGATTACACTAAAACATGTTTTGAAGATAGTGTTTTCACTGCCTTTATTTATTTTTTTGTTTCCTGTTATCACATCTTCAGGTGTAAGAAGAGACTGTCTGGGGTACAACAGAGAACCAGTCATGGGGCACCTCAATGAGTGCTTTATCCAAAGGCCTGTTAACTTCTGCCAGAGCACCAAGTTTAATGCAGTTTGCAAAAAATGCTTACCAAGGGATCAGCATAGATTTCTGGATCGAAATGCAGCAGCTGAGGATAAAGAGCTACAACATCATCTTTGCGAATGTTGTAAAAGTCGTTCTCCAAGTGCAAAGTGAAATCCTCCTTGGCCACTCGGAAAGTCATGGATGCACTGGAGAGCCTCATCGCCTCCTTGATGATGCTGTCTGTTGGGAGAGGACAAGGAATGATTGCCATGGAAACAGTGTATTCACATACTGGGGGCAGGTCATGGATATTGAGCTATTTCAGAGCCATTATCAAACCCTGAGTTTAATTAGAAGAAATGTTTTAATATTAACTTTCTAAATGGCTAAGAAAGCATCCTTCTAATTTCTTTATAGCATTTCTATCCCTTCTGCAGATACCACAGAGAGCCTAATCTGCTTTCGCCACAAAGAATGCTTAGAATGGATGAAACAGAATGTTCAAAAGTGAGATATATTTTCACTCTGATATAAAGACCAAACTAGTGAAAACTGAAAACATAACAAGAAAAAGAAACAGTGCAGTGAGCAGAATTTTCTGAAGCTTTAAGAGGTCCTGTATAGAAACCCATACTCAGAAAAAAAGTAATATGTGAAGTTTTTGTTTCAATATTAGCTGACTTTTTTTTTAAAGTAGCAGTAGTTAAAAAGCAGCATTATAAAAACTCTCTGTAAGTTCTGAAAAATTATAATTTGAAAAATATTGAGAGGAAATAGAAGTAATGGTATTAGAAAACATTGCTTCACATGATAAGAATAGGGATTTAAGTTTTGGCAACACCTTTTTATTTGATTTAAAGACATAATCAAACAAAATATTCTTCAGAATTATCTGTGTGTCTATGTTATGTAGCAGTGTAGGGTTATTGAGACATGCCATTACCCATGAAAAAACCTTGTTCATGTGAATGTTGATAGTCTCACCACCTGGGACATTGGGAAGCCTGGTTGTGTTGGCTACTGCTAAGGAATATATAGTTTCCTCTTCTACTGTTTCTTTGCTAATTCCATAGGAATTCTATAGCAAGCATTTATATGGTAATAAACAGAAGACCATGGAAATTGTAGTGTGATTTCTGCATTAAAAAATCCTGCATAAAATAGTCATACCTAGTATTGGCATATTATCCAGCTGTTTCCGGTTCAAGGAAATATGTTTGCCATCTAAGCTGATACTCTCTTCTGCACTTTCCAAAACACTTTGCACTTCTTTGGTAGCTGCTTTCGTTGCTTCTGGACTCCTAAGATCAAAAGAGCAAAGGTATAACATAAATTTAAAAATTCTTTAAGAAGTGGTTTTGCTATTAACTTTCTTTCTGACCAAAATTTATTTTGTTGACCAACAAGTACAACCTTCTAAAATAAAAATGTTGCAGCAAAATGCTGCAGTTACATTTTTTCATGTCTTGGCAAAGGTATGATAACTTCAAAGGAAAAAAAAAGAAAAATAAAGGAATCCCAAGTATTTGATTTTGTCTGCAATGACAAGTGGGACAGAACTGATGTGTGTAATTCAGGTAACAAACAGTACCGGCACTAAAAAGCAATGCCAAAAATAAGAAAAAAACAGCCAGTTGTAGATTAGGAAATAGCCCCACTGCAGGTAGAAAGTTTAGGAACAGATATATAGATCAGTTTTATAACACCATTTATTCTGGCTGATGTGACAATATTGTGTCTAGCTGAAAAGAATCTTCCTAATACTAAGAGCCCACATAGTACCCTTCATCGTCTAGCCTTTCTTTCAGACATGGAATATATGAGCTTTGGTGAAATATGTAGACAAAATAAAAGAGGGTGCAATTGTGTCTTGATGAAGGCACAATCAGGGTGTTAAAAGACTCCAAGTCCAGAAAATCTAAAGCAAATGCATTCTTGGAGCAAAAAAGTACTAAATAACCTCAAAAATTAGCATTGGAAGTAGATATGATAACTAAAAGTGCTAGGAATTTAGACAAATAGTTCAGAATTAGTTATGCTGAAGCAGATAATCCAGAAAGGCCTACTCTAAAATGGACATTTGATAGCATTATCTGAGCCGTGCACTTGTCTCACAAGTAGCAAGCTCAGCAGGTGCAATCTACAGTAGAGCTTCAGTGGGATCTATCAACACATAAATTATTTTCTATTAAATATCTGTGAAAACAATAATGAAGTTAAACCTCATTTTGCCTGCTCTAGTGAGATGGTCTAAAAATGTCTAGTTATATATGTAGCCTTTAATACAATTAATGTTTTGAGTGCAACTAGCACTTTTAATGTCATATCATACAGATTTACTCCAAAGCTTTCTTGACAAAGTGTAGCATTGCCCTGGAGTGCTGTTTCTTAACAAAAAAAATAGCTTCTAAAGAATTGCTCTATGCTACCACCACTTGTTCTCAGATGGGTGAAGGGCTTTTCTGTGGAAGTCCTGAACAGCACAGCACTTCTGTTGCAAACAGTAAGTTTTTTATCACTGATGAGGTATCAAGGAGTGGATTGGCCTGTACTAATGTATTGGTTTCTGAAAGACAAATATTTTGCTTGTTTGGGAGCAAGAAGCATTGGGACTTACTTAAGAAGATAGAACAAGGTCCAAAATGTGGCAGGAATGGTGTTTGCTTGAGAGGCCCAGAGCACTGCCACGTGAGTCTTGGCTTTCTCCATGTCATCGAAGGTTGACAGGGTGTCATTCAGGAACATGCGCAGGGTGACAAGCTCAGAGAGGTTGTCCCTTTTCAGGAGGTTCTTGTGCAGGAGTGCCTCTCCCAGCTTCTCACGTGCACTGTGGGCACTCTTGAACAGGTGGATAGGCAGCCCTGCCACGAGGGCTGGGAAAATCTTATCGAATTCCTTGAAGTTTTCAAGGGCATTTAGGATATGAGCTCTCTCAGTTTCCTGCTTTGATGATAGGTTTTTGTCATTATTTGAATTAAATTCTTTACCAAAAAGTGTTAAAAAGCCAGACTCAAACATCACTTGACAACAGAAGGTATAAAGTCCTTCTGTCACCCAGGTATTAGACTGAAGCTTAGGTGCTCTTGACTGCAGCATGACATACTGGAGGTTTTCCATCATTGCTTCAATGAGGGCATCTAGGGCATTGCCTTGAAGGGTTCTAATGAAAGTCTGATGAAAATTTTCAGTGGTGTTTCCCTCCGCTGGGTCAATGCTACCATGCCCAAAAGCCTGTCACAAAATAAATTGTATGCATGATAAGTAAGGCCTGTCATTACCTGGATGATAAAGTCTAACAGAAACAAAAGCCAAAGCATAACTTCATAGCTTACTAGAGGGAAGGATAACAATGTAACAAAATAATATACAGTCTTAGAATAATGTATTGTCTTAGAACAATCCAAATCATTGCAAATTTCTTTTCCATTTAGGAAGAGGAAAGAAAAGACCTCAATATTTTAAACCAGTTAAAGTGCAGAAATGTGAAACCAATCCACAACTATCCAAAGGCATAGTTATGTTTACAGGGATTAACTGGGTATGCCAGCAGATACTTTTCATGTTAGATATTAAAACCAGGAATACCTTGGCAGAAGTAGCAAAATGGAACTTTTTCCAGTCCAAGTGTTTTCCCTGGCGCATCAATGCATGGTATGAAAAAGGGTCAGTGAGGAAATGAATGTATTTCCCTGCTACATGGCAAGTGAAGATGTGGCCGTGCTTCTTCTGCTTTTCTTTGAGGAATGCAAGGGGGTTGGCACCAAACTTCAAGGCACAGCCCAGGTATGGAAGGAACCCATTTTCAAGTGGTGGCTCACCTTGCCGCCTGCAAAACACAAACAAAGGCTCCATTTAAAATTATGTATAAAGATGTCTTCTCCAGAACTATCAGGTATGTAAAATACTGATGTTAGGCTATGTGTAATGCGAAAAAAAAAAAAGAAAAAAATCCCAAATAAGTAGTTTATTTACAAGTAATTTTTCTCCCCTTTAAGAGCTAAGCTTTGTAAGAAAGAACAACTTTAACTATTAATAGACATAATAATACACATAATAAACCAGTTGGATTATGTAATATTTCTTTTCCTGGGATCAGATGTATATTTTTCACATGTCCACATGCAAAATTATTGCCATTAGCTAAAACACAGTTATGACATTGTCAAATTAATAAATAATCCATCACGCTGATATTATCTCATACATTTTTGGACAATTTTATCCACAATTTAATTTGAATACCAAGCAAAGAAACTTTTTAGCATAGAAATGTTGTTATTATTGGCATACCCCATTAATAGACCAGATCTTTCTAAAAATATGGGAATTTTGCTGTGATCCTCAGTAAGCATAAGAGCTAGTGTTTCAGACAATGTGTCATCAAGCACATGCTGTAAATTAAGCTAAGATACTTAAAGTGAAGCCTGTGTTTAAATTATTTTCTTTTTTAAGTAGAAACAGCTTTCCTGCATAAGGACATTATGACTGCTGAAATAACTTTCATATAATACTTCAGCTTTTGCAGTGAATTAAGTTAATTATTTTCACCTTTTTTTTAAATTAAACTTTTAAAAATTAAACTAGAAAATGACTGTGGAAATTAAAAAATAAAAGAGTTAAGCAAATTACTCGCTCCTTATATAAATGTGTCAGTAGGATAAATGCTTTTAAGGAATATACCTCATACATAAATATTACCTGTATTAAATTTTGTTACTAGATATAATATAAAAATCTTTGTAAGTAGATATTAAACAATAATTACATATAAGTAGGTATTCTCTGTGATTACAATATGGATGAAATTACAGCCCAGAAATCTAGGAAATCAGGACATACATATTCATATTTTAATTACCTTACTGATGCATAAATGTATATCTACAGCTACCCCTAGGCATCAATACACTATTATTGCAGAGTTCATACACAAAAATTTGATTGGAGCATAAATCTCTCAAAAGACCAAACTATAGCATTGTCTGTGCTGTCCTGCATATGTCTGACTACAGTTCTCTTAGTGATGCACACAGGATATCTGACATAAATAAAGGCCACGCACACTGAAATGCTTTTACAGAAAGAGTCCTTACCTTCTCCTCCTCCCTAGAAGAAACCAAGACACACAACAAAGTATTATTGCCATTCCCCAGATCCAGGATGCTAGGAACATTTCTGGTGATGCCCAAAAGCTTCCAAGTGGAAAATGGGTAACTACCAGGATGGCAGGAGAGGTGGCTGAGAATGAAAGAGAAGACATGTCACAATTTATATACAGTGGATACACTACTGTATCTAATGGCACTGAGTCAACCCAGCAAGCTATTGATTAACCATTTCTGGAGAGAGCTTGTTCCCTCTCTGCTCTGTCACCTTTCTGCAGAAAGCTTCGCCAGATTGATGCAGACAGTTGCAGATCTGGCCTTGAGCTAATGTCACGTAGCAGAAGCAGTTCCAAAGTAACCAAAGAGCTGTAATAGTTGATAATTTGAAGGTTAGCCAGGTGTATTTTGATGAATCCTGCAGATTTACCAATTGCAGTTTATAGTTCAAGTTTAGCAATATATGAAATGGCTACTGACCGGTGTCCAGGAGATTCAGACTGTGCTAGCTGGTGGCTGCAGCCCGTGCTGCCCTTCAGCTGCCAGCCTGTTCCCCCTCCCTTCTCCTTGTGGGCTGCCCTGGCTCTGGAGTGCCACTGCAAGAGGGAGCGGCGGAGTTCAGCAGCTGGGCAAAGGCATGGCTGCGGAGGTGGACTTACTTCCTCTAACAACATTTGTCTGGAAGAAGGGGTAAAAATGGTCTTTCACAGACTCATAGTGTGAATCAAAGAAGAAAAGGAAAGTAGATCTAGACAACCGCACTGGTTTCGAGTTGGTTTTTTTTTCATTGTTCTTGGACCACCTTTTATTTTCCCACTAAATATTTTCTCCTTTCTGTTGTTGACTTATGAGAATTCAAAATTTGGCTTGCTCCTAGACCTGGCATCAAGCCATCAATGAGGCAGCTCAGGCATAGAGATGTTCCATTAGTCATCCAAGGCCTAATATGTTTCTAGGAGAGAAACCAAAGGGTTTTTCAGACTCACTTTTGTACCAGTTTTTGTTGGTGTCCCTACAGCTTTGTGATAAAACAGTAAAGATTTGGACATCTTGCTGTTGCAATTGAACACTACACTGAAGGCATTGACACTCAAATCTGGCAGGTGGAAATATTGTTCTGGCTTCAAACCAGGGCAGGCAGTGAGGCATGGGGTAACTGTGCACGTCATTACATTTGAGTCAATTTTTAAATTACTATACTGAAGAAATTAACCTTGTTTGCAGCATCAAGGTTTGCCCTCACTTAATCTAAAAATCACTTCTTTTGCATGTCAGCTCCTCTATCCCATTTTCATTTAAGCACAGGTTTTAATTTATTTTCCCACAAAAAGTTCTTTTTCATCAGCTGAATTTAGCTTGATATTATATAATTGCTTTATAAAAACCTTGCTTTCCTACTTCTCGTCTGTTTGCATTATTGAAAAAATCAGTTCTGGGCGTCATCTTTGATTTCATCCTGTGACTTCTTCATCCTACAAAATAATAATAACTTTATTATATTGGTGTCTGATTCTTTTTGGATGTGTGGTTGAAACAACACTGAAAAAGTCAGAAGTTACTGTCAGTTTTGTGTCCAACACCCAGGAATAACATTTAACCCACAACAGTTGCCTGTGTCCCCTCATCCTATCTTGTATTGCACTAGGTAGAGCTGCCATCAGTTGCCTCTTCCCTCTGTGCTTTGGGTTGTTGTGCTGCAAAGTGATGATAACATCATTTATAAATGGCATCCTGCTGCCAGCAAACAGCATCAGTAACTTCTCTAAAGCTGCCCACCTTCTTTCACTTTCTGCTTTGTACATATATAACAGTTCTAAAAGTATAACCAGGTGTAGGTAGAGCACAGGAGCTGCTTGGCAACTTACCTGAAATAATTGCTTTTTCTCTCAGGAAAGTCTTAAGTAGGCCAATCTACAGTCCCAAAGCCAGCCTGTATTACAACAGGCTGCAGGCTGTGACTTATGTCCTTGTGATAAAGGCAAGCAGGAGTCTTGTCTGCCACAGATACTCCACCAAATTTAGCAGATGATAAGTGTGAATCTCCTTCCATTTATATTAGTGGGCATTAGGCTTTCCTGATTTTTCAGCAGCACCAGTGGAGTGCCCTGATGTTCTGGGTGTGGTATTTTGGTGTTCTTCAGACAAATACACTATTTCCCACAGACAAAGTTCAGGCAGTTGCCACCAGTCTGTACAGCAGGGATTAAAGGCACCATGTGGTTCTACTGATTGACAGAGAGTACATTTTCTGTAACCCTTTGTGTGTTGTGTATGAGCTTGGCTGTCTTGCCCCAGCCCAAGGGGATGACCCACAAGAGTTATGGGTGCAGTCAGAAAAAATATACTGACCTGGCTCGGTGAAGAAAACTCCTTGTGTAAATGGTAAGAAGAATATTAATGTGAAAAACTGTCACCACTTGGGCTCAAGGCTCAACTCAGGCCAGTGACAGCATCAGGAATAAAGCACTGCATATGTTTGAATGTATAAGCCTTTGTCACAGCAGGTTTAAGCATGGATGTTCATCAAGAACTCAGCAATGTATCAAATAATAGTTAGAAAATGCAAAACCTTTTAAGAACTGTAATAGGACCTTTTGGTCAAGCTCTAATGAACACTGAGCTAGAACCAGTTCAGAAAGAGCAGCTCAAGAGCACGTGGATGCAGGCAAGAGAGCACACTGACATTTCACCCAGTACCGCGCATTTAGCAGCCCAGCCTGGCTGCCCACATGGGCTCCGAGGGCAGCTGTATCTGCACAAGGTCTGCTTGTGTCTTCAGGGCCAGGAACTGTGGTGAGACTGCTGCATGGTTAGATTGCACCACTTTCCCCCAAAGGGCACCAAGACACTTTTCACCCAGATACACCCACTGGCTGTGGGCAGAGGCTGCCAGGAGCGCTCTTATCTATCACTGTTGCTCCAGCCAGTGAAGTTGAGCTGTGGGCTCCATGGAGCCAATACCCTTTCCATAAAACAGCTCACTTCTGCGGTGTTTCCTGAAGCCTAAGAGAAGCCTTTAGGCTTGTTTCCTCCTGTTGCTCAAAAACTGCTCACTATCTAAACCTGAACTTCATCTCATATGCTGTAGCTACATGGCTTTCATTAGTCACCATCCATACATGGTATTCAAATTAATAGAAAATAATAGATAGACCAAGCTGAGGGGAATAATGTTTTTCCAGGGTTACTAATGGCTTCATAACCTTGGAGCACTGATATGCAGTGCTGGACTTAGGAGAGGCTGCTGATTACATTTGGCAATAAATAGTAGATTTCCACACAGATTTCCACACAGCCAACTCTATAACTTGTTTATTCATGGGAAGTAAATAAGAGATACACTCTACAAAGAAAGGATTGGCTTTTTTTTTTTCATGCACGTGTTGTGAGAACTGGTTTATTTTCTTCCATCAACACACAAAAATCCCTGAAACTACACAAACCAAGCATTTCGCCCAGCAGTGGGAAGGCAGCCCTGCAGTTCATGGAACACAAGCAGACTGACATGCTACAGCCAGAAGATGCAATTGCAGCTATGAAACACATCTGCAGCTGTGAGACTTGTAAAAGAGATCTCACAAAGGTGGAGCAATACAAAAGGAAAGCTTAAACAAGAGGTTGCACAGTGAAGCTGCTTGTAGCTCAGAACCTTTGCAGCCAGAAAATAGCTAATAAATAATTATATATCACCACCTACTGGTAAACCTCCTTGTGTGGCACTTGAGTTTTACAGCAGCCACTGAAGTTTATGAGTCATTATTTGTTTCTTGTTTCTATACACCAAAAATGGTATTTCTTTCTTGTGCCTATGTATTTTTCTTTGCATTTACATCACATATCACTTTAATGAAGATATGGAGATATGCTGGGTAAGATCATTGAGGTTTCTGAGGGCCAAGCTGAAAACCTGGCTCTTTTGGGATCACTGAAAATGTTACATAGAACAAGAAATAAGACTTTACTCCTCACCAGCCACAAGAAATATCTATTCTTAGAGAGGAATGATGGCTGTCAGCACACAGGATCCTGTACTGTGGAGACAGTCCAGAAATTGAAGGTCCTTGTGCAGCATAAGTGTTGATTTCACAGAGCCATCATATGTCTGCAAGCTGAAAGGCATCAGCAATGCTCTGGGCGCAGGGAAGAGAACACTGGCTGCCGTGTCCCTCACAACAACAGACCTGACACACCATGGCACACCATGGCACAACATTGCCCAGCCTGCCCTCATAAACCAGCTGCTGTTACCAAGTGATCACGCCAGAAATGCAGTATCTTCCCCAGAGAGACTGTAATTCCAGATATAGTTCCAACAGATCCCTAGCTGGATTCACCTTTTCCCTAGTTTTCCTGGGTCAATGGAATAGGTGGAAGTCTTGTATACCTAAATTATAATAGACTATCTAAAAGAATATGAGTGAAATTATACTAAAGACACTGTAAAGAATAATGCCATAGTTTAATTATTTAATGATCTACACAACCTAAAATAAATTCATGCTATTACAGTATCACTCCACAGCTCTATTTTAGCAACTGTCATGGTTGTTAAGAGGGCAGACTTTGCCTACATTATACTCTGCCTTCTGCAGAATTTGTGAGTCATCTGGCTCCGGTATAATAGCATGTTCCTGTTTCCTTAAAAAAAACATTAAAAATAAAATTTTTAAAAAATCATCATCTGATATCAATGTGATATATTTGACCCTGTGATTTTTTTCATGACAAAGCACTCTGCACAGACAATACCTTGTATTTACATTAGGATAACCCACACTGATGGGCTATAAAACTAGACAGGCTTGGGAACTGGGTTTATTCTCATCCTGTTTCAGAACAATTGCCCTGAGCATTTAAATAATAGCAAGGACAGATATTTCCTCTAATGACCAAATTAATATTTCCATATTTTTCTCAGAGTATCTTCTGAATGTGCTTATATATCAGATAATCAACTTGATTTACTTGCACCATATCAGTTTATTTTCTCTCTGGGATTTTCTTTGTTTTCTAGGAATGTCAGTTTAAAGTTCGGTAATCTTCCTATCAGACCTGGGATTTACAATGCCATTATCTTCCCTTTAATATCAAGCATTAGAAACTAAATCTCAATCAGAAACACCATCCTTCACTTGAATTTTAATAGAAAAAAAAGGAAAGGGAACTATTAAACATATGATTACAGTAACAATTGAGAATATTAAGATTTATGAAAGTTACCTTTTTCTAAGTATTGCTGAGGAGAAGCTGTAAAGAGAGCAATTATGAAAGTGGAGACAAAAGAGAACTCATACGGGAACCCAAGCAGGAAAAGGAAATGGCTGTAAAATAAACCACGAGGAGTTATTGCCACTCATCCAGCGCAGCAAACTGCATCTTCTTAAAGCAATTTTTTTCTTTTTTTAAACTCTGGAGTTGAGTTGTATTGTATCATTTCATAACAAAACAGAAGCTTCTACATTATCCTGTTACATCTAAATGTGAAATTGCAGGTGCTCAAAACACTTAACAGGGAGAAATCAAATCTCAGATGTGATTACAAAAATTATGCAGCTCACTGCTACAAAATAATTATTTGAAGAAAGGTAGTTAGGTAGCAAGCCAGGAGAAGATTGCAGCAATCCAATTGTCTGGGTGAACACTACAAGCTGTTCTGGGCTGCTCCAGCAGATGGAGCAGGGAATGCAATGGCACCTTCTGCCTCACTTTGCTTACCTTTGCTTTTCTTCTGCTGATGCTCTTTTCCTTCCTTCCTTCCTTCCTTCCTTCCTTCCTTCCTTCCTTCCTTCCTTCCTTCCTTCCTTCCTTCCTTCCTTCCTTCCTTCCTCCCTCCCTCCCTCCCTCCCTCCCTCCCTCCCTTGCCCCCTTTTTAAAGATGTGCAGGGCCCTGTAGCTTCCTAGCTGCTCTTTAATTATCAGCCCTCCAGTATGTAAGGGGGGCTTACAAGAAGTATGGAAAGGGACTTTTTGCACAAAAATAGAGTGATCAGACAAGTGGTACGGGTTTTAAAACAAAAGAAGGTAGATTTAGATTAGTTTTGAGGAAGAAAATCTTTACTGTGAAGATGATGAGGCACTGGAACAGGTTGCCCAGAGACATTGTGGACTTCCCATCCCTGGAAGTGTTCAAGACCAGGGTGGATGGGACTCTGAGCCACCCAGTGGAAGGTGTTCCTGCCCATGGCAGAGAGTTGGAACTACATGTTCTTCAAGGTTCACTTTCAATCCAAACCATTCTATGATTATATGATTCACTGCCTGAGTTTGGCATCCATTAAGTGTAGCACTTACTTCATGTCCTGTCCTTCATCACACACAATTCACTCTACATCTGCATTTAGAAGCCACAGAGACTCAGTGACACCTGCACCTATTATGTAAGAAGGGTGGCATCTTAATAACCTCTCTGTTGTTTCCATCTTCTCTATGCAAGTACTGGTATTGCTCTGATCTTGCAGTCTGGATTTTGGTCACTTTGGCAAACCTCACATCAGGTTGCTGTGGGGTTGGCTTCATGCTCCTTTTCTTCCTGAAGTGACCACCTGTGCAAGGACAACATCCATTGCTCCAGTGTGAAAGGAAATCAGAAGGCCCACCACCTTACTGGCAACATGGCATTCTGCCTGGGAGCCAGCTTGGCACCTGTAGTCACAGTGGGGACTTTATATTTCAGCTACGGCCACTACAGGTCTAAGGGAGACAGAGGCTGATAACTGTTGGAAACCAGCAGCAACTTCCCCTTGATGGTGATTTCAGCAGCTATTAGCCCACTTTGGGATTTTAGAAGTCTCCAGAAGTTTGGGGAAAATGGAGAAGCTGGATTAACAGATCAGCTGGAAAGGATCCACAGCCTGAAAATGGTGGGGGTCATCAGCAGAGCTTTCCTTGAACAGTTTTTCTTTGGTTTCAGATTATTTTTACTTTTCTTTTGCATCTACACATGAACACAGGAATCATCCTCTGAGAGCATCCCTGGTGGATTTATGCAAGCCTATTACATAGGTATGGAAAATTTGGCCAAGAATGGTTGTATATAAATATGGTTTTTAACAGAGATCTGAGCTTCACTGGACTGTGAAAAATGCAAAGAAGTAGAAGTGTGGGGCACACAGTTATGCAACTGGGCCACGTCTTACTCTTCCAAGGGAAAGTACACATTCTTCTGCTACTAGATTTACTTAAAGATTTCTTTTTTCTATAGCTATAGCGAGTGCCTTTTTATATTACAGAAGAAATCTGCCAGTCATCATTTCAATTCTTTTCTGTGATACATTCCTCTTCATGATCATATTTCTATGAGCCAAAGTTTTCCTCATTTTCTTTGTTTTTTTTTTTTTTTTTGAGAAAGCAACTGTGGCAGTGAATAAAGTCTTCATTGTGCAAAAGAAAGGAAAAATAGGGCATGGTGGTGTCACAGACATAATATGAAACCAACTTCAGAGTGTCAGGCTGTTCGACTGTCCAGATTAGATTAAAAAGATATGAATATGGGTCTAAATAAACTGTCCAAAGCACAGCCCACCAGTTTTACATGTGAATCAGCCTTCTGGCCTAGGAAAACTGAATTGCAACTGAATACAGATTACTAATTTGGAAAATTAATACTAATTTTCACTACCAGAGCTGCTGTAATATTGCATGTGGCCTGTTTATTTCTATATGTTTCTATATTATTTTTTACTTAAATCTACCTCTTACAGCTTTGCTTTGCAGTTGAAAAGGCAAACTACAGGTAGAAAGACAAAACTTGAAAGAGAAAAAGACAAAAAGAATGGGGTAACAGGAAGAAAGAAGCTGATGGAAGAGGGATGAGAGGTAGATGTTGCAGAGAACAGGAAAAAAAAGACAAAACACAAGGTAAAAGATAGAAGCATTTAAACAGCTGGTCAGTTTACAAACGGGGACAATTATTGCTTTTTTAACAAATAGACAAACATTGGTGCTCCAGTAGTTATATAGCTCAAGACTGGTCTCATAAGTTAAACAGGTTTGCTGTGGTCAGAAATGCAGTGGCAGACTGCCAAAAACCACTCCTGAGCTAAGGGAAGCATTTGACTTGCTGAGTCAGCATGGAGACAACTCCCTAGAAAAGTAAGGGCACTGTGCCAACACCAACGCATGCCTTTGGATGAGCCATCTCCTGATTGCTCACAGCAATTCAAGCTCCCATGACAGTCTCCCCCAAAATTTTTGGCTTGGTCCAAAGACTTCCGGTGGTGACAGACATAAAAGCAAAATTCTAATTATAACTGTTCAGCAGTGGTAATTTGTGACTGAGGAATGATCTGGCATGGAGGCCAAGCAGGGGTTAAACTGGCTGGAAAA
>NW_005054305.1:11573837-11578756 GCF_000277835.1 Geospiza fortis
TCCTTCCAAGGGAGTGAAGTTTCCCTTGGTAATGGGAGAAGAAACAGTCTCAGCTTTGTCTTGTAGCCATCCTGGAATGAGAGTGCTCAGGAAGCCAAGCTCAGGGGCAAACTCTGAACAGCAGAGCTGGGTGAAGGGTGGATCCACAGGCTGAGGTGCCCCATGCACATAATCTTGGATTTGGTGCTGTGTACATAAGGCATCTGTTTGTGATGCATCTTTGCTGATCCCCGTAGAAGCACATATTGTGATGGGGACTCTGCCCAATGCATTGTTCATCAACTTCCTTCATATTTAAGCACAAGAGTGTGTTTAAGTACCTTGAAGGTACCAGAAAAATTCTCCAACAGGTGCCACTAGTGAGCCTTGCTGGAGCAGCTGCTCTTGGCCTCTGCTCTTGTTTGCCTCTTCCAGAGGTTACAGCCCCAACAGCCAGAGCAGAGCAAAAGGACTGTCCCCCTCTGTCCCACAACCCCACCCCAGAGGCAAATGTCTGCTCAAATTTATCCTTGGAGGCATTTTAAGGCAAAGAGCCAGGCTTCCACTGAGGCATCAGACCTCATGATTCCTCATGCTGTACTTGCCACAAGCACTTGTGCCCAGGATAGGTTGGATGGTTGGACCAGAAACCTGGTCTAGTGGAAGGTATTTGTATCTATGGCAGGAGTTTGGAATTATATGATCTTTAAGGTCTCTTCCTACCCAAACTCTTCTGTGATTCTATGATTCTATGAGGGCAGAGGGATCTGCCCTTTTGCCTTGCTTCACCCTTCATCTAGACTATAGAACACCACTTATATTAGACGGCAGCCTTGGCCTGAACTAGACTGTATCTAACATGAAGGTATAAAATGTTAATTCAGAGATCCCAGGAGAAAGGAAAAGACATTGAATCCCTGGAAAAACAGTTAAACACAAAATATTACAGCTACTGTGAAATATACACCTTATTTCCGCTATGTCTACGTAGTCTTTACAGCATGAAAACAAAGAATATAGATTTTTAAACCCTGAACTGTGTATATCAGAGGTAGGAAAAAACTGTTCAGGTTATTTAAGTCCTTTCCAGCAAAATCCCACTTCTGGATAAGGCACAGGAAGAGCACAGTCACTCCTCCCACTTGCCTGCATAGAGTTCAAATCCACCCCTTCCTTGGCTCTCTTTCCTGTCTCCTGTCTCCTAGGACCGGCTCAGGATCATGAAGGAGCTTGTTGTCTGCAGGACCTCTTCTTCATCTGTTGCAAAGGCTACAAGGTGTCTAATGAATGAGGAGGACAGAGGAACATATTGCTCACAACCTAGACTGTCAGGCAGTGGAGTTGGACGCTGCTGTCCGGCAGTGACAAATAACTCCTCTCTCCAGACTCTCCACAAAGCAGTTCTTGTGTTTTGCTCATTTTCTATCTGCCCCACAGAGGCTCTAGGTCTAATCTGCAGAAATGTTGGGCACACACAGTCGTGAGTGAAATCAGGAAGGTGGGGATTTGACAAAATATCTCCTGTATTACCACAAACATGAGACATGAGTTTGTAGAACTAAGATCTCAGAATAATGCATTATGAGTATTTTCAACTTGATTGCCCGAATGCCTTGTATGTACCCCAGCAATTATGATGGAAGATAAATGAGCAACTGTTTGCACAGCACTTGGAGCATTACTTAGTAAGGATGGGGACAACATTAGTATTTCCATCTTTAGAGCGGAGTTTGAATAGTAGACAAGAAATCAGGCATGAAACTGCCAACTGAACAGTGGAAAATAACTCACTGAGTGCCATCCACCCCATGGGTGTTATGCTCTTAAAAGTAATATGAAAGTAATATGTTATAATGCCTTTAAAAGGCAAGATCAAAAAATATGAACAGGGAATGAGGAAAAAAGTGACCTAACAGTATCTAATGCTAAGTACATTACTGGGGCAAAGCTCCTGTAATGTAATCTCTTCTGCATAACAGGGGTTTATGCTGAAAAATCTTATTTCCACATAGAAAGTACAAAAATTCTGTTACATAAAGTCTAGAGATACAGCTCAGTGCAATGCAGCCTCACAGTTAATTAAGCCACTTTGTGGTAAGTTTGTTCTAGAAATACAAACAACATGTTTGGACACTCCTTTCAGCTGGCTTAGAGCAGGACCCGTTAACTCCCTCATAACTACCCCCGGTATGGAACCACCTTAATACAATTATGCTGTTTTCAGTGCTGACAGGGCGCTGTCTTGCACAATTGGTACATGTTTTGAGCAACCACTAATTGTGGAGTGGGTGGAGAGCTTCCTTACAAACAAAAGCACAACCTCTTTTCAGCTTCAAAGGAGAAATGTGAATTTTTCAGTAATAATTATGTATTATTTTGTTGAGATTTTTTCAACAGCTGAGACTGATACCGATCAGTGGGTGGTTTCTATTATTCTTTGAAAGTTGGCACTAGGCCAGCAAAAAACCCACAAACAGTACACTGATGATGGAAAATTATCACACTTGCCCATGGGTATTCTAACTTAAACAAGCAAACTCTAATAACTTGGCTATTTGTTCTACTTCTTTCAAACAATAGATGCACATACCTTAGGAACTAATCTTGAGCAATTTACCTCTGGCTCCTTAGAGCTCCCCAGTCTCAGTGGAATTCTTAGAAAGATATGGCCTGGCCCTTCTTCTGCCTCCCTCCAAACTCCAGGACACAGAAATATCTCCTTTGTCCCAGGTGCTCAGTTCATGTCACAGAATGACTGAGACACATGCTACCTCCTTCCAAAATTTGGTTTCCTTGGGAAACAAACGAGACTAGACCAGCAGATAGTAGAGAGATAGTAATGCAGAAAACAGCAAACAACAGCCTAGCTTTCTGGAGAGAAGAAAGGTCTTCGCAATTAGAGGAGCATTCAACATCAAACCAAAAGAAAACATCATCCTTCAGCTGTCAGCACTGGCACCCAGCAGAATTGCACTGGAAAACTCTCAATCACACACCTGCAATTTCCATGCTCCACGAACATTACAGTGCTCTTCATTCTACAGGGTGGGTCCAGGGCTTCACTGCACTGAGCTCATTTCAGGATGAAGAGTGGCACACTTTGTCTGAGCATAGTTTTAAAACTTTCACTGCACTTATGTTAAAATCTCCTTTGGCTACGTAGAAAATTTAGCACTTCTAAAGCAGTAATCATATGTCATTATTAAACTATAACTAGATTCCCTCCCTTCCTCCTGGCCCAGAAAACACGTAATACAGGATTTTTGTGAACTTATACCCTAAACCCAAGATTTCACTTCACATATATTTAATGACCCATAGTTGCATGACTCAGCAGCCAATGGTTCAGGTAGTGGCATGCAGGAAGGTTCCAGGTCTGGCTGATTGTTGGGTATAGAAACAGAAGCCTCCTGAGCAGCCAGAGACTTGCTGTTCCTCTGCATTCAGCACTGCTGTGGCTGCTACTGCAGACCCTTGGTGCTCACCAAAGATGCTGGCAACTGGAGAGAATCAAGAACTGGAAAATACACTGCAACAACAACAGAAAAATATATATTACAACAAAATTTCTGTTTAGCTTAACTAAGGTTATGATTGTGCAGACAGCTCAAATGATGAAACAGCCTGTTAGTGCCAGAGTGAAGCGAAACAACCTTCCCTCTCATTCCCATTTCTCCTTCTGCTTCCTCCTTTCTCCTGTGTCCAGCCACACACTCCCTTGCTGTGGCTCATGCTTGCTCTTGAGAGAGCCATTGCTAGTATGGCTCACCAACCAGCAGAAAAGCATCCATATTTTTTGGTGGATTTGATTTCTCCTGGGGCAATGAGTTCAGCTTTCTCTCAGAAGAGCTCGGCAACTGCTGGAACGGGCTGAGGGCAGGAGAAAGATACTGTAGGTGGGAGCAGATCTCCTTCCTGGGTGCTGGAGGACTGCTCAACTCCTCTACTGAATGCTCCTCTTAGATGAAGAGAAGCGCTAGGGTGCTCACAGCACATTTAATTATCTGTACGATGAACAATATTTGACAACAGGCAAAGAATTGTAATGAGGAAGGGGAGACTGAAAATTGATGCTAGGGAAGCCCATACTCTAAATAAGGCAAAGACCATAATTATGGTAATTGACTTATGAAAGTCTCTTTACGACCTTGTTCTGGGGTTTCTCTGTCACTGGTACACTTTACATCATGGTTTCTTCAGGGGAGCCTCTCCAGGATAAAACCTCTGCTTCTGACGCCTGTCTGTAGGAGAAGGCTGAGGGCAGGACTGTGGGACAGGTGCTGGAGCGTGGAACAGGGGATGTGGTCACTCCGGCTCTGATGTGTCACAGCTTGCCATCCACGGCAGACATACAAAGCAAGGCACACACGAGGCCGTTAGTAGAGTGTGCTTTATAATAGCAGAAAAAATTTAAAAAGTAGGAAAATTAGTAGAAAATCGTACTTTTTCTCCATGAAGACGGCAGCTATCAACCAATAAAGGCACACGAATGAGTCTAAGGCCCTACAAAAACAAATCTCAGGGGGAGGTTCAGAGGGGAGCTCATTGCTCTCTACAGTTCCCTGACTGCAGGTTATGCTGAGGTGGGGGCCGGACTCTGCCGTGACTGCAATGAGGGGACCAGGGCAAATGGCCTTAAACTGAAACAGGGAAGACTCAGGTATTATAAAAATTGTTTCACTGTAAGAGTGGTGAGGCACTGAACTAGGTTGTCCAGGGAGGTGATGGAGTCACCATCCCTGGAGATGTTAAGAGGAGTCTGGGTCTGGCGCCGGGTGATGTGGTTTAGTGGTTACAGCGGTAATGCCAGGTAGACGGATGGACTCGATGATGTTGAAGATCTCTTCCAACCTTGATGATTCCAAGACTCGGCGTGAAACAAGCGGCCAGAGGGGAGCGAGGCCACCGCCACCCCGTTCGCCCCCCTCCGCCCCACAGCC
>NW_005054305.1:11578814-11617556 GCF_000277835.1 Geospiza fortis
GGTGAGGAGTGTTGGGCACCAATCTGCGCTGCCACCTCAGCTCCGCTGGCAGCTGGTGTCAGAGAGGTGACACAGCCATGTCACCAAGGTTTCCAGTACAGGTGTGCTGTCTGATGAGGGCAATCCATTTGCTCAATGTGGCGTTGGTGGTGTAGTGGGTAGAGGGAACCTTACATTTAAGTATCTATCCCAGCCCTGGCATGGCAGTGCTGGGGACAGCACTATGTGCGTGACAAAACTGAGGGGCCGAGTGTGAGGTAAAGGCTTAAAGCAGGTGGTTGAGACAGGTCGGGGCGCTGCCGGCCCGGGGGGCTCCTCCGCCCGCGGACAGGGAAAGCAGCGCCTGGATAAAGGCCCTGTGTGACTGTCTGTGCCCGACCCTGGGGTTTGGGAGCGCCTTCTGGCCGCTCCTTGGGGCTCCGCGGCCACTGCACGGGGCAGGCTCGGGCGTTTGAATTGAGTTCTCTTATGACAGGCTGAAAGGTGCTGCAGCAGTGGAGTGATACGACGGGCCTTTTCAGGGGTGATACGACGGGCCTTTTCAGGCAGGCGAGCCCTGCTTCAGGTCTGAAATGGAGGCAGCAGGTTTCGGAGCTGAGCGCATAACGAGGGCAATTGCTCCCAGGCTAATTAGATGTGTATCAGAAGGGAAATACTGAGTTATTAGCAGAGAACGCGTCTTACGAAACCGTTCCTCGGTCCGTGATGTCTCAGGCTGACCTTCGGGAAGTGTTGTCCTCGATCTGCTTTAAAGACGAATTTCGGGGCTCATAAGCTTCTAATTTCTGGAAGTGGGAACCAGTGTTCCACTGTAGGTGCCAACATTGTGTCCTGCTGTACTTTTTCCACGGGCTACAGGAGGAAGACATATGAGGGGGCATTTTTTGTTTTGTTTTTTTCCCCCTCCCACAGTTTTGGCTGCTGGTGCTTTCAAAGACAGCAGTCACTACAGGCTGGCCAGATTGGGGTTTAGCAGGACCATCCTGCTGTGTTTTGTTCACGCTTTCCGACCTGAAGAATGCGTCGAGAAGCCCTTCTCCTCCCAGCCTCGCCACCGAAAGCAGTTCGGGAACACTCCCACCTTGGAGACTTCCTGCTGGCAGGCTCAGGGTGTCACGAGTGACGCCTTTCATGCTTCTCCCATCGGTGGCCCGGTACTTCCCTTTGGCAAACAGGATCTCCGTAGTGGGCCGTGCTGGCAGGGGCAGTCAGACTTTCCAGCCAAGTCTACTGAAGAGGGGGGCGAGGTCTTTACTGCCAGCGGGTTGCCAGCTGAGTTACAGCTCCTCCCCCATGCGTTTCCTTTTGTTTTCATTTCTACGTCCCTAAACACTTGGTCTCCTCACAGTATGGAAATGATTGGGGAAAGTGATTCTGATGTTGGTGTAGATTTTTAAGAGAGGAGAGGAGGTTGTAATGACTCACGTTTTGTGGTATCCACTCCCTAGTGCCTAAAGCTGTTACAGCACCGGCTGAAATTCATGTTTATACTGTGAATAACATTGCACAGAAGTCGTGGACAAGTTCTTCCTGCAATTACTGCTGGTCCCTGACAGTAGCAATTGTTACTTAACAATCCTTTTTTAAACTAAATACAATATTCTTGTGGCTCTCACATTATCTAACATGGGGTATTTGTGTTACCATATGCAAAGTTATGAGCTCAGTGAATGCAGTTACAGTGGTGACTGCTCCTCTGGCTATTTAGTTGGAAAACCAAAACCAGGAACTGATGAGTTTATGGCCAAGGAGCCAGCCCAGCAGATCTTTGGTGACAAGCACTTGGGTTTGTTAACCCTTGGCTGGGGAGGGAAGGCTGAGGGGGTTGTCAAGGGGCAGGATAAATTTCTTGAGTGTTGTCTTACGTAATCTGAACACTAGTATTTGTTTAGCTTTGCTAATGCTTTTCTACAGAAAGCCCTGGGCTCCTCTTTATAAACTTGGGGTGTCCTGGTAACCAAGTAACTGTGTGCAGAGACTGGTCTGAGGAGGAGAAATAAAGCTGGCCACGGTGTTCCGTGGAAGTTGGTCACTGGGACAGGGGACCTGGCACTGCCTGTGCTGTGCTCTGCAGCTCTGTGGATGCCAAGATCATCACCTGCAAAGTGCTGCTGTTGTGCCTCTCCTCACCCTGCCATGGGGTGACTCCTTTGGGAACACGCTGTCCTTGGCCTGCCCTCTCCTGCTGCCAGGGGTGTGCTGACTCTGAACATGTGCCAGTGCTTGGACTAGCATCTGAATCTACCAGGGCTGCTGTAGCACAGAAGGCGATGCCGAGTCTGATGCTGTGTGTGCCTTGACTGGTGTGAGCAGCAGGATGGAGCATCCAGGAACCACTTTCCTGACCAAGGGCTTTGGCTAACGTTTGCTATTACCCATTTTGGATAAGCAAAAGCATTTCATTGTTTCAGGTTGATACTGGATTAAAACAGAATTTCAAACTGACCTTAAATGCATGTGTTATAGTTTCCAGGCTTTAACTATGTTTGGTAGAGTTGCAACAATTAATCAAAAAAGTCAGTGGCAATTAATTATTGTAATATGACAGACCACATGTTTACAGTTTAGATCTCTGTCACATTTAGAGCATGCTTTTTAAAGTTTTAATTGCAGTTTGACATGATACTGGAGCTGTTGGGCACTGCTGAGCAAACATAAAAGCTGTTGATGAATTTAGTGTAATATGAAGAGATGTCTATTGTGTTACTGCAGTATCACATTAGGCATCTGTGTGTGTGGTGTTCATTTAGAAATGGACTTTGTGTCTGCACTTAAAGAAGCAATCACTCAAGGATTTATGCAATGGTCACTTTTAGTCTGAAATTTTTGCTAAATTGCTACTTTAATAGGAACCTCTTTTCTTTGAATGAGGAAATGAACCCTCAAACCAAAAACCTTTATTAAAACGTTGGTATTAACTATGTTTTCAGTACCTTCTGTGACTTGCAAAACTGTATCACATTTTGTTGTCTTCTGGTTATGTCCCTCTCCATCCCTCTCACTAAAATGTTCCCATATACTGATGTGGAATGTTTTATTGTGGGTTTCAAAAGTTCAGCTGATCTCAGTGAGAGTGTGAATTAAAGAGCTGTGGAAAAATGGGATTTCCTGAAGCCTCAGGTGACTGGTTCTAGGAGAGCTGGATGTCAGCATGGTGCCTTAGCGTACCATGTGAAGTGGTTTAGTTTTTTTTTTTTTGGTTTTGCTTAGGGTTTGGGGGTTTTTTCCCTTTTTTTTAATTTTTTTTTTTTTTTTTATTTCTTCCTGATAAGTTGTCACAGGGGCTCTCTGAACATCACATGACAGCCAGCCTGGAATTTCTGTGTTTTGAAACTCACCACTGACTGAATCTTCCTAGTTTTTACAGGTCTCCTGCTGCAATTAATGTGTTGCAAATGGAAGCCAAAGTCTGTCTAGAGGCTTCTTGCTGGATCTCATGATTTAGCTCCAGCCTAAAACTGAGCACCACAAAATTGCTTGCTGATTCCCCCTGCCCCAGCAGGATAAGGGGAGAGAATCAGAAGAGTCAAGTGAGAAGTCATGGGTTGATGTAATTAGATAGTTTAATGTGACAGAAACAGAAGAAAAAACATTAAATAGTTGGAATATATAAAATGAGTGATGCACCCTGCCACTGCTCACCACTTGCTGACCAATGCCTGTGCCTTTGGCCAGGTTTTCCCCCAGTTTATATACTGAGCATGATGCCACATGCTCAGTATGTATCCTTTTGGTATCCTTTTGGCCAGTTTGATTCAGCTGTCCTGGCTGTGTCCCCTCCCGGGTCTTGGTGCCTCTCCAGCCTTCTCACTGGCAGGGCATGAGAAACTAAAAAGCCCTAGACTTAGTATAAACACTTTTTAGCAACAACTGAAACAACTAGTGTGTTATTAATATTCTCATCCTAAATCCAAAACACAGCCCTAGGAAGAACATTAGCTCTATCCCAGCCAAAAGCAGGTCAGTGGAATATTAGAAGTGTTGAAAGTGTTTAAATATTTTAGACAACAGAGCGGAAGCTTTCACAGTTAAATGCAAAATACTGTCCCTGTTGGGAGGAGGGTGATTAGGTTCTTCCTCCTAACCCTCATTGTAATTGTATCTTGGCCTCCTAAAGTCTTTCTTTGCTTCCTGTGAAATGTTTTGCTCTGTGTAGGTTTTCTCTTCATTGAGACCTAAACTTTGACAGTGCTAAGTATATTAAATAAAGCCTATTAGCCAAAGGCTGCTGTTGATAACAGATTAAATGGGTAGTCTTAATGGAATTCATCTGTAGTGCCAGATATCTTTACTGCTGACTGGCAGGTCACAGAACACTTGTTTAGCACTTAGTCTGGTTAATTTATTTAAAAGAAAAAAAAATAAGGAGTTAAACTCAGTAAATATCTGAAAGCTAATCCTGTTGTTTGTTTGCTTTCCCATTTGATTTTTTTTCTAGTCTGCCCTTTGCCCAGTAGGACTTCATCAAAATGTCTCTCTATCCTTCCCTAGAAGATCTGAAGGTGGACAAAGTTATTCAGGTATGGTGGACTTTAAAAAAGATGTTTTGGTGACAGTAACTTATCTGATATTTAATCCAGGAAAGAGGAGACTTACTGTAGTTGAGAACTTGTTTTACCATCTCACTCTGAAAGGGAAAAGACAGCCTGTTTACTTTGTAGCTTGATCTAATATGATTAATGCTTATTTTACCACCTGGATATATTTATTTTGCTTTATCTATTCATTTGTGTTCATTTGTCTTTAATATGTTTGGGTTTTTTGAAGTATAGATACATGGTCTTAAGTAGACAAATATAGTCAGTGTCTTCACATACTTCAGCTCTGACTTGATGACTAAACTAATAAATCTGCTGCATCTCATTCCCAGTGTCCAAATCTGTGACAGAAAGTTTTTGTGGTCATTGGAGTAAGAAAAAAAAAAACCAAAAAAAGCCCAAAAAAAGCAGCACTGGCTGTCTTAATGCCATCTGGAATCAGACTTGTCCTCTGGCTATTTCATGGTAGTGACCAGTTCTTACAGTACATCCAAGATTATCACCTTTGTGCAAAACCCTTCATTTGTAAGAATAATGATAGTTTTATTATTAGACATGATGAGGACTAAAAAATATCTGTGAAACAAAATAATGAAAAACACTTGAATGGATTAACAAGTCTATGGGTACTTTGATGTGGATGTATTTCACAAGGAGTTTCCTTACTTTCTTCGACATTTTACCTTTTCCTGAACTTAACCTGCATTCCTTCCTGGTTTAAACAACAGCAAGTTACAGTGTGTTTTAAGGTGGCTGATACTTCTGTCCTTGCTGTTTTCATTGGGGAAGCCATCAAGCAAACTACTAGAACAGCTTCTTAACTCTCCTGTGCTATCCCAAAATGCAGTGCCCTCTCTCATCTGTGTTTGTGTGTGTGGGGTGGGGCTTTTGCAGTTGTGGGTGCTATGTTGGAATTGCTCCTGATTGTGTCCTCCCACTCCATTCTTCTTATGTAACTGCAGTCCTTTATCTACAGTCTGGTAATGCTGAACGAAAAATTGAGTAGCCTGGAGCCAAGAACGTGCTCCTTTGGCCTTTTATTGACCAACTCAACTGCTAGAGTTTATATATTACAGTTGAAAATTGTCATAAATGTAATCAGTAAGCCATTCCATTTTCACTGATAGTTTTCATAGAATCACTGAATAGTTTGGGTAAAAGTCCTCTGCAACAAGCAGGGACATATTCAATTCCATCACTTTGTTCAGAGCCTTAAATGTCCCAACCTAACCTTAAATGTCTTCAAGGATGGGGCATCTAGCGCCTCTCTGGACAACCTCTTCAGTGCTTCACCACCCTCATTTTGAAAAACTTGTTTCTCATATCTGGTCTAAATCTAACCCTCTGTTAGTTTAAAACCTGTATCCCTTGTCCTGTTGCAACAGACCCTGCTAAAAGCTTTGTCACCATCTTTCTTATAAGCCCCCTTTAGTATTGGAAGGCTGCTGTACGCTTCTCTTCTCCAGGCTCAACAGCCTCAGATCTGGCAGCCTTTTCTCATAGGAGAAGTGTTCCATCTTCTGATTGCTTCTGTGATCATTTCTTTGGGGCCTGCTCCAGAAGGTTCACGTCTTTCCTGTGCTGGGGATCCCAGAGCTGGACACAGCACTCCAGGTTGGGTCTCACAAGGGCTGAGTAGAGAGGCAGAATCACCTTCCTTAACCTGCTGGTATCAAAGGCTAAATTATTTCCTTCTCCCAGAGAATGCATTATAAAAATGCTGTCTCTTTAAATAAGTCTGGGGGCATTCTTAGGAGAAGAGGGGGCAGAGTGCTGAAAGATGTCTGTATCTGCAGTGAGTGACTAAGATTCAAATGACTGCTGGCTAAAACAAACAGACTTGTTACATTAAATATTATTCTAACCTGCTCTTTTTGTCCCTCATTTGAGTTGGAGCCTGTGCTTCTAAATGCACGTGATATTGCTAAATAATGACTCATTCTTGCTGTGAAACCTTTTTTAAAGACAACTTCCTGGAGTGAACAGGACTGAGAAGTTCTCTATTTTTAAGCATTTCCTTAACATCATGAAGTAATTTGACTGTCATGTTGTGTTAGAAAATTTATGTGTCCCGTTCAGCATAACGTTTCAGTACGCATTGAGTACTTCCTCCCCCTGCTCCCCCACCTTTGACATTCAACCTCAGGAAAGTTACTGGAATAGCTATTTCCATCATGCTTAAGAGGCCTCTCTAAGGCTGTATTTTTCACTGGTCATGAACACATAAGGCCAAAAAACAGAGCTGAGGTACTGAGAAGGAAGGAAACTGACTCACAAATATAAGAGAACTTAATAAAGTAAGCCAGTCAGCAATACAGAAATAAAGCTTAATGTGTTCACTGTAGTGGCTGTCGAAAAATCATCTTGGAAGGTCTGATTCTTTCAGAAGACATACTAGTAGCACTGGATTGTGTGGAACTTGACACCTGAAAAGAACTATGGATCTCACTAATAATGTCTGTAAATGGTGTGAAGAAGTAAAATTACTTTTTTTCAGCTCTCTAGCTGAAAAAAGTAATTGCAAAACACTCTGCTAAAGGTCACACCTTAAAACTTATTTGTAAGCTTTTTTGGACAAAGGTAATGTTTCCTTTAAGGCGTTTTAACTTGCTTGATGATGTAAATAAATCAGGTTGACAGGAAACCTTTTTTGCATTATCATTGTAGCTTTGTCACAGGAAGATATGAATTGATCTGCTACAGTAGTTCTGATACTGTTACAGCATGTTGTATTGAAGCTATTTATTTCATATAAAAAGTTTGACTTCATTACTTCAAGATGAATAGTAATTAGCATGTACAAGAAAAAAGAAAATACTGAGTCTCCTGCCTGCATAATTAAGATTTATTTTTTCTTATGCAAGATAACATATGTAAGTTTCTTTGCTTTTAGGCTCAGACTGCCTTTTCTTCAAATCCAGCTAATCCAGCAATCTTGTCTGAAGCTTCTGCTCCAATTCCTTGTGATGGAGGTAAGCTCATGTACTGCATAGTATCCTCTGGATAATGTTGTGGAAAGTAGTTATGAAATCCTTAAGTTAACAGTACAGTCAAAAATAGCTATAAATATGTTACCCTATTTACAAAGGGAAATAAATGTTACCCTGTTTACATTTCCATTTTGGAAATACTAACACCCACCTTGGTAAGGTGCTATAGGAGTCAAAAAACAGTGTTTGCTTATAAAAGGAAGTTGTGGCAAGCAGTCACCTTTCTCTTTTTGCAACCTTTTCCAAGTGAACCTGCCATAACTGATTTGATGTTGGTGCCTTTGGGCTCTATTAGGTCTTACCTCAGACACTTAGCTGTCCTTATTTATCACATATGTATTTGTAAGTTTTAGAGGACAGTGCGAGTCAGAGTCTTTCCTCTACACTGGGTTTGCTTTGGGACAAAGACAAATCTCTGTCAACAAGTGCCCAGGAAGATGGCACTTAATCTTGTTGTGCAACTAACATAAAGCTTGCAGCAGATTTTGGAATCAGATGTGTGGTGGGAAATCCATCTGATCTAAAGCTGAATGATTTGTACTTTTACTTCCTCCTTCTTGTCTCCCAGGCACGTGTACATCCACAAAGGTGCACAGGTGTGTTTGAGGTTAGAGCTCTGCTTTAGTAAATTTAAGTCTAAAAGGCCTAAAGCCTTGTAACAAGCAAGACCAGCAGCAGTGCTGGAACAGTGGTCAGGAATGCTGCTTGATCAGATATTAAAGGTTGGTGGATGGAACTTCGTCTCCAATTCTCCTCTGGATGCTTCTGTGTCTAAGATGACTTTAAGGCAGATGTTTGCATAGCTCACCAGAGTTGCCTCTATAGATCCTATCTGGATTAGGTACTTACCTGGCCTAACCTCACCAGACCAGATTTGAGTTTGCTTCAGCAGTCTTGGCAGCTCTGCTGTCCATAGTTTGAATTGTCCTGCATGTGTTTAGCAAGCAGGAGCCAAAACATAATTTTGACATCAGTTTGTGTGTGAAGTCGTCTGGAATTCTGTGACTGAAGAATGATTAATCATTCAATATATCCCAAATTAAAGAAGGCCTTGCATCACCTATAGGATGTGCTAGACCCACTGGAAATGCTTCTGTTCTGACAGAAACAGGACACTGTACAACATCAAGAGTTTTGTGTTCTGGTATGTGTTCCATTATTTGGAGCACTCTGTTTTAAATGAGAATTTAATTCAGCCAGCAAAGAATGCATCTGGTATAGTAAAGAACAAAACAGAAGAATTAGGTAGCTGCAGAAATCTTGTGCTGTGTTGTGTATAATCCTAGGGACTTGCTTGAAAAAGCAAGCAAAAAAAGAAAATTGATTCATCAAAAGCTTTTTAATCAATATTGATGAAGCTATAAGCTTCTGGATTAGTCCAGAAATATGACAGACTGCTCTCATGCAAAGCAGCATATTAAAGAGCAAAAAAATCTCTTGTTTATACTGGCATTCACCTTGCATTGACCTTTGCTCCTTCCCAGAAAAGTTACTTTCTGTTGCTGGTCAGACATGGATTCTTAAAATAGCTGTTTTTATTCATTTTTACCCATAAATGAACACTAGAAACCTAAGTCTTGTGTACTGGGGAGTCTGGTTGCTTCTGAAGCCCTTCTTTCCACTGCCTCTCTCTCCAAGCAGCTTTTTCTGTCCCCACTCATTTAGTGAGAATGTCAGTTAAGAGTTCTCATAACTGGCACTTGTTAGATGGCACCAGTTAATGATCTGTGGAATGTCAAGAGCCATATCAAGTTTATTTCCAGAGTTGTTCAGCTCAAGGTCTGACAAGTTCAGCTTCCTTTCCTCCCACTCCTTCTGCCTCCCTCTGCTTGGGTATAGAGGGATGTTTTAAAGGCTGTGTGTGCTTTGTCTTGTTGAGAAGCATGTATAAAGCCCCTCCAGTTTGAAGCTGTGACAAAATGACAGCTGCTTTCTCTTGAAGACTCAAAGCAGACTGTAGTGTGAACCTTAGAACCAGGAGGCTTCTGCAGGAACCTTGCCATGCCTCAGATCTGGAATATCCTTGGCGTGAATGCCTCTTGCTGTTTTTGAACTTGGTAGAAGGTCTCTGTGTGTGTTCTTCAGCACACCTGGTTTGGGGGTGGGGAAGGGAGCAGTTCTCCGCTAATTGCTCAGAAGTTCTGGAGTTGAAGGGCGTGTCCTTATGCAATGCAGCGCAGTGTTGGTTTTGGAACGTCACCATGTGTCTCTTGTTGTTTGTGTTGTAAAGGGTGAATAGAGTAACTGAAACTGAAAGTTCTCCTCCAAGTTCTTTCTCTCAGAAGTGCTGCTTGTCTCGTTACTCTTCTGAACCAGGTCAGAATAACAATTCTGATTCAAGTGGGTCTTCTGCCATAATTTTCCAGTTAAATAATTACAAAAGTACAAGATTTGTTGAATTGTGCATGTGAAAGCAGTTAACTGTTCCTTCTTCTAAACCAACTGTTGTATTGATTTTTGTTTTGTTTTTCTCCTGTAGGCTTGTACCCCAGATTGTATCCAGAACTTTCTCAGTATATGGGCCTGAGCCTCAATGAGGAAGAGGTGCAGAGAAACTTAGCAGTGGCAGCAGCTGCTCAGCCACAGGGTGTAGGTACCAGTCATGCATATTCTAGAAAACAAAAGTGTAAAGACTAAATGTGTATCTAGCATTCTAGATAGCAGATTATTATTTGCCTTAAGTACCATACTTGACTGAGAGGTGAATTATTTAAGTTGCAGTGCCTATTTTAGTCTGTTCTGAAACTGAGCACTCCATTTCCAGTGTTGGGAGGGGGTGGGGGATACTTGGTGGTGTGGCTTATTTTGTTTGTTCGTTTTCTTAAATATCACTTCATACAAACTGACATATAGCTATTCTTAAAAGTTGAAACTAAGTTGTCTGGCTGTTTTGTTTTAATCAGCAACTGGTAACACGACCTTCTACTAATTACATGGTAGCTCCAGTGACTGGAAATGATATTGGAATTCGCAGAGCAGAAATTAAGCAAGGCATCCGTGAAGCAATTCTGTGTAAAGATCAAGATGGCAGAATTGGACTTCGCCTTAAGTCTGTTGATAACGTAAGTGTAGAAGTTGCTTTTGCCTCTAGAGATTTTACTGCTGGACTGTATTAGCAGTGAAGTTAGGATGTGGTCACAAAATAGTCTTCTGTAAAAGGGTTTGTTATCTGTTACCAGAATATTAAAGTCCTTCATTAGACTTGTAATTAGATATCCAGCTCTCTGGACTAGAAGCTGAATTTACAGCTGCAGTTTAATGCCTTGTGTTTTATAAGATCTGAAAAATACATAAAATATTTTTTGTTTCACTTTAGAGTGTGAACTTGTCCTTGCATAGTTGCTGTGGTACTTTTTATCAGTTCAGGACTGCTTGTCTTTACCTTTGTGCAAATACTGGGCAGTACGTAATGTTCAGCAGTATGTACTAACTGCCCACAGTTTAGAAGTATCTCCTTTTTTGTAAAAGGTGCTTAAACCATTTAAGCCATTTAATCTGAATGTTTTAAAAAATTTGTACTGCAGGTAGCATATAGGGTTAAAATACTTTTCTGTAGTTCTTCTAATGCAGAAAATGGGGTTTTCTTAGAGTTACATGGGGTGGTGTTTTTTTTTAACACCCCTCTCTTCCAGGGTATTATTTATAATTTGCTTTGATATGCTTTACTTTGTTTTTAGGGGTAGTTTCACTAGAAATAGTTTTGTAACACCTGTTAAAACAGACAAGTATTTACCCCTTTGCTTAAGACTTTATTGTTATGCTCATATTTTTTTTAATTTTTAATATTTAGAGATCTAGATAGATTTGCTTGTTTTTGAACTTTGTTCTTGCATTAAGTATCTGTCAGACTTTTAAATTCATCTAGAAACAGACTGAAATTTCAAAAGTGACCCTTAAGAGGAGATAATTAGCAGGTCCTTCTGTCTTGTCTGTTTAGCTGATATTGTGTAGAATGGGAAACTTCAGGGTCTGTGTGTTCTGTGGCTGGTCTTCATTTTTAAGCAAGAACTTCCCCTTCTCCTCCCTTCCCTTTTTTTCCCCTCTTTTGTAGGGTATATTTGTCCAGTTAGTTCAGGCAAACTCTCCAGCATCCCTTGCTGGTCTGCGGTTTGGGGACCAAGTTCTGCAGATCAATGGTGAAAACTGTGCAGGATGGAGTTCTGATAAAGCACACAAAGTTCTGAAGCAGGCTTCTGCAGAAAGGATTTCAATGATCATTCGGGACAGGTAAGGCCAGCTGCAGATATGGATTTGCCATTATCCATCACTGAGTAATTCTGAGGGGTTTGGGTCTCCCCTTGCTTGAACAGGTTTCACAAAATTTGCTTGTCCATGTGCTTCAGTAGTAAAAATCTTCAGAAATGTTCCCTTTTGTGGGGAGCAATCAAAATGATTCCTAACTTGTAAACTTCCTGAGCATGATGAGGCATAACATTTTTCCAAGATAAACTAGTGAGTGAGAGATGGCACAAGTTAAATTTAAACTCTGAAGAGTTCTGTGCTTTTTTTCTGATACATTTTTTAAATTTAGTTTAAGTGAAAGTCAACAATAAAAGTAACAAAATGTTTGCTGTATTAATACATTTGCATTTTATGTAGCATGATAGCTTTTCTTGTGAACTCTGTTGCTTACATAGAAATTAATGCCAATTTTACTAAAAGCATGCTTGATGACCCAATATGTTTTTTAAATAATGATCTTGTAGCTAACTGTATGTAGTAACAACAGGTCAGATTCAACATAAGGCTTGTAGGCTGCAAGAAGACAGATGATTCTTCATGTGACTAAGTGTATGCCTCAAAGCTTTTTCCATGTTCTTTCCTGCTTAAGAACCAAGCCTGACTCAGTGGAGGGCAGCTGCTTTGATTGGGGCAGTTACTTCAAACACTGCATTAAAATACTGTGGCAGTAGATTCCCTGCTCTGTCTACCACTTCTGTGGCCAACATGGCACCCTCTTCCTCTGCCTTTTTAAGACACAGTTTAAAGGTTTATTGTCCCCAAAGCAGTTGAAATGGTGTTGGGGAAGCCTTCTGCTCTCAGAATCCTGTAGTCTACCTACAGTTGTTAAAACTGTCTGCACTGTTTTATCGACCTTGTAATGTTTGTAGAGAACTTTATTTTTAGAGGATGTTTGTTTGGTTGGGGTGGTGGGTGGGTGGATGTTGTATGGGATTTTTGTATTATTATTAATCCAGATGGTGAAATATCTGTAGAACAGGGAAAACGTAAGGTTTATAAACAAGTATATTCTAATACAACAATATTAACAAAATGAAGTTAAACCCAACAACTTTTCATTATAGAAAATATGAATCCCTTAGAGTACAATTACGTTTTATAAGCTAAAGATGCTAAAATAGAATGTGGTTTTTCCTGTGGTTTAGTAGACTGAAGATTTTTATTTTAAATGTCTTTTTAGACCTTTTGAACGAATTATTACCATGCATAAGGACAGCACAGGACATGTTGGTTTCATATTCAAGAATGGAAAAATAACCTCAATAGTGAAAGACAGTTCTGCTGCAAGAAATGGACTTCTGACAGAGCATAACATCTGTGAAATTAATGGCCAGAATGTAATTGGGTTGAAGGTAAAATAACTACTACGTGTGGGGTGTGGATAGCTGTGAGCTTTTTATGTTTGTGTAGTGTGTTTTGGAGAGACAGAAAAGGTAATATATTGTTTAGTGTTCATAAAATAAAAACTTCAGTCATGATGTTAACTTGACTGGAGAGACATAGATGTTTTAGGCCTCTATGCAGTTTTATGTTGGTTGTCGGGGCAGCTCATTCTCATCCCCTCTGCCTCTACCTGGCAAGGCTGTCCCTCTGTTTTTATCTGTAGTCCAGCCTTGCTGGCAAAACGAAGGGAAGCTTCCTCCTTCCAACCTGAAACAAATTTTAGCAGGAATTGTGTATGACATCTGTGTCCCTTCTTGAGTCAGTTCATGCAAGATACTCATAACCAAACATCTGTGAAGTGGCATTACAGTTTCAGTGGTTTGTCCTGAAGGTTGAGTGCTCCAGAGAAGGAGTTGGGGAGGGTCTCAAAGCCACGTGAAATGTGTCTAGAAAAAGCTCATGAACCGCTGCTTTCTTAGTCAGCTTGAGTTGTGTTGCTCATATGACTTCTTGTTTCTGACAGGACTCACAGGTTGCAGACATCTTGGCAACAGCTGGAAATGTAGTGACCATCACTGTGATGCCTTCCAGTATTTATGACTATATAATAAAGAGGTAGGTAATACAAAGCAGCTATGGTGTTATTTATAATCCCGTGGACAGTGACTAGATAGTGTACTCATGATAAGACCTAGTTACAAACTTTACTTGAAGACTGGAGGAGGGGTGGGGATGCCTGAAAATTTGTTTAATCTGATGTTTTGGTCAAATTGGTGTGTGTTGGTACTGTTTTTAACCTATTCTGTGTTTGTGATGATCCTTTGCCTTTTCCTCTCTAGAAGAAGCCTTTTCCAAACCTCTTTTGACCAAGCCTGAATTTCTAAGAACTGAATACTACAAGTATTTGTTACCTTTTAACTAAAATATTGTTTGTACTGCAAGTAATTCCTGTGGCATAAAAAAGATTCTGGGCAGGATAGTTTTGGGTTTCTTCCTAATCCTTTGGAAACAATGGCTTTCTACAACTAAATCTGTCCTGCATAAGTATTTTTGAAACTGGTAGACATTAGTAATGCTTCAGGTGTAATTGAGTCTTTTTTTCAGGTAAAAGAAAAGGATACACCCTTGGCTTGGTATCCTCTTTCTACAAAGCAGTTTTCAGTCTAACAGCCACCTTTCCCTCTGCTCTCCTTCCCTTGAGGTTGTACTCTGCTTGCACACATGTCCATTCCCTGAAAGATACCAACCACACAGCTCAGGTGCTAATAGAAGCATTGAGTATTGTGGGCTTCTCTTTAATCTCAGGGTGCAATTTCTTGCAGCTGTCTGTAGCAGCTTGTCAAAAATAGTGGAGTGAAAGTCCAGCTTCGGGTTTGTACTGAAGGACTAGTAGTGACAAAGCTACTGTGAGCTGAGGCTTGAGTGGTCTTCTGTAGTTGTCTTACAAACCTGAATGCCTTTTCCTTTTCCTTAGGATGGCAACTAGCATCATGAAGAGCCTGATGGATCACTCTGTTCCTGAAGTCTAAGCTTGCACCATGGATGTGTGTGTACATATATATAATGATGATTCCACTAAACTTGGGCTATTATACTCAGTGATCTTTCTTCTGCACATGAGCCTTTCTGGAGGCTGAGAAGATATGCTGCATCAAGCATTTGCATCTATAATGGCTGGGAATGTCACCGTTCAACATATCACGTGTATTCACACACTGTAAAACTTGCAGCCTTACATGCTTGACAATGTGAAATTCCAATTGTGTTATGACTTCTCTTTGTAGGTCTTTTATTTAGCTTACTACTACTATAAGCCATTGCAACTAAAGGAACCAGGTATCACTTGCAAAGCTACATGTTGTTACCCAGGACAATGCTGTGCTTTGTATGTCTAAGACAAATGAGTATTTTTACTGCTTTTTGTTTGCAAGAGTAGATTTGAAATAGCATATTAGAAGTAAGGCTAGTACTAGTTAATTTTTTGTTGTAGTAAATACTGTTTACACAAAAATGCCACCTAGCTGAATATAGCTCAAGGCATCAGTAAGCATTAATTAAAGTAGTGTACAGATACTCAAATCTTTTTATTACTTGTTATATTAATTGTAATGATTATGCTTCTCTCTCGCCTTAACCATGTTCTTTTAAGGATTTAGACATAACCAAATAAATGACCAAAACTTTAGATCCTGTGTGTGTACCTGCTTAAGGTAAAACAGACTTATTTTATTGAGGTCAGTTTCAGCCAACAACTAAGATAGGAAATGCAGTGTAAAATATTTTTTAAAAATCTTACTCCTTTTAACATTGAAATGTTTTAGAAGGGGTAGCTCTGGACTACTTTAAGTAAGATGTGTTGAATGGAAAAAATTCTTCACTGTGAGGGTGGTGAGGCACTGGAACAGGCTGCCCAGAGAAGCCGTGGATGCCCCATCCCTCAAAGTGTTTAAGGCCAGGCTGGATGGGACCCCAGCAGCCTGGTCAAGTGGAAGGTGTCCCTGCCCATGGCTGGGAGTTGGGCACTAGGTGATCTTTAAATCCCTTCCAGCCCAAGCCCTCTTATGATTCTAACTCTCTTTCCACCTTAAGCTTAATATATGGAATAGCAGCCAGCTGTTCTACAAGATCTAATTGTGGAGTTGCAGTTTCACTGTAAAATGGCCTACAGCTTGCTGGGTGTGCTGGGTCTGGCTGGGTTAATGAAGGTGATGAAGTAGGACTTGAATTTAATTTTCTTGTAGGAGCAGGTGTGGGGCTATGTTAGAGGCCTGTGACCAAAGCAGGGCTGGTAAGATAGCAGAGTGTTTCCTGAGTTGTATGTGCACAGTGTCAAGACTTCTCCTGCTCCTCACTCTGTCCCCTGTTCCCAGAGGGAGAGAGGGAACACAGCTGAGGCCACTGAGGGAGGGAGCACAGCAGATCCAAACTGACCAAAGGAAAATTCAACACCATTTGACATTATGCTCAGCAGTAATTACGGCAGAATTTTCCAAGGCAGTTGTTGGTCTGGGCATCAGTCTTCTGTGGGAATAGGGGTATGATTACCTTTGCATCACTTCTTTTTTGTATTTTCCCTTTGCTTAGTTCTCCCTTCCATTGCAATCCATAAATTCTTGTAGCTTTTGTACTTTTGAGTCTCTTGCCCCTCTTGGTGTGGCACAGGGTGAGTGAGAAGCTGATCATTGCCTGCCACAACAGGTCAGGGGCATGTTCAACTGAGACTTGAAGTTTAGTGATTGCTTTTTTACTATTTTTCCCCCTCTGCTCTGTTCCAGGTTACAGCTATGAAATCTAGGATTACAGAACTTCAGTTTCCCTCATAGTTGGCAGCAGCATGAAGTCAAAGCAAAGAACTTGAGTTCAGTAGAGGTATTATTTTGTAAAGATATACTTGGGGAATCACTTTAGGTATTCCTTGAGAACTTATTTGGATCAAGAATTGGTCTGGGGGTGGTGGTGGCATCTTAATTATTTTTTTGCTTGTCCATTTAAGGGACACATGCAAAAAATTCTAAGAGATTAAACCAAAAAGAAAAGCGAACACTTCAGAGCTTGGCAGTCTGCAGTAAACAAAGTCTCGTCTACCACTTCCTCATTAGCATGTGTAGCTAATTGTAGCTTTTCCTGGGTTGGGAGACCTGCTCTTCCAGGAAGGACTGAAGTTCAGCAGTGAAGAAGTGTCTTGGTATGTATCTTGCTGTTTCTCAAATGAATTTCTCTGTTATGGTAACCCAGAGAAAACCATTACAGCACTTCAGGCTGGAGAGGTGATCAAATTCATCCTGCAAGCCAATTTAATGGGACTGTTTGGTTACTAAATGATGTGTCTCTGGAACCACTGTGGCAAGCCTACACTGGCAGTAATTAGTGGCTTCATGTAGCATTGGTATAATTCAGCCTCATGGGCCTAGCCCTGTGCCTGCAGTTATCTCTAAGGGCTTTGCCAAGCTCCTTTGCTTAGCTGTGAAATCCCTGGAGCCCAGACACTGATCTCTGCTTCTAACCAGTTTTTACTTAGGAGCAGATGAGTCAGCAAGGGCTCGTTATAGAATTGGGCTTTAAAACTCTGTTTACAGCTTAACAAGTGGCACTTGGTTACTTAAATCTTGTGACTCCCTACTAAACAAATCATGCTAAAACTAAAACTGAAAAAAAAAAAGAGTAAACCAAGACAACAATATGTTGGGGGAATGTAAGATGACAATACTTATTTTTTTGTTATCAGCCAGATTGCTGGAACTACTGGAGCAATCCATTGAAAAAAACAGTGGTAGACTGTCAGTACAAGAACTTCCAGCTATAGCAGATAGCAACCAGAATTAAAAGAATAATCAAAAAGCTCCTGCTTTAAGGCAGAAATTAGCTAGCACTCAAGAGTAACTTATGATTAAATGCATATACTTAAATTCAGAGAAACTGGAAGGAAGTATCCAGTCAACAGGATTAACTTGATTTTTCCCCTTTAAAAAGCTATGGTTGCTTTTAGGCAATGGAGCAGGGTGAGGGCTCTGTTTTGTGTGCATGCTTTACAGCACAAGGTAACCTCAGCTGCACTCAGGAGCTATGCATACCATGCATCCATATATAACCAAAAGGGTATATTCTCTTAGGGAGTTTGACCCTGAAGCTTCTGCTTCCTCAGTTCTGAGTTATTTTCATCTGGTTTAGCTCAGCAGGAGGCCCCCTAGTGACAATCCAGAATTCACCCAAGCCATTTCCAGGCAAGTGCACAAAAATCACATTCTATCATGTTTGCATACACACAGATATGTTTGGGAAATAAAGAAATTTAAAGGTGAAGAAACAGGGCAGACACCGAACATTCTCCTGCAAGATTAAGACTGGTACAGCAGGCGTGCATGGTATGGCTTAGACTTTCACCACGTGTGGCTTCACCACACACACTTACTGATTACATAAAAATAGTTATCTGCTAAGCCAAGAGAGTAATGCAGCTGAAATAAATACCTTTGGTTTAATAGCCTTACCTTACTGAAAAATAAGCTCACACTCCAGCATAATAGAATAGAAGACTGGGGGAATGAGAGAACATCACCTAACCACAAGCTGATTGTTTTACAATACCAACAAACAGCTGTGTCTTGGAATAGGCATTGGGTGTCAAATCCAAGGCAGGGTATCTGACTGAACACAGTTCAGTAGAACACTTGCCCTAGACACAGTGCCAGGACACCTCAACACTAGCAGTAGGGAAGACCAGCAGAGAAATAAATAGATCCTCAGTCATACTCAGGCAGCATTACAAATGTAAATGCTTATTGCTGTAAATAAACCATTAAATACTTCATTTAAACAATTTAAATATTTCAAGTCTTTCACTTCAGAACAGCTCCTCCCAGGAAAAGATACCCTCAAGTCCTACAGAGAAAGTAATCCTTGTGCAACACTGCTTTGTTCCTAGGTTAAGACAGCTGAGGGCTTGGATAAACCCAGGAACTGTAGCTCTGTTTAAAAGCCATACTGAAATTCCATCCCAAAGGAGATTTGAGTTAAAGAAGGTTGGGAACACTAAACAAAACATGAAAATGCTGAAGATTACTAAGAGAAAAGGATAAGTAATAAAAATGAGGAAAAGAAGAAGTGATAGTGTTTTATGCTCCAACTTCAGGCACAGGATTAGGGGAATATTTATCCCAACACATGTATGTGTATCTGGTCTGTTAGGAGATCAATTTTATGCTTGTCTTCTTTTCAGACCAATACATTAGTGCGGGTTTTGAGTAAGAAAAAGCAAGAGAGAATTTGTTCTTACTGTGCTGTATGCTTTTGCAAATAGCCACAGCTAAGGACTGTCAGGAGCCCAGACTGGGGACTGCTCAGAACAGCAGCTGCTGTGGTGTTCAAAACAGGATTTATAATCACATGCATCTCCACTAAGAAGAAATGTTGACTGCACATGACAGACAGCATTAAGCTCCACACACCCTAAAAGGCTTAAATTAAGAATGCAAATGCTTCTTCTTTCAAAGCAGTTCAAACAGCAAGCTATGATACATTCCATGTAAATCCAACAATGACTGCAAGTTATGAGCTCTTTAATTACAGAAAAATAAGTCTTTTATTTCATATCATTTTACACAAGCAATTTCAATATGATAATCCATGAAAAACAAATGCATACTCTATGGAAGTTAAGAGCTCTCAGTGAAGTCAACATAACATAGAAAGTTGTGTTTGAACAAAGCTTCCTATCTGGTTGAACTTCAGCAGCCATCATTGCACAGAGTTAAGTTCCTTTAAAAGGTTTGGTTTAAAATTAGAGTTCATTTAAATGACTGGAGGGAAAGGCACTTAGTATTGCAGTTTCCAGAACATGATTTGTTTATCTTCCCCTCCTGTAATAACACTGTTGCACTGTTCATTCATCCACATGGACATTACAGCACCTGGGAAACAAAATCACAAACAAGTAAATCCAATTGCAAGTAAGTGTGGTACTCAAGATGACAGAACAGATCTTTCTTTGAGAGAGTAGCATAGTCTGAGCATTGGATTACACTGACACCATATATGCTAAGAGGAATTTTAGTAGGGTCCTAGGTAGCTGCTCTTATTCACAGTAAGGATCTCATGCTCCATTGCCTCAGCTGACTTTTGGTACTAGAGGGACATCATTGCTATGTAGAATGCAGATGGCAACTATGGAAAGCATTCATGGAGAATGAGCTTTTTCACTGACATTTGGAATTTTCATGTCAAAAGTGTATTCACGTCTTGTAGCATATGCCTCAGAAGCCCACTTCTGAAAAATCCCCAACTACAGAGTGATCTCTCCACAGGTCAAGTTCCAGTGTAAAACTTACAGCAGGGAAGTTTGAAACAACTGTTCTTAGTTAAATAGCCTTAAAAACTTGACTTAGTAAAACTTAGGTAGTATTTCCCCACACATCCTGGTTTTTGATATACTGAGACGATATAGATACATTTAATCTGCCTATGAATCCCCATCCAAAACAAGTTTACTAGAGAACTTTACCTAACGTTGTTAGACTCAGCCTGGACAGACTGTGGCAAAGAATACAGTACAGTCTATACTATATTTGAGGACCAAGAGGTAGAAAAATGTTGACTTTTGCAATATTGTGGTAATTAGAAAAATTGAAAGTCATTTCCCTTTGGCCAGTCTTCTACAAAGCAATATTCTTCCATTCTTACTTGATTTCCTAGGAGGTTTACATGGACCTACTTCTAATTCTGGTGTTTCAGGTAAAGCTGACATCAGGAACAGCCAGCTGGCTGCGCAGATTACTCTCAAACTTTTCAGTACTAAAAGAGCTGGAAAATAGGAATCTCACATTCAGTTTGAGAATGGGAATAGTTCAGGCATACCTGTATGTCCTTTGATTCTTTCAGTAACTTTTCCTCCCAGAAGGTCCCAAACCAGTAATTCACCAGATTGAGATCCTGATAAGATGGTATTTCCATCCCATTTGAAGCACCTGCAAGTAAATCTGAAATTAGTTCATGTCAAGCTTTTACATGATGACAACCAGACATTTCCAAACTAGGTCAAAAAAGAACTGGAAATAAGATAAACCAAAGGAAACTACTTTTTAACACGGTCTTTCTGGAAAGATTATTTCCAAATTATTTTCAGGAATCATGACCCAGACTTGGTTCTGTGACTGCCCTAGACCCATCCAGGCCTTCCCCTGGCAGAGTATGAAACATAATCCCATAACAGAAGAGGGCCCAGTCAGCTATGCTGTGTGATATCCCAGTGCTCTCATGAGCCACCACTTTCACTTCTGCCACTTCATATTCCTGACACCATCACTTAAAAAAGATGACTTTCAGGTAAATAACTAGTGAAAATATGTATGTGAACATGCATATGTAATTATGTATACCCACAAAAAAAAAAAGAAATGTATTCCATGTATAGCTGCTATATTTTCACTCCAGTAACTGAGTAAGTATTCCATCTGTTTATCTGATAAACCATAAATAACTGTATACTTTTCAGTTGGTGGAAAAAGGTGATTGGTCTTTGATTTTAAAAGCCAATCTTTTTTTAAGACTATCAAAATAAAAAGAAAACATTAAAACAAAACATTCACAACAAACCCAAAAAATCAGTATTAGTGACAGAGATGATTCAAATAAGAAAACTCAACTTGTTAGACATTGCAATAGCGCAGCTGCTGGAAGAGCTGGTTAGCTACAGCTGTCACCATCTCTAAGGGACATGACAGTTGTTGTTGAAAAGTTGTTTACTTGGAGAGCTGTTTGAGTTTGCCCCAGTTTGGAAAGCTTGATCATAATGCACACAACATGCTAGAATGACAGTCTTTTCACTCTAAAAAGTGATTCAATAAAACGAATTTCCCAGTATTACGGCCCTTCCCACTCTGCTGTCACCAACCATCTCCACCCAGCCCCATAACCTGCACGTTCTGAGCATTACCTCTGTGGCTCTTCAGTGGTCACAGAAGATACAAGCATTCCAGTTTGTACATCTATTACTTTAAAACAACAGTCCTCCCCGGTGCTCAGTAGATGTCTGCTATCTGTACAAAAGAAGGAAGCAAAAAAAGAAACAACAAGAAAAAGCATGTTCAGACATTCAGTTCTAGTTGCCAAAGCACTCTGCGATCAGCGTGTTGGATGTGACATTACCTGACCTACTTATCTATAAATAATTTACTGGAAATTAAGTCTCTAAGCAAGCAAAGATAAACAAGATTGGTTTAGAGTCTAGATCGCTGGTCTACAGCCTAGCATGGCCTTGTGTACAATTAAATTCTTTACAGAGGAGATGTGTGACAATCTCACCATCCCCCTTAAAGCAGTAATTCCAATATGAAAGATATATTACATGGTAATAAGAATAAGATTCCCTCTGAAACACCCAACAGTGCATATTAAAAACTGAAATCCAACGTACCAGGACTAAAAGCAGCATGAAATACAGTCCCAGAATGATGTGGCAACTGGTGCAACACTGTTGCTGTAGTAACATCCCAAACACTAATGGTACCCTCTTTGGTTCCAGATGCCAGGATGGTATTTGCAGCATTAATGTCCATTGTATTTACCTAGGAAGTTAAACATCCCATGACGACTCCTCTTCTTTCATGTGAGCCATCTTGAGACAGGTTTTAAATATACACAAAACAAGCCCATTATCCCTAAGAGGATATTTTATTTATGAAAAGCTTTAAGTTTAATTCTCAACATCCTTAATTAGGTACAAGTATGAAAAATCCTAACTACGAGAAGAAAAAATAGGTCACTTTGAAGACCTTTTAAAAAGCTTTTCTTTGCAGAATCAAAAACGCTAAGTGACATTTCAGATTGCTTTTAGTACCGATACTCTCCATCTAACTGCTATTCTCTACCCTTAAGGGTAAATTTTTTAACTTTTAAAAAACTTCCTACCCATCAGCCGTTTCCAGTTCTCTTGGGTACAGTTCTTAAATGTTATCAGAACCATTTCAGTATTTGCCAACGTTGTGACCTATTAAAAAACTAACTCTTAGGAAGGTTTAAGAACACAGTCATTCTAAATATTTTCCTAGAGTGATGTTAGAGGCTATAAACAAAAGTATGCAGTTACACATTTATGATGCATCGCACGCAATGTGTTTGTATATTTACAGAGAAATTCACTAAGATATTTACCATGATAGCATGGTAAACAATTCAGGATTTCTTTTTCATTTGCTTGCCTTACATTAAGAGGAAGCTGTAACGATCAAAACACTTGAAAAAAGATTAATCTGTTTTCTAAAGCAAAGAGGCAAACAAAACCACCCAATTCTTCCTGCCCCCCATAGGAATTCTGTGCATTCAAGCTAAGCAAAACAAATTAAGAAACCTCTGTTTACACTGGCGCTTCAGTCCCAAGAAATGGACCTTTCAACCCAGGAAGCCCAGAACACTGGTGCAGAACCATCAAATAGTGAAAACCCCAAAACAAAAAGCCCCTACACACATTTCCCAAAGTACACCCCTCAGCCCCTATCCCAATCTTTGTGCTTTACCACTAGATCATGATTTAAACCATCAATTAATTTTCTTGTTCTCAGACACTGCATCAACATACTTACACTGACATCATGTTCTAAATGTGCAAGCAGTTCAAAGTGGTGTTTTTTATTGCTCAAGGTCTCTCCAGGAACACAGTGCCACACCTACAACACAGATAGTTGTGTTTGTTCAAGGAAGTAGTAATGTAACACCAGATGAGTTCCTTCAGTGCTGAACTCTCACATTACAAGTGGGGGCTGCTTGTGTTCACTCTGGGCCTTGCCTGTGTGCAGAATACAGCAATGGCACCTGAAATCCTTTACCTTCAGCACAGCCACATGGTGAACACAGCTCTGCTGACTCCAGATACCCTACAGAGCCTACCTAAGAGTGGATATATCACTGCACTAAATGTGTACTTACCAAAGAAATCATACACAGTAGGCTTTGGGAAAGTTTTTCCTGTCTCTAGCTTCCAAATTATCTTTCTACCTAACTGTAGGCATGCTCTTTAGATTAGCAAATTTCTGCTTCTCTTAGCTGAAGAATGTAAACTACAAAATTATTAAAATTTTAGAAATCTATTCCACCCAAGAAACAGAATTGCCAAAGTCACAAAACATTCTGGTCTCTCCAGCAAATACAGTTTGTCTTCAGAATCCTCATTTTTTTACAGTAAGTTGTAATGAATGAAATTTCCTGTAAAAAACTTTAGCTTTGAAACAGTTGACCTAAAGCTAAATGAAGAATAAGCTCTGGAAATAAACTTACTGTGATGCTAGCCAGGTTATTACCCTAGTACAACAGGTACATTCACACCAAAGCATTTGGCAGGCTGAATATTACAAAGTGCTGGCTATAAATAGTCATGCAACGGTAACAATCCCACCTACAAACCTTCACAGTGGAATCCCAAGATGCAGAAAATAAGCGCCCATCACGCCAACAGATCTTGCTGACTGCATCATCATGGCCCAACAGGACATCTTGCTGTCTTCCAAATGCAATTGAATAAAAATATCTAACAGAGAAAGGTTATAGAAGCATTACATTTTGTAAAACTTAAGGGTTTTTCTTTTAAATAAAGTAACTTTGTTTCTGTAGTTTCTAACAGAAATCTAGTGGGGAAAAAATAGAAATACAGACACTGTGTTTTAAAAATGTGATGATTTTCTGTATCATTATCTAAAACCATAAACATAGCAACCAAGGCACTCCATGAAATTCAATAAAGTCAACAGGAAGTAAATACACACATATGATTGTCCCATGAAGAACTTATGACAGTGGTATCTCCTGGTAAGATTAGACAAGATGACAAAGCCTGCAACAAAGAAAAAAAATACTCAATTTCTTACCCCAAATCCAGTTCAAGTACATTAACATGCTTTTGGAGAACAAGAAGCATTTTAATTTTCTATAAAAATAACATGCAGATATTATATGAACACAGATCAAGAAAAACCTTAGAGATTGGACACTGAACATCAAGAATACTTAATCTCTATTAAATAAAGGTAGCAGAAACATTCAGAAATACATGCAGAACTGATAAATCTTTCCAAAGAAACTGGTATTTCAAGCACATGGTATGTAATTCCTCACTCAGAAGTAAGTGGGTCAGCTCTTCATCTTGTAAGCTGCTCTAAATTCTAGACACAAATAGCTAACAGAAACTAAAAATGCAGATTCTTTTGATGTTTGTTCTCCATCACAGGTACTTACTGGTCTTTCAAAGAAGAAATACAACTGTCTGATTCCTACTACTCTCAACAAGAAACATTATTTACAGATACCTGCTCAGTTACATTACTGTCACTAGGAACAGCAAGGAAAAAGCAACAATCAGCCCAGTGCTTCTACCTGCTGTCATTACTGGTCATGTTTTAGGTCTGTTTGAAAAACAGTAAGCTGCTAGACTGTAAATATTACTCCTTTTAGCATTGCTTGAAGTGTTTAGATCAGCACTAAAACTACAGGAGAGAAGAGTAAGAGTATAAGTCTCCTCATGAAAAACAGACTTTTGGCTTAGGAGTCAAAGAGCTCCCTTTTCACAGTGCCAAGAAGTGATGCTCCCAAGTTTCCCTTTGCTGAAGATTAGGAATTGATGTATCTAGATTCACCTGCTAATGTGTCCCATGGCAGACCATAGGGTCTTGATCCTGCAACTTACTTGGGGACCAGTCAGAGCATGCTATGGCTTCTGTCTGGACAACACATATGCCATTCTTGCTCCCCCTAGAGATGGTGGTAGAGAGAAAACTGATATATCTTGGTGTCTTGCACCAATAAAAACTGAATATGGCAACTGGGAGTGTATATTTATAACCCAGGTCTGGCCACAGTGCTCAAGCACAGAAAATCAAGCTCCTTTTAGGAGCAGGGGAAAAGTGTTGTTCACAAGTTGCTGAGATCATTGCTCATGGAAGAAGAATGGCTCATTTTCACCCAGCAGAGATTCCACTCCTTGTGCTTGGTTTTCCTCTGCTGGCTGACTCACAGGCTTCAAACACCTGAGTGCAGTAAAGCAATGCTGGTGTGAGCATGTGATGGAATTTAAGCTTTGAAATTCTGGTCCCAGTGGCAGTTCAAGGTTGCTTAGGAAGATATCCCTGCTCATGCCAGACTGTTTACCACAAGCTCTTCCCTGGATAGCAGGGCAACTCAGAATAGAGCCAGTGTAACCATTTAATGCTTCTTCCCCATATCTGCAGAATGTGCTCTGTCTCTCTGGTGGCCTGAGAGAGTCTCAATTCACTCTGCTGAATTATTCACACAATACAACTGAGTAGGCAGAGGAAAGAAAAGATGCATTCATGGATGCTAAGAGCCTTCTCACTGAGCAGCTTTCAGAAGATTCCGAATCATCTCATTCTTATTTTGACAGCAGCCTACCATGTTTGAAAAGGACACACTTCTCTGGATGGTTTTTGAGTCTCTGGAAAACATCTTCAAAGTTGAATCTGGGGATAAGGGACAAAACAGAAAATAAAAAGACTTTTTTATATTTTAGAAGCTAATAATTTTGCTCCTGCTTGAATATCTTAGTATGAAAAGCAGACACAGGTTTCTCATAGTCTCTGAGAAACTTTATAAGGCTTGTGACTTGGGCCTGGAACTACCCTGTTTTGTGCCAGTTATAGATGGACTACCCCATGCTCATCAAACTCTAAGAGAACTCTGGTATCTAAATGGACAAACTTCCATTATTATCCATTATTATTATCACTGAACTTATCTTCCAAGCCTAGATAATATTGAAATGCTTGAGTCAAAATCATCTAAAACTAAGCAAATTCATATAGTTAAGCTATTTGATTACATCAGATATATATTTCAGTTTCATGCCATTTTGTTAAAAAACAACATTAACCTGCATTTACCCTGCAGGTTGTGGTAAATACCTGTGCAATACTTACCCTGGGATGTAGTGAAAACAGAAGACCCATTGCAAGTGACTGCTATTCCAGTAATTGCCCTGTTTAACACAAGTAAGCTTGTGGGTGACTTCATAGATTTTGAAACTGAACCACCATACTGTAAATAGACTACAGCTGAAATCTGTTATTTGAGCTCTGTAAGAGCTAAGACATTCAAGGAGATTAAAAACACTACAGTGGTGTGTTATCAGCCTAGAGACAAAAATATACCTTGACATAATATGTGAAACACCAGGACAGGATCCCTATAGTGTTCTGTAAGAACTCCATCTTCATCAGAAGGGACTTGCCCGTGTGAGAAGATAAATGGTTTCACATTTAGTTTTTCCAATTCTGGATTAGCTACAAATAATCAGGAAGCTGCCTACAAGTAGATACTGAAACCCTCAAGTGTCGGGAATTGGAACTTGCACATTTTTTTCTCTTTTAATTTGACACGGGCAAAGTCACTATAGGAAGAAATTTAGTCAAAGCTTATGTCAGGGAATTAGGAAGGCACAGAGCATACTGCACAGCCAAAGTTTTGTTACACAGCTCTGTGTCTCATTATTTCTCAGCAGGCTTCAGAAAAAAAAAGTAATAAAAATAATCTGAAGCTGAAATTTGAGTATCTTTTCAGGATCAAGATTTTTTTAATGCTAACAATCTGGTAACAGATTTCTCACTACAAATATTACCTTGTTTTAGGGACATGATAATGTTTTCCTAGATTTGATTACAGTCATCAAGAAAGTAGCTGGACTCAAGGTAGTAAAAAATCCTCCTAACCAGCCCAGTCACTAGGACAAGAGATGGGGGCAAAGGAAAACCTGTTCTTTAACACATAGCTGACATTGTTCATTATTAGGTATTTTCAAGGTTCACCTGAAAAGTGCCCCTCCTGACCCTTGAATCCCTAGGAATCCACCAGAACAGTAGTTTGGTACCTGGACAAACTAAAAACCTATAGCTGGAGAATTGGCAAACTGCTCATGCAGCAGCAGCTTGAGGTGTACAGTGGAACAACTTAAGTGTTTAACCTTTCACGTCTGATGGGATGAAGTTGTGTCCTCCTGGCGTTAAAAAACAAAATAAATTGGAGTTTTTATATGGCTGCTGTGATCAGTTTTAGAGAAGAGTAATCAATATCTGCTTCAGGTACTAAAATGATAATGAACTTATACAGATCCAGAGCTAGGGAAAAACAACAGCAAAATTCAAGCTGACAAATACCTTCTCTGGATTCATAACCCATCCTATACTCAAGTTCGTCTTGCATAATCAAATCACTAAGTCATCTCCAAAAGAAAAGTATTTACCTTAAACCCAACCCATCATTCAGATTGACACACAGATTCAGCCCCCATCCCCTCCCAATTCAGTGGAAGAATTTTGACTGGAAAGAATAGTACCTACTCTTTGTGAATTTTACACTTTGTATCTAATTTTAGTTTGGCAATATTGTTCCAGGCAAGTGTTATACTTTCTTCTGTCAAATCTTCAAATGATTCTTCATTTGGAGAAACTGCAATAAAATGCCACAATAAAGTTCCATCACAAATAGAAAACAAAAAGACATATTTCAAATACCTAGGTAGCTGACATAAATATGAAATTACAAAAATCATGCAGAGCTTCAGGAATAAGATTGTTAGACTAATACAAAGGAAATGGAAAACAAACAAACAGAAAATGGAAACCTAAAACTCTTTTGATGTCCTTTGAAACGTCAAGGGCTTTCCAGATGGAAAAGAACTAGAGAAGCCATTTACTGCTACAATGAAGTATATGCTTTTATTATTCTATTGCATTATGTTAAGAGTGTCACAAGTTCATTTCACTGTTGCAAAAGTTAAGGGATTAAAAATGCAACAACATTGAGATAATTAGATGTCAATTATAAAATGGTCAAACTCAAGAGAAAATGTTGATGAGTGAAATAATAACTTAGGCAGCAAATCTATTTAATACATGACCATTACTATCACATACAATTCTCAAAGTCCCTTTTGCCATTGGATGCTACAGGTTGCCATGCTAAGTAGCACTCATTGTCACTCCTCTGCTTCAAAGTGAAGGCCATCAAAATGGTAAGTGAATTGAAGACAATCAAATGAGAAAAAAGGGAAAGAAAGTGAATCTTTATAGTTAAATCACTATATACATTATGAAGACCATAGCATCTTAGTTTCAGAGAAGTGGTTTAAGTTCTGCCCTGAACAGAAGCCTGTGAGGGCATTACAATCCTTTTCTAGAAGAAAGTTATTCAATTAACTCTGTCTCTACAGTATGTAGTGGTATAGGGGGAAAAAAATTTCCTTTCAGATTTGCATTGAAGTCATGGAAAAGGAGAAAAAATTCAGATGCTTAATTTAAATTCTAAAGGTTTACTTTGATCAAGCTAATTAATTAATTAATTACCCCCCAAAGACATTCCTGTTAAAAACCCAAACAAATCTTTGCATCATTTAGAATGCCTGCAGATAGGGTCAATGAAACTGTAGTCACATCAGCTTGAATTTAAAGTGGCAGGAAAGGCCAGGGATGATCACCCTCCCACAGCTTCAGAAGCAGAGGTGCAACAGTCCCAGAGGAGACTACTTGAACAGAAGGCAAAATACAGGGCAACACCTGTATATTGAAATTTGAAACTGGTCTGGTTTTGTTTTTCTTTAAGATTTGGTTCATGGATTTATCTTGAGTCGGCTTACAGGGAAAGTAGCCAACAGAGTTGTATAATGAGATCCTGTGGGAGAAAGAAACTACTCAAAATTACAAATCCTTCATATTGTTAGTTTATTTATTAAACATTTACCTGGAGACTCAGCTATGGAAGTGCTGTGACTAGATGTTCGAGACAAGCTTTTCAATTTCTGAATTTTCCTTTGAGGATGAGGGGTTGTAAACAACTGTTTTGGCGTCTGTCCAAACTCCAGGATTTGTGTCAGCAGAGCTACTTTTTCATTGGGGTCCATAATACTTTACAAAGCAAGATATATAATTAAGCCATGGAGGCAAGTACATTTTTCCCTCCCCTTCCCCAAAAGCATGGAACTGTGTGTGGAGTTACTATAGCACTACAGGCCATCACATATTCTTACAGAACTGATTTACTGAAGATTTACAATCATAAAGCTTCATAACTTTGTTTATGTAAAATAACAATATTCGCAATGACTGAAAAAATGAAGCACTTCCAGAAAAGCCAGACTGAAGAAATGCTTAAGGAACAGTCTTTCAATGCAAGCTAAAACTGAGAATATGGTGCTGGTTCTCTGCAAATTTGGGAGTATAAAATGGAAGAGCAACACTATTCATGTACACAGCCCTTTTACAGCTGTCAGAGAACCTGGAGAGATACTGAGAAACGTAGCTAACTGCTTTAACAAAAACATTCAGATTCTTGTTAATTACCTGTTTAAATCCACTCCTCCTTCATAAGTTAATGGGTGAAACACTGGAAAAAAAAAGTTTATTTGTACAATGTAGATATACAAGGCTCATTTTGTTTGTCTTCCTACAAACAGAGCTGCATTTTTACTCACAAATAAGCTATTTCAGCAGGCATTAGAGTTTGAGGTCTTACATTTTAATCCTGTTTTTTTACCTGAAAAAATTTAGGACTTCCAAGAGATTTTCAGAAAGTTTCAGAAGAAATCAGTACTTTCATAGAGGAAGGATCAGTTATTTAAGCTTCATTAAACATCTACCCCCAATAAATAAATATATAAACAGATAAATAAGAAAACAAGCACAGTTGCATAACTGGATCTTTGGTTAATTTTCAGACAGGGAACAGAAAGTAATAAAGAATGATCAGAAAGATCTGTGTATTCACCTGTCCAGGTGAATTGCCATGACGCAAATGACTTTGAGGCCTCTGCTTAAGAATACTTTGACCGAAGTTCATTCATACACAGATCCCTTCTGACTCTCTTATCTACTTAAATGTCTGCAATTCATTATGCTAATAAAAATCCATACTGCATCAGAAGCAGCACATTATGCATAAAAAGTGCTCTCATTAGTGGTCTCTTTTGAGACGTAAAAATATAGATATAATTTATATGCTGATTTACTGTATTTAAAGTCTGTGGTACATTGTAATTGACACTTATCCTCACAGTGTAACTGGATGCCAAACCCTACAGTTCTAAAATACAGCCAATCATATGTTAAGGACATGTAGAGAAAGTATACTGGAAAGAAATGAACAGCAGGAAAACAACCCAACCTGCCCCCAACCAAACAGCAAAAAAACCCAGAATCAAAGAAACCCCAGCAAAACAATCCTTGCTATCTCAACTATCTTTCCCTGGAATTAGAAATTAGAAACTATCTTTCCCTGGAATTAGTGCCAAGTATCAAAATGTTGCTAATTCCTACCCTCACCACTGTTGTAGGAAGGTTTTCTTTCTGAACTTATTACATCTTTAAGTGCAAACTATCTCAACATTTTCTGTTACTAGAAGTCTGTCAAAAGGATCAGGGTTTTTGGAATAAACACCCTAAAAATTGGATCTGCTACTCTTTTTTTTTTTTTTTTTTGAAGAGGGCACTTCCTTATTGGATAGCAACATACACAGCTAAAATACCAGACTGATGAATAAGTTAATCATTGGTAATACTATTAGGTGTAAATAAACACATTTACACAGCAGTAACATAACAACACCCCCCTTTGTAAGGGCCCATAGTGGCTAGATACATGTTCAGAGCAAGGCTGCAAACAGTGAAATGTCTCACATGCAGTTATGTGTATGTATACAAGGACAAACCAACACACACTTTTTCCTTCATTCTTCCTCCAAAGATCTGCAGCCTATTAGCCCATTCTTTCCCTTGCCAATTCTCTCAGGAGGAGGGGGAAATTGTATTGAAATTCTCTCACTGAAATTACAGTGGAGGAAGGCTAAATACCTATTTATCTGGAGACCCTGCAGGCTTCCATTTTTAATTGGGAAAAACTAATTCCATACTATATTGCCACACTATGATGTGCAAGCAATTCTCAGCAATGCTATAGAATCATCTTGTCCACCCTCTGAAGCACATCTTCAAAGATGCAAATCACCATGAAGGCAATACTGCCAGATAAGTCACTATTTCCAATAAGGATCAAGCATTCAAAGCACAGTCATGAACATTCAAAACAAAACAAGCATTACAGATATGTTGTGATTTCCCATCCTAATCAAGGCATCCCCTTTTTTTTGCTAGTTCTATAAATGTGTATTTACCATTGTGAGCTGCAACTGCTTCACTTCCTTTCTGCTTGTAGCCAAATATGATGTCAATCCATTCATGAAGATGTTCTGATACATATGGACTTTCTAAAGCCTCTTGGCACTTCTGGAGAAAGTCATCAGGACCTGACAAAATAAAGGTTAATTAAAGGAGAAAATATCCCTTTCATTATTGGTAAGCATCTCTCTTCCTCTTCATTCTTAAAAAGCCAACAAAACACCCCACACCAAATGTCAATTTTTTAATAAAAATTAAAAGCACCTATTAATTATGTCAGTGCTTTAAAGAAAAGAGTTCATTTTGAAGAAATCGGAATGGACATTTTTGAGGAAGAGCAATGATTCCAGCAAACATTAATTAATTAATAATACAAGAAGTTTGACTATTATTACCTGATGCCCAAGGTGGAAGCTCTACATCTTCAACCATTTTTCCACCTTGCCTTTTTCCCAAGTCCAACTTCAAACTATTTACTAGAAAACTGGAATCATTTTCATAAAATTCTGGAATCAACTGGAATTTTAAAAAACACACAAACAAAAAAAAAAAAAAAAAAAACCCAAAAAAAAAAAAACCCCCCCCAAAAAAAAAACCCCCCCCCCCCCCAAAAAAAAAAAAGCTGGTACTTTTAACAAGTAATGTGTGACACATGAATCCATAACATCTACGAGTATCTTCAGAACTCTCATTGCATAGCTACTTTCTCATTTTTAAGACATCAAGTAAGAGTCAAGACTAAAATCTAGAATAAAACTAAAATGACAAGTTTCAGAGGTTAAATCAATTATTTAAATACCACCATATTTAACCATTAACTCAAGACAATTTTTTTAAAAGCATCACTGTATTAAATAATGTTTCTTTGATAAAGGAGTTTAATAGTATTTACTATGTGACAGTTTATTCTTCTCAACACATTCTACAAGTAAGGGTTTCTCAGGGCTCAAAAACCCAAGACAGTACTTCTACAGTTTAACTCTCTGGATGAAGCGTTGCAATACAACCAGTCCTTACAATATTCCAGCAGACAATACATAAAATTGTCTTTTCAGCCTTAATCCACACTCTGGTAATTCCCATGTATTTCCATTAACATTCACATTGATACTTCTGTTAAACTAAAAGCCAGAAATCAGGCACAGATGAGCAAACATGGAGTTGATATGGGATTAATATACAGTTAATAAAGGATTCATAAAATGCAGTCACCAGCCTTACAAAAAAAACGAAAAACTCAAAAACCAAACCCACACAACTGAAAAGCAGAAACAACAACAAAAACCAACCTAACACACTCCAACCAAACATTCTCAAATCAACAGTAGATGAGAAAGCTAAGCACAGATGAGAAGATTTGAAAAACTTTCCAGCCATTTATTTACCTCTTTGAAATCTGTTGCACCATCCAAACAGTTTTTCCAGGTTTCTGCAATGCTAGATAAGACAGATCAATCACACATTTGCTAAAAAAAAAATTTAAGGCTTTGCACTCCCCATTGATGCATATTTGAAAACAAAACCAGCCTAGTTATAGACAAAGTGTAAACAAACCTGTTGAACATTCTGTCAGCATGATCAAACTTTCCATTCTGCAGACAGAGCATGTATTCTGGAGCTAAGGAGAAGGAAAAAACAGCATCAGCTTGCTCCAAACCTTGTCTGCTTTGGAGGTAAGTGTCTGCTCAGAGAGCATATAAAAGGTGTCTTACCAACTCTAACGAGATAAAACAAAACATAACCCGGCGAAGAATAATGGCTTCCATACATGAACTTGGGCTCTGGCATTTCCTGGTAACGTTTCTGCAGCATAGGAAGAAGAAAGAAACGTCTGTTTCAAATCAGCACTGCTGCTTTGCCTCAATTCTGAACACATACACACTATTTCTTTATAAAGGCACAGATTAGGACCATCCACCCTCAATTTTTCTTCTAATGATAAACTCTTAATTTCTCATATCTATGCAGCTTTAATCAGAGCAGTAAATCAATATGGCAAAATGGTTGTCATAACTGATCATCCAGAACTATCAGGGTTTCAGTGGTTTTTTCCTCTCTCACTTTAGCACATAACTGCAGTGACTCACATTCAAAGAAGTGCAAACAAAGAAGTGCTTCCTTTTTGTCTTTCACATAAAGGTTCATGAGAGTATGGAAGAACATAGTGACTTCCATCAACCTGGGAGATTCCTTCCTGTCTGAAGCTCCTATGCATTACTCTAAAATGTATCATAATACAAACAGAATGACTTTTACTGCAGTAAGCATGAAGCCAATAACAGTTTGAGGAAAGTCAGATCTCAGAAGACTTTATTTACTGTTACTGTAAACACAATATTGCTCATATTCTCTTGCCTTCCACAATCTTAGGAAGCTATATGATTTTGAATATTTCCATCTTTTTTATTAATATAATGGAGTTATTCTGGCAATACTTTTTCCAATGTTCTGTATATTATTTTGGAATAATTAACTTTCCATAGAAGACAACAACTTTAAACACATAATTAAAACCCAAGTAACTGAGGACCTTCTAAGTCTCTAAGTATGTGTTTGACAGCTTATGAAAGGAAAGCCTGCTTACACTGAGAAACAGAAAAACTTGGTGCACTATTATAAGTATATAGAATTTTCAAGTTAGTGCTCTGACCTCCAGATCCAAATTTCCTCCCTTTAAAGTACTCTCCCTCAAATTCAGTATTTTTCTTAAATGGAAATACTTAAGATTTCTACTACTTTTTCTTATTTCTTTCAAACACGTGTTTTACATTACACACTTAAATCCATGGGTTTTGAAGTTTCATAAATTCATGTCTGTTTATAGCATCTCAGTGTCACCATATATATATTAACTGTATTTCAGGATATTATTTTAAAAGTAAGGCAAAACTTTCAAAAGTATATATGTATGAAAAGGTAGTAAGAGAGAGGAAATTGATTCAAATAATTTTAAATTAGTACTGACAAAACCAGTTCTGATGAAATTAAACTGGAAAATAAATGCATAATGGTTATAGGTATGTTTGCTTCTGATAAAGTTTATAGCTAACTTTTGATAGAATAATTCCTAAGACATAATTCCCAAAGCTTGCTGGACAAAGCTCCTTTTATTGCCAATATGTACAAGGCACAAAATGTTCAGCATATAAATACCAAGATATACATACCACAAGTCTATCCAGCCTTTCCTTATTCAGGGCACCAACTGGTTTACTAAGGTCACGAAATGTTTCAGGCTTTGTCAGATCTTAAAAAAAACAAACAAATCAAATGCCTGGTTATAGACTCCAAGCATTCTACTAGACTTTAATGTACTCCAATCAATATTTAAAAATAAACCAGAAAACCTCCCTACCTATCCAAGCAGCAACAAAGCAAACAAAAGCCAACACAGAACCCCTCCAGTAATTTTTTCCCTCCCTACTAACTACAATCCCATGAAGTCTTACTGTAAATAGCTACTCATCTTCCTTCCAAGTACGTATAGTCTCAAACCTCTTGCTTAAGAACTAATAGCTAATCTATGGGGCAGTTATTACAAGTAGCATCATCTAATCAAGGTACTGCTACCAAAGGCACAAAAGCAGCTGGTATAATCTTCTTCCTACTCATTAACCACTCTGTCAGGCTACAGTTAAGTCCCACCATACAATCGGATTGAAGTGTTTGAGCAGGTGCTGATGAGTACCACAAGATTCCCCTACTCCTTGCAGAGGGACACAATCCTCAAAAGGACAAAATCCCAACACAAAGTGCACTAAGACCCTTAATCAAGGAGCCTATTCAGACACAAGCCTTGTCAGCCTCTTGCATTCAATCTGCAATGCTAAGAATCATAAATGAACACCTGGATTCTACACATTTCAGTGCATCTAACTTGTTAAAAAAAAAAAGTAATTTTACTGCTTCTTTTCCATTTATAAGAATCACAGCATCTTTGAATGCTCAGTACTGCTGATCTGCAAAGCAACCAAGCAGATGTTTGCTACATACTCTGCATCTGAGGAGTGCAATACTTAACAGAAAAAGGTGAGGTATTTTGTCCCCTAAGCTAAAGGGGAGGGGTAAGGCCACAGGAAAACACCCAAGACCACTAATGCCAGGTTCACTTTGATGTAACATGATGTTTATGCAGTGTAAAAGCCACCTCCGCCCCCCCCCATTTCAGGTTGGTCATGAGGCACTAATGTGCTTTTTCATAAACACATACCTAACACTGAACTAGAGTAGTCTGCTATGATCCAAGGAAACACAGGATACTGGGAGAGATCGTTGCAGCTTCTATCAGCCAGATTGTTGAGATGGAGAAGATACTGGTAATTTGATATATGTCCTCGCTGCCACTGCAACACATAACTTTCAGCTGTGTGCTCTGCAATATGATTTTCTGAAATAAAATAAAATAAAACATTAAGAGTTGGGAGGTTCGGAGTTTAGTCCCCAAGTTATATTGTGATTAACATTATGCAAGATACTGTAAAATAATTAAGGGCACAGTTTCTTAATAGAAAAAGTCAGAATTAACTGCCAACTTCATGTTGCCATAGCTACCATACTTCACACATTTTTTAATATCTCTGCACATGAGTCTCAATTGCATTTGGCCAAAAAAAAATCATAAAGAAGGAGTGCTGAAGCCAAACACAGTAAGAATGGATGAATATTTACATAGGAATGGAAAAATATTTGCAGACCATGAACATCTCTCAGCAATCTGGTAACCTTTAGGATTTCAAATTTCTAGAAGCAGTTCTGCTTGAGTCAAGAAAAAAATTAAATATATTTTCCTACTGTAACCAAGGACGTCCACTATCAGTAACTTGTGGAAAGAAGTCATGTATGTACATGAACAGGATTTAATTTCACATCCACTGAAACAGAGTAAAGGAAAAGAAAACTGGCCCAAACTCAAAAAACTAAGAATTATGCACCTGGAGTTCTCTTTGAAGGATTGGCAGGAGCTCAGTACACTCAAACTGCACTACCCTGCTTATCAGCTTATTAGCAATGTCAAGGTATGCAGCTAGAAAACTGAGTTATTTATTTACTTTTAAACTTTCTTCCATTGATTCTGTATACAGCACCTGGGCACGTGCCTGAAATAGAACTGAAGGACTGCAACCATGGCATGATGGAAAGAAAGAAACTTGGATTAGATTATGGCAAGCCTTTATTTTAGCCTCTATTTCGGCATAGGATGGAAAGACATTTTCCCATCTTTCCTTCACTGGAAAGACATAGTCCAATCTTTCCTTCACTTTAGGACTTTAAATTCTACAAGTAAAAAGTGTTAGCACATTCAAAGAGGGGCTCTTCTGCTGCCAGAGAGATACCGAGGTGCTACAAACACTTTTAGGGAAAGGGCTCACCATTTTTTATTTCTAAGTTCCAACATCATCAGCATTTTCATCTACACCTTGAAATTGCACCTTAGAATATTATCCAGAAAAAGTCTGAAGCAGGGGAACAGCATGCAGGTATTTTAACAACAGAGAAAATTATATCAGAATCTATCTCCTTTTCAAATAAAAATATAAAATACTAAAACAGTTCTAAAACAAAGTTATCATTCCTTTGAGGCCTTTCCATTTTTCTTTATGAAGCAGGAGGGAAATTTCAACTGATATTTAGGTGAATTCATTGAAACAGAAGCAGAGTACTGGTACAATAATAAAATAGCACAAAATTTACATAAACATTTTCAATATTGGCAGTAAATATGTATTTAAATGTTTCAAATTACAGAAAAACTCAGTCTTTTTCTCCCTTTTTTTTCCAGGACACACGCTTTTTAGGAAGTTTCTGTTTACAGTCTGCAAAAAAACAACCATCACTTTCTAGGAATTAATGTATACAAGATTTAATAGAAATGAGAATTCAACTGTTTCAGAACTGTAATTTTCATCAACCACTCCTAAGACTGAGAAAATTCTAGGTACTTTTGTGTACACTAGAAATCCACCTATTACAGGCAGTTTCTCAATAGGGTCTTAATTGACTCCTTGGGGGATCCACACACAAGCTAGTCTACATTTTTTCAGCAAAACACAATTTAACTGAGTGGATCTTATTCATCCCTTACTTTGAAGATAGTGTTTTATGGGTTTGTTTGTTTCATTTGTTTGATTTTTGTTTTGTTTTTTTTTTGAAAGGGGGAAAGGGGGCTGTTAAATGACAGTGTATATCAAGTTGCAAATTAAAAACAATTAGTTTTGCCTCAATAATGCCTCCTCAGCTTTCACACTCAGCTCTTCAAACACAACCAAACTGGTGCCATTTCACAACATTCATTCTGATCTTCACTCATTTCTATTAAAAATTGTTACAGACTATATATCTGTTTATTTTTCTCATTCTTCCCACACACCAACAGAGCAAAATCCAGACAAATTTCCCTTCCCAAGGTACTACACACTACATAAATAAATAAATACTCCAAACCTATATATTTTGCAATAAGGCGATAGACCTCATCTCGATCCTGACAGTTGTAGAATTTCAAGTAGATGTCAGAACATAGATCGTTTTCTGTGCAAAATACTTCAAGTCCCTGAAATGTTAAAGGGAGGGGGGAACAAATGAGTGCAATTATTAACAAGCTGTAGTACTTGTGGTTTTTAACAGAATGTTCCAGTTACTAATAAGTCTTATGACTCTATACTAGGTAGCAGCTTTGCCCACAAAATCTAACATACTAAATTTTCTATTTCCAGTCACAAGAGTATTCAGTTTAGAGTGAGCCAATAGGTTGTCTCTGTCTGGATTGATGAAGCCTAGGTAATAGACATTTAATTCTTTGCATTACTCCATTCAATTAGGCAAAAAAAAGTTATTTGGTTTAAATTTGTTTTGAGACAAAAAATTCTACAAGATTGAAATTTCAGTGCTAACACTGAAAGCACACAATTGAGGTTTCACTGCAGAGCTCTGCAC
>NW_005054305.1:11617566-11625833 GCF_000277835.1 Geospiza fortis
AATCATCACTCCACATTAGTCTCAATATGAAGCAGTGACAAAACTTCCTCCATGAATCAATCCAGAGAAAATACACCAAGAGAGAGAAATTCATTCTGTCCCATGATAGGTGCTTGAGATAAATGGAATTAATTGCTCCCTAATGGTACTCCCTTCTCCTATGCTGACTGCTTATGAAAGAAGTTTTTCATCCTTGTCAGAATTTACTCTGTTTTCATCTTTTTTGACAGCACAGGAAAAGGAAACACTTAAAAAACCAGAAAGCATCATTGAGTACTGTTCACTATTTAATACAGAGTTTAAGAACACATGGCTTTTACCTAATGATGCAGACTGTTACAGCTGGTCTCTTTAAGAAACCATATATACAGCAAGACAATGAAATAAAATAAATACTTGAGCTTACCAGTGGCATCAGCCCATGTCTTCTTTTATAGATGCGACACACATTTTGCAGTGTTATTTGTACTACTGGTTTCTGTGGGAGGGGGAAGAAAAAATGGCGACATTCTAGTAGGTTTATGTTCTTCTATCTAACCCTCCTCAGAAAATTTGAAGTTTTTCTTGACTACAGATATTAGCAATATGAAAATAATACCCATCCATGTTATTGTAGCAGTGGAATAGTGATGCTAAGCAGTTATGTTAGAAAGAGGAAGCTTGTCTTTGCTGTTGGTTTTTGCCTGAGCAGCAGAGCAGTTTAGGAATAAGTAAGCAGCAGTGCATTACCCCTGGTCTGTCACCAGCAGCAGTGCTCATGCACCAGAGAAGCAGAACACGACGAACTCTATCAAAGGGAACCCATTGGGCTGCCGGACAAACCGTGCCAACGGTGCCACCTGGCGGGTGGAACCAGAATGGCACCGCTATCCCCCTGAAACTCCCTTTCCTTGCTTGGACTTACTTCCAGCACCTCCGAATCACAGAATAATTCAGGTAGGAAGGGACCTTTAAAGGCTATCTAGTCCAACTCCACTGCAGTGAGCAGGGACATCTTTAACTAGACCAGGTTACTCTGAGTGTGGTCCTACCTAACCTTGAATATTTCCAGGGATGGGGCATCTACCACCTCTCTGGACAACCTGCGCCACTATTAACCTTGGCCTATGGCAAAAGGCCCTGCTATAAAGTCTGTTCCCCAAATTCCTCCATGTCAAAATTCCCTTTTCCATTCTCTGTACTAGTTTCAAACATTCCTTCCTCTTGTCAGACATGATCTCTCTAATTCAATGTTCCTTTCAGAGCACTCAGAGCTTTCCCTTTATTTTCCCTGTGTCTGAGTCCCCAGACTCCACTGAATCTTCTGCTTGTCTTTTCCTTGTCCTTAAGGCACTCAAATCAGGCAGATTCCCTTCTTTCCCCACAGGGTACCATCAGATGAGAGCACAAGAGGAATGCTCCAGTCCTCAGCCCTGAGGAGGGAACTGGCAGTTCAGCATTAGGATTAGAGGATGGGTCTATCTTGGTACTTCATCCCTGGCCAGACTGCACTCCACCAGCCTGCAGGACCAGTCAAACTCAGCTGGAGCAGCACCAGGGCTGCTGATGTAATCTCACATGCTGACAAGCAAATTGGAAAAAAAAAAAATCTGAGAATTAAAGTTTTCTGGTGATTGTGCTACTGCCATGTCCATACTAAAGGTATTTCACAGAATCATAGCAAAGTCAGTGGCCTGCTGAGACGATCACTTCTGTTTCTGTGACAAAGTTCTGAAGCAATAATCCATCTGCAACACACACTCAGTTTTCCTCCAGAGAAAGAAATGGTCAGTTTAATAGAAAACCTAGCTAAGAGCTCCCAAAGTAAACTACTTGTATATAAAGCTCTCACTAAATTGGAACGGTATCAGACTAAGGTTGAGAAATTTATCTTAAATGAAATGTAACAAATAGTGATCTTCAAATATTAATAGAGAATGAGCAAAGGACATTTTGTGCTTTTTCAGTAGGAGGTAAACTTTAAGCAAGTTAGCACAGAATGAAGCCTCAGAGAGATACGCTGAATGCAGCAGAGATCAAAGGAAAACTAATGACCTTCTAAAAAGAACTGAAAAGAGTCGCCTTGGAGATGTGCTCTATGTGCATTTCAGAGAAAAAGTACAGAGAATTAAAACTGTCCACTAGCAGGGCAGCGTGCTCACATTGTAAGCAAGACCATCTATGAGGCACTTACAGGATATCCATTAAGAGGCTGGAAGTACAAGTTAGCATCACTAACGCACACATGCCCTGGATTAGTCACCAGTGGCGTCACCATTTCTGCTTTACATTCCATATGCAGCGTTTCAGAAATGCTTTGAAATCTACAAGTGAAGAAAAGGAGTAAGTTTACCTCCAGTTCTTACTTTGGTAGAGGTACCCTTAAATTAGTTAGAAAGGTTTTAGTTAGCTTATAGCTTTGGGACATCAGAATGGGGACTTCACTAAGCCTATTTTACACAGGAATAAAGTTCTTTTTTGGGACCACCACTTTGAGAGGCACTCCAGAAAGGAACACTGCTACATTCTGCTCCAGTCTCAGGGCAGTAAGGCAGTTGACTTCTCTAGAACTATAGTTTTATTTGGCATATACTGATGCCCAATTGCAACAAATTCACAGAGAAAGGAAACATTTTGGATACAAAGTAACACATTCATCTTCTCAACACAGAATTTCCCACTCTACATTCCAGGTGCTTCAAAATACTAAGAAGAGAACTGTCTGAATTTGAGAACTTACACTAACTCAACCAGCCATCTAACTATCAGTGCAGTAGACTAATCAACCAACAAGATGAAAACGATTTCCCAGTAGAAAGTGATTAGAAAAGTACCTGAATTTATCAAATGAAGTTCTAGCCAAGCGTGATTGTAATATAGCAGTTATCTAATGTGGAAGGAAAGAAAAGTTAATATGGTATCTGATTCAAATGCAATGAGAAGTTAATTATTAAACAGCGATATCACAATTTCATTATTAAGCACGGATATTAGAAATAATCAGATACTCACCATGGCAGCTTGATCTCCCATCTTATCTAAACAAGAAGCCCTGTAAAGCTAAACAATGAGCTTTAAGTGAAATTGCACAGAGATGTCCCACACAGCTCAGAAGTCAACAAAACAGGAGGGGCTTTAGCACTCTTGGTGATGGCATACTAAAAGATCTATTACGATTTCTTTCTAAAGTAGGAAATATTTATTCACTTCTACTGCCATGTTACTACTTTGCTTAGCACTACCCTGCATACAGAGAGCTAATATGGGTCACTTACAACAGCTGTCAGAACTAGCTGCTGTGTTCAAGTCCACATTTTAAAAATAGATAATCCAAGGTTTTCACCTTGAGTACAAATAAAACTCTACACTAAAAATCAAAAGATGCTGTGATGAACTATGCAAGGATATCAAACAGCCACATACCTGATGTAGAGTTTGCACAACATCTCCTACTTTCCAAACAACATCCAGTTGGAATAAGTGTTCTGTTCTACCCTAAAATTAAAAGTACATTTACTACGAATTAATTTCAAATAGAACTCAGTGGAAAAAAAATAAAATTAAAGTAAACAAAACTAAAGACCCCTAAATAATAAAACTCTAAAACCCAGCAAAACAATGCTATTAAAGATTGTGCTATATGTCAAAGATTGCAAAAGCAGATGTTGATCTTTTTTCTTTAGAAATATATCTTCCCTGGGGAAAACTCTCTGTGCAGTGTTGTTTAATACAATACAGCACAACAGCTCTGAAGTGAATAAGTTAATGCAGTGCAAACATCAATAAATGAAAAGTCGTACCTGTTCTGCCTATTTTAACATCTATTTTAAACATGTGCACATATAGAACTAGCAAATGACATGTTACATTTTAAACAGCTACTGTATTTCTTATAGATGAAAGACACCAGCCCATCAAATCTTTGAAGACTAGGCTAAAAAAGTTAGTCACCCTCATCTACATAAGTACTTTTGAGCTGAAAAGATCCCAAATCCAGTCACAGTCTATTTTGACTAGTCATTCACAAAAGCCTCACTAACATATCAACCAGCTTATGTGGCATACTAATTTTTCTCCTACGAAGTTTTCCCAGCTTTCTTAAGAGTAATTTTATAGGAGACAGTCCTGCTTTTACTTAAGTATATTAAAAGTATGTGTATGGATCGACTGGCACTAGCTTTACTCACAACTCATATTTAGCAAAGGCTGTTGAATACTTTCATGACCCCTGAATGCAGTATATCAACATGTTTCTGTAGCGTTTTGTGATTTCTCAGGCCAGACTTTAAAAAAAGCAACAAAGTGATCAGTAAGACTAAAGCAAGACATCGGTCAGTAGATACAACTGGATTAATTTTAAACTGAAGGAAGGAAGACATGAAAATCTAGATGATCTTCAGTGTAATGTATGTGATCTGAGCTGAACTGACAGCAATGCAAGAGGAAAGCATGCTTCAAAAAGCAAATGGAACTGCATTACAGGGAGATATTAAATTCAGTAGCAATTTAGATAAAAGCACTGCAACATTTCACCCAGACCATTGTTTTTCTTCAACAGGAAAAAAACACAGCTCTCAGAAATCCTAGTGAATGGTCTACAAGTATTGCTTACAGCCAACAATGTGACAGTTTATGTGAGCAGTTGTCTCTCTAGCTCTCCAGCCATATTCAAAGACAAGAGCTCAGTATTTTGTAATTGATCTGAAACAATCAAAGAAAGACATGGAAGATAAAAAGTATTACTCAATTCCAGCACTCAGTGACATATGGAACTGGCAACAATTCAAGTAGAAGATATCTAGCAGCAACAGAAAAAAAATCAGAAAAGATTGAAGGTGAATTAAATTTCTTGTTTTAAAATGCAGAGAAAAAGCTGCACTTCAGCAAAGTAAATTGTAATGGTTAACTGTCAGAAATGTTTTAGCTGTGGATGAATCATAACTTAGAAGAAAATGAAATGAAGAGCTTTCCAAACAACCCTTCTGATTCTTTCCTTTTCCACTGTGTTGGCAATGAGATAAGGTATTTGTCTGATACTTAATAAATCTTGCACATGTCTGCAAAACAGCTCATAGAAGGACTAGAAGACAAAATAGGTTCAACACATGAAGAATTATCAGAATAAAAAAACCACAGAAAAAAACCTTTTAAGTCCTATTTCAGAGGCAGATCTAATCACAAAACCAACCCAAAGTACTTGTTGAGAGAACAGAGATCCTCTCTTGTCTCTTTGCTGTCCACTACAGTAATACGGATTTATAGACTCCATCATTCTTGAAGTTTCCTACTTAAACAAAAACATTGAGAAATATAATTCTATCTTTTTCTAATTCACTTGGGCAAAAAGTGAATTAACTGTGAAAAATAAAAGTTTTGCATTTGTGTCTTAACTAATCTCACAATTAAGCAAAGAACCCTTACTTGTATGCCTTGAATCCTCCATGCTCAGAATCGGAGCAGACCAATCCCATCAGCAGAAAGCAGTCAGGAGCAAGCTCCAATTTCTGCTGTGAGCAGCCTTATCCACCATTTCTTTGAACTGAGAAACACTCAGCTGGGAAATACCAATTAACAATCTCTCATCTGAGCAGAATCTCAGCAATCTCAGTCTGAGCAGAACTGAGGAGAAGCCACTTAGCCAGGATGCAGTCAGCTGATAGCTCTGACTGTTGAGCCCATAGAGCTGCACATCAAGATAAATAGCAAGTGTCAAGTCTGCAGCATGTCCTCCAAGAAGTATCAGAAAGCCATCACAGAAGAATTCAGACATGCTTTTTCAATATTTTTTTAAAAATACTTTTTTTAAAAGCTTCACTGTCATATTTCTCAAATGATAATTATCTTACTCTTTCAGAAATAAACATAAATCCTTACAAAACTCCAGTTTGCTAAGAGCAGTGAAAAAATATGTACTTACTCTTATTGTTTTATAGGGTGCAATAACATTTCTTTCTTTAATGAGAAAAACCTGAAAGAATAACAGACATTACAGATTCACATCTTAAAAAATAATATAATTAATCAGAAGTACTAGTAAATACAAAGCTAAGAACACTGTTTAAGCAAGCAAAACACTGAGTTGTAATATCCTGCTTTAACTACCCCAGATAAACTTCAGAAAAACAATGAGCTTTTACATCAGCTAACTGCAAGGAGGGCTAGAGTCCAATTTTGTTCAGAGGCTTACTTATACAGTTGATTAGTGGGCTTTTATCCTAATCATATGATCTCCAAGGAGGTACATTCAGAGGGGCAGATCCTTCCCCTCTTTTAGTGGCTCAAGGTTCTGCCCAAACAGGAATTACTCCAGACTGGCAACACGCAACACACCCTGTGCAAACTTTCTCAAATGAATGCCTTTCTTCTGCTGCTAAACATTTCACTTCCAGCTCCAACCACAACGAATGCCAGATTTCCTCCCTCATCCAATACCATGCTTTTGAACAGTTTTATTTCTCTGGTGCTAGCCTCATCTCTGAGAATGTCTTTCCTCTCCAAAACCCACATAAAACTACCCTTCTTCTTCAGAACATTCTCACAATTCCTATAAAAAGACCTGCCTGGTAACACACTAATTTGTACGCTGTGCTTTACTATTCACCATCAAAAGGGCAGCAAGCCAGAAATAAGTTATGGTTTTGCTGTCTGTAGAGAAGGCTCAAATTTGCTGAATCTCAGGCCTAAGCTCAGGACTGGTTCTGAACTAAACAAAATACACTGGACTGCTGTCCTGGGGTGACAACTGCATAACCTACTGTGTTCCACTCCTGGTCCAAGAAACTTGGATGATCACAGGTCCCTTCCCAGCGCCTCAGTTTTCTTCCCATAGGTAGCATACCTGTGGTTCTACACTCCCAGATTAATTCAGAATCCTTCTGGCTGCTACATACAGTCTTCCCCATTCCCACCAGCTGACAGCAGAGCCAACCTTCACCCCATGACCGCTCCAAGAAACATCCAGCTAGAACAAAGCAAGTGGCAGGCTTGGAAGCCCATAAGCTCACTGTGCCTCTCTAAGTGCTACATTAAAAAACAATGGTAATTAGTGCCTTTTATCTGACATCATCATGTACAGACCTGAATCAAGACATGGGAGAATCAGAATGAGAAATCTGCTTCACATTCATTGTTCTTCTGCAGGATAACTATACTGAGTACTCTACATTACATAAGTAGACAGAATGGTTTGGTTTTCTTTACTTGTAAGCTGAGCAAAGCTACGCATGCTGTATTAATCTCGTATTTCAAGAAAAAAGACTAAAATAATATCAAATTATTATTCCCATTTACTATATTTTGAAGCCATTAGTTCTAAGTTGTCTGTTACATAAGGAAAAGCTGCTTATCCAGCTATGCACTAACAGCTTTCTCTGATTCTAAAAGGCAAAGATGTTGAAGATGTTCCAAGTATTCCCTATGTGTGGTTTCCTGCAAGGCCAAAATTCTACTTAAAAACCCCATATTTTTAATTACATCATGATCTGTCATAATTACAACTAGTGACTACTTGACACTTGGAAGTCCATATGCCTTTTATACAAAATACCAGCATTTATGATGCCATCCAAGTATTTCAGAACGTTTCCTCAGAGATAGGAAGATGACTGGCAAGCTACAAATGGATGAGTGGGGGTTGCTAACCACACTTGCCATCTTAAAACTTAATTCCTCTTTCCTACAAGATGCTTCTTATAATCCCTTGTTCTTCACAACATAGAGTAATGATGTACAGCAGAAGCTTTGCCTGGAGGAGTTAGAAATACGTTTTTAAAAATCACTCAGTACACAGAAAACCTGCCGACTCAAGAAAGAGATTACACAGTATTTTTCACAGAAGCAGTTTCAAAATGAAATTAAATATACTGGTAACTACAATACAAACCACAAACTTCTCTGGCGTAGACAATATTAAAAGCCTGAGTTTGTTTTTGACTGCAACAGCACATAACTTAGCAAGGCTATCAATTTTGGATGCTGGTGAAGACAGATTTTAGAAATAAACAAGATTATTTAAAATTTTATTTCCTGCCTCAACTCTGTTCTATCCTGAAAGGAACACATGAACTTTTTTTTTTTTAATTTTTTTTTCTTTTAACTTTTACAGCTTTGGAACACCTATCAACTGCAATTTACCAAAATTTAAAGTGCATCCCCTTGATTAACTCTAAGAATGAATACATCCACAACCACAACCCTTAACTGAAACTTTAAGACAGTATTTCAGGACACCTTCTGAAAACTACTTGGTGGACACACAGCACAGTCCAGAGTTTTCACAAAGCTGAACC
>NW_005054305.1:11625843-11635614 GCF_000277835.1 Geospiza fortis
AGGGACTGAGATGGCTTTACCATTACCCCAAAATGCTGCAGAAAGTAGATGAAACCAGTGCAACAAAAGCCAACTAAAGATGATCAATAACAAGTTTTATTATAGTCTATTCTCCTTTCATTCAATTCTAAGGTTTCCCTAAGTTCCATTATAAAATGCACAGGGCAAAAACATTCAGTTTATTGAATTAATGACTTAACAGAGTCATTAACAGTTTGCAATTTCCAGTATCAACAGTTTCACATTAATGCTAAGTTTTTGACACTAATTAGTTTTGTTTTCAGTTAACTTCCCACTCTTGGATTACAGCTTTGAGGAAGAATACCATTAAGGAACATAAGCTTGGTCATTTATGTAACCTCACCCATTTATACATCAAGAATCTATTATATGCATGTCTTACCTGGCTAGATACTACAGAAATCCCTCCAGGTGTATTCCTAAAATGTAAAGAAGATATTTGAAATGATGGGAATCTGGTCTTTAAAGGAAGTTAAATACATATTCCAGTATTCCAGATTTACCTACCTTGTGAAAGGGTTACTTGCTTCATTATCTTCTGGGGCTTTTATGCTACTGCAATCCCGCAATGGTATCTGCAGCAAGTTATAAACATACATGGTCTTTCTTAAAAGCTTTTAAAAGAGAATCTTTAGTTACCAAGAAATTGAAGTTTGCACTGCTTACCTTGATAATAGGCTGGATACTGTCATCTGGTTCAAAAATAATTGACTTTGAACAGATTTTTAGGGAGCCTCTGAATTTTCTAAAAGGAACAACAAAAACAAAAAAAAGTTGTGCATATGTTCAAGATACATGAGCCTAGAATGACTCCAAAAAGTGAACGTATGTAAGAGTTTTGTACCTTTCATGTTTGCCATCTTTATTTATAATATGATTAGCTGTGTGCTGTTCAAAGTAATATTCTTCCAGGTTCAGAAGAAGCAGTGAAAACCTACGAATTAAAAATAAAAATCTTTTATTCTAAGAGAAAATACCATAACAGTTAGTACTCTTAATAAAACATTTTGGGTGTTTGGAAAGTTTTCTCTGATCTTTTTGCTGCACCCCACACCCCAATAATGAATTAATTCAACTTTTTAAAATAACAACCTATATGGAAATTTGTGTAAATGTGAAGAAGATCAACAAATTCTCTTCCAACACACATAAGGTTAGATAGTTGATTCTGATGTCTTAGATGGAAACTATTCTATATAACCAGGCTTTCTGCTTTAGCCCTGATCAATGTATGCCAGGTAAAATATGCAATGACATAAAAAGGAAGGGCAGGAACTAATCACCTAGAATTGATGGAATTAGATTGTTTTGAAGCAAAGCCAAATTAAACTGATCTAAAATGTTAAGTGAAAACACTGGCACAGATTTTACAACATGAGTGAATCACTCAATGGATGACCTCTGAGGAAGCATTACCTTCCTCACCAACCACATTTTGTACTTCCTCCACACCTCTGTTCAGCCCCCAGGAAGCCTTTTTGAGGACTAATGTGATTAACAACAAAAGAACAAAAACAGGAAACTGAAGTCTTCGAAAGTATTTAATTGCAGGATCATAGTAATGCCAGTGCTGGTACCGAGTAAATGCAAGTAGGCCACAGTAGGGGGAACATGGAAATGCTTTCTCTACCAACTTAAGTAAAACCGCTGCAAGTGATCAAAACTCAACAACTTTCTAACAGGGTGAACATACGGTCACTGAGTGTTTCAGCTGTAGAGAATGCCAGTGGATACTGGCACAGCAGGAGAAGCAAAAACAACCTCAGTTGGAAGTACAACTTGTTTGTGTGCAGTGCTGATCTGATCTGCACAAGTACTTAGTATTTATTTACACCCACATTTTGAGCTTTTTGTGCTTCGTTCATGACGCGCTTCACTAGAAATGCCTGTGAAAACACTAATAAACACCAAGTGTCCCCAGAGCAGTATTCAAACAGCAGTAAATATGTCAGGAGTTCACAAAATGAACTGAGTGAATTGAACAGCCTGTTCATTAAAAAAGTATATTTCATAATGGAAAAAATAACATTCTTGAAAAATATATCTTGTGCACTTAAAGATTGTGTTGTGGTTGTTATCTTAAACAGATCATAACAATACAGGTTTTACTGTAACTACAAGTAACAGTGGCTCTAGATACTCAAAATTGTGTTTCTAAGATACTTAGTCTTACTGCTCTGCTGCTTTTTTTTAAAATGGCCTTATCTTAATTTTCCTTTCTTGAAAACAGGTTTTTTATGATCCCATTTTGCTGGTCTTGGCTTCGTTTTCTTTGCAGTATCTACTGCGGGGCTTTGTTTTGGATTTGTGCTGAAAACACAAATCAAAGATTTAAGCACTGAGTGTGTTTAAACAGAATCAAGGCCTTTTCTGCATCACCCCACCCTTCCAGTGAGGAGGCTGGAGGTGCACAAGGATTTGGGAGGGGCCACAGCCAGGGCAGCTGACCCCAACTGAGCATGGGTTATTCTGTGCCATATGAAATTATACTCAGTAACTGTGGGGAAGCTACTATGTTTCATATCCTATAATATCCCATTTTCCATCCCGTTGAAATCATCCAGGACAAACTCAGAATTTCCGATTTTGCAAGTTCAGATCTTGCAAGTTCTATCACATTTTTAAAGCTTTTTAATAAAGCTATATTAGGATGTATAAAGAGCAATTCACCAGTAAAATGCTCTTCTCTCTAGTATGTATAAGCGCACTACATATATTATACTTATACTTATACTTATACTTATTATTATTATTATTATTATTTAAGTAATAAAAATACAAAAGTCAAGAACAAAGCACCCAGGTTGGTTGGAAAAAATCTATTCTCTTTCATCAGGAAACAGCCACTATTGACATAGAGAACATGAGCTTCAGAGAAATGGCATTTATGATCACACAATTTCTTTTTTTTTCCAAGAAAACTATAATGCCTGTTCAATAGAATTAATTTCTGAAGTTATTCATGCTTGGGCTCTTTCTTTTATCTCCACCTATTCTTTTAACAAACTCCTCATATTTTCATATTCTTTCCAAATTCACCTGTTGATAGCACTGGTATTTACTAGATTTTTAAGCTTTTAGGAAATGCAGGCATCCCTCATGTGTTCAAGACAAGCTATGTTTTTATGTCAAAATATTGGCTGTTATTCACAGTAACTATAATATGCTCAACATAAGCCAAAATACATAAAACAAGAGAGTTCTCTTTGAAATTTTTCATTATAACCACCTCTATGAAACTATTGTGTCTTTGTATACTTGTCACTTTATAAATCAATTCACTTCCCAAAACCAGAAGCTGCAGGCAAGAATTTGAGGTATTCCTTCCCCAGCATAACACTTACTGCTGCTGAATCAGATGGTGTCATGAGAAAAAAAAAAAAAGTAAAGATATACACAAAACCTCAAGATGAACTCTTTATATAGGCTAAATAGGTACTGCGGGGAAACTGTAGGTTTACTCCTTTTTAAATACCATGTTTGCTAGCAGCATCCAGGTTTTCCTTCTGCTATTCTCTCTGTATCTCTTCCACATGAGTACTCATTCTCCAGGCTTACAGAGACAGCATTGCTGTAGTGCTTCTTGCTGGAGACCAGTGACCCCCTGTGCAATGATCTCCTGCTTACTGACCTCAGCTTTGCTGTCTGGAAAATGGATTGTATTGCTGTGCTGGAAGCTGTTAAAGCATTTTTCCTCAAATACTGTTCATCATATAGGCTAAGTGCATTTTGCATATTTATCTTCCCCTCCCACTCTCCACAGAGCCTTCCATGTAGTTCTGAAGCCTCTTCCTAACATCTCTATGCTTGCTGCTACTCTACTTGCAAGTCCACTTACTCCAACTGCATTTTCCTATATTTTCAGGCTGCAACAAGTCACTTCTGCAGGCAGACAGAGCCCAGATCAAATCTCCACAAAACTGCCCCATTTAAAATTAATACAATACCGTAAGTGTAAGCAAAATTTTCAGACTTGAAAATTCAGACTCACTACTGGCTAACAAATCTAGACCAGTTCAAATTACTGCTAATAATGAACTCTGAAGATTATGATGCGTGATCTCTGGAATAACCTTCTGGAATTTCTCAACTCATCTTAAGTCTTTACTGCTCCAGTATTTAAATTTAATTTGCCTATGTTAATGATCCATAGAGTTGTCAAAGAAAAGTCAAGTTTCATCACATGTTACTAGAGTACAGTCAGGTTTTTATCTTCACAGAAGTAGTATCTTTCACATAAATAAACAGAGGCGCTGATAGTTACTGTATCAACAGGGTCCCTCTGAAGAACCATCACTGCACATAATGATGCTTCAGGCTTGCCAGGAGGTTTAACAAGCATCTACAGATAGCAAGGGCACAGATCAGTCTCTAGCATGTTGCATAAGTAGGCAAACAGTGCTGTGAAGGCCTGAAAAAAATAGGAGCTCAATCATAATAGCTATAAAATTACAGCAATGAGGATCTTCAACGTGCAACTAAGCAGCTGGGCTTTGGGCTGACTGCCTTCCAAAGGGCTAAAGGAAGTATTCCAAAGACACTTGTGATATCAAGATGACTGGCAGACCAAATTTGTATACTATCAACTGCTGTGTGGTCCTACAACAAGAATTTGTATGCATACATTTAAAATAGTAACTTAATCCTGCACATGACAGGAAGACAAAAAAAAATCAGCAAGTAACAGTAGGCAGAGAATGCATGAGGTACCCTGTATAAGAAACTGGTTAAACCTGTAAGAGTTGAAAATTATATTTTGGTTTTCAGCCACTGAGCAGCTGTACTGTTCCCAGTGCTGTGTAATTAACAGCACACACTGTAAGCCTATGACTTTATCACACTGACCTGGAATAGCAACCTGGATCAAAAAAATCAATGCCAACACAAGTAACAATAAGTAAGTCTGTCCTCAGTCTACCCTTCCTTGCCTTCAATCTGATCCCAAGACCTAAAAACCCCTCAATCTAAGCAGTTAGTCAGGCAAATCAAAAATTTTAACTGAGTAAGGTACAAAAATGCTTTGGTATCTAAAATGAAAAAAGGTTTTGATTTTTTTTCTACTTTTAAATTGCCCACAAGAACCAGCATGTAAAAAAACCCAACCTAATAAACCAATTAACAACCAAAGCCCAGTTCTGGTTCTTACATATTTGTAGAAGATACCTTCAGTTTCTATTAAACACCTTTGCTCTAAAACTTTGTATTCCTGTAATACAGTAATAAACAAATATCACAAACAGAAAAGGATCAAGTTTGAGACATTTTTCTTATTACCAGCAAGTGGTAATTTTGATCCATTTTCAAAATTAATAACCCAATTGTTAATTGAAACTTCCCAAGTATAAATCATTAATGAGTTTTTATTAAAAATCTACTTAGAGAAAGGCAATGCTACAGCTTGGAAAGCAACTCAAATATCTGTTGACACAAAATCCTTTGAAATCCAGCAATAAAACTCACACCTTAAAGTTTATTACAGGAAGTTTTTATGCTTACGCCCTAATAAAGACAGGTTTATGCCCACAAATGTTGTGGCCACTATGCTATTCAATGGTTTGCAACACACCGATTAAGTTAGTAAGCCACAGGCATGTCTTCAGGGATTATTGACCAATTGTTTTCTTCTACAATGAACTCAACATACTATGCTATCAAAAAAAAAAAAAAGCCAACATGTTCTGAAAATGACACAGAGACATATTAGACAAGATTTTCAAAAAAGTTCAAATCCCACGGAAGTATCTGTAAGGGTTGAGAGTCTGCAAGATGTTCAATGCCTTATGCTACAGCCTCTTAACAGTCCAGGCTTTATCCTCAATGTCTCACCAACAGCAAACAAACTTTCAGAGAACTTCCAAGATGACTGTATTTTCTTACTATGTGTAATATTTAAAAAATGGAAATTGAAGGAAAAAAAAAGAAAAGGCAGCTTCAGTAGCTTTGCTGGTCCCACACACTCGTAATGCTTTAAAAACTACTTCCAGTTGTGGAGACCAGCCAATTTTGACTTAAAAGGTTACCACATTAACAGACAGGCCATAATGCAAGCTTCTATTCAGAGCTGTGGAGTTTTCCCAGGATAGTTTTATACATGGAAGGGTACATGAAACACCCTAAACAGTACCATGAGAATGGGTCAGACAGAAGAACAAGGTGGTGAAGAAGACTTCACCCTTTGGAATGCAGCAATCCCACACAGCCTATCTTCTTGCTATCAAGATATGCTAGGCAAGAGGCAGTTTCACTTTCCAGTGTAAAATAAATCGGTAGCCACCACTACACTATGGCAAAGCCTTGAGCTTTAGAGTGGGTAGAAAGGCACTTGCATTAAACCTGAGGTGTAACAGTGTAAGTTCTGCATCCAAAAATCAACAGCAGCAGCATCTTGGAGAGGGAAGAAAGAAGAACATGCTAGATAAGGGAATATCTTTTATTATAACAACTCACACAGCTGGAAAAACCAACACCACCATCTTAAACAACACAAGGAGTCTCCCAGATCCAAAATGGAAAAAGATTTTCAGCCATAGTTGTGCCTGTCTGTCCAAGGGTGTATGTTGAGGGGGTGGGAGCTACAGCAAGGGATGATCAGTACAGTGTAGACACTGTAAAATTAAACCTTCTCCCAACAAGAACAAATTATCTTTCTCTACATCCCCCCAGATAACTTTAATGGAGGCTTTAAGAGCTTTTGTGCTGGAACACCTTCAATCCCCACACAGTGTTAAAAGTACACAGAATCTGGTAGAGTAAAAAGTTAATCTTTTAACAGTCTATAAGGAGCTGTTTGGGCTTAAAAGGTAAGCACGTATACTTAAGGGGAGAGGCAAATTAAAGCATGCCAACATAATTTAGCTTGAAGACCTATTTCAAATTCCTGTCTTTGCATAAGCCCAGAAAGATTATATTAACTGAAAAAATCATGCCAGTCAGTGGGAAGGTATTTTCTTATGAAGGGAATCAGTATTCCTTTGAGAAGCAGCTCCAGGTAAAAAAAAAGAAAAAGGTAACCATCTTACTAAGAAAAACAGAACACACTTCCTTTTTCAAAGAGCTGGCATATAATTGCCACTCAGAAAAGGTCTGAGGAATATGAGTCAAGAACACACCCAAGATGCAGAAGAAAACTCGGCACTAAGTAGCAAGAAAACACTTGCAAGGCTTCAGCTTGTATGATGTCATTCCCAATACACAAGGTTTGGGAACCCAAAGGCACCCAAACATTCCTAGCATTGTTCTGAGTATGCAGCCAAGAAGCCAATCACCCTTTACAAACTACAACCTGGGCTTTGTAACTCCTGCCAAGATGCTACAAAATATCCTCCAAACAAAAGTGTGCTGCATCAGGCTTAGTCTACTTGAGAATTTTACTGTTCCTCTGCTTGATGCCCATGTCCCTCTATACTTCAGTCTGCAAAAGACTCAGACATTTGACAACATCTGGGGGAATAAAAAAGAAAACAAAACAAGTCCACAGTTTATTTTATATACCAATGTCACCTACCAACTGAAGCACTGGACTTATTCAAACTGGACACAGGAATGACCATGCAGGGACCAGTGCCTTGGCAAAATCCTGTTTATACCACCCAGGAAAGGTACCCATTGATCCTGCTTTAAATTCATAACCTGTGATTGAACCCTTACTATTTTTGTCCTTTCATCAGAAAAGCACATGCTGGAAATCTACTTGGACTCAAGGGTTTCAAGTGGCTGATCCAACACACCTTGCACAATCACTTAACTTGAAACTAGAAGTAAGTCCTGATAACAGAAGGAAATTGTCAGGGATGAAAAAGCAGGGCAGCCCAATCTAGCAGCAGCACACAGCTATGCAAAACCAACTCTAAAATTAAACCTCCTCCCAACAAGAACAAATTATCTGCAGGCCAGCTGTAGGACTCATTTGCCGATCTTTGGATAAAAGCCTTCATTACGCATATTTTGCCTCAAGAGAGTAAGATAAGGCTACTGACTAAAAAAAAAATATATATATATAAAAATCCAATGCCCAAGCAACCATCACACCAAAGATCCATCTGCAGCACCTACATGCTGCCAGTAGGTTGCTTCATGTGAGTGATGTTTCCAGCAAAGAGATGAACCCCTCACATAGGAAGCCAAGCACGGTGCAAGACAAACCATCAGCACTGTATAGAGAGACCCCATACCAAGCATTTACACTTGTCTGCACTTGGGCATACTGCCAGCAGAAGTGAGAAATCAATTTATAAAGAAAGCAACGACCTGAGCCAAACACCACATCATCTAATTTGATGTTTAGTAACTAAAATTGCTTGAAAAAAAGGATTGCTGTTCATGAAGGATTTTGGGACTTAAATAAACTGTCCTGGACACAGGACATTCCAGCATTTTCTTGTTTTCTTCTAGAAAATGGCATATAGTCAGAAAAGAAGGTTTATGTAACTAATATTAAAGTGGACTAATTAGTTAAGACGGAATATTTTTTTTCAGATCACTTAAAACTAATCTGATTTTCCTTCCCTCCAAAACAACTGCATAGGAAGATTAACTTCTTACTTACCAAGTTTCACACTACTCTTTACTGGAACTTTTACAGCTTAAAGTTTTGTAGAAAGCAACGTACAAGTAACAAAAAACCAAAAAAAACCCCAACAAACCCCAAACCAAAACACACATTAAATGTAGTTGCCACAAAACTTTAAGAAGTCCTGTTCATTTCACTAGGAAATATCTTCCCCAAAGATACAAAGATCAAGTAAAGCTTCCAAGCAGAAGTTGGTGTCTCTAACAGCTACCCAGCACCTAGGTAAAAAAATTCTCAGAACCTGTCCCTTCAATTAAGTCATAGCAGGCTGTTTTTTTTGCTTGATGATAGAAGCAAGATAGAACTATAAGGACAACATGGAACACAAAGACAGTGTTTCTGATCTGAGAATTCTAAGCTCAAAATATTTTAAATCACTTAAATGCTTTTAAGAGTTCCTAATTGAGAAAATCAGAGGAAATGAGGGAGAGGGAGGGACCTGATATAGGGTACAAAATATATAAATTTACTTAGATTTTATACTAATATCAGTTGTTAGGTAAGGGGAAGAAACAGAGAAGTGAGTTTGCACATACAGGAAAAGCTGCCAGTGCAAATGAGAATAAGACTGACCTTTCATAAAGTGCTCAAATTACAAGCTCAAATAATAAGATCCTGATATGCTTTCAAGCAGGAGCAAAGAAAAAAGTTCTCATCAACAACTGTAGATCAGTAATACTGACATTGATATGATGAGTTTGTTCCCAGGGCTTTTTAGAAGAGATTTAGACCCTCTTTAGGTTCTTCAGGACAAGTCTGATTTTTGGCCTTTTTTTTAGCTTTCCAAAAAAAAAAAAAAAAAGCTATTTACATTAAATCCATGAAACAGCTAACACAGTCATTTTACTTACTTTTCCTACAATTAAGATGGTTTCTTTACAATTAAAAATGTTTATCTTTTCCTTCCATACTGGAAGTTTGTCCTTTCTGCCTGCAGTCCTTTACACACATCTGAAACCACAGCAGCCCCCTCAAAGCAACAAGATATACAAGAAGACAAAACGTGATCCAGAACACATCTGTACTTAAAAAAAAAGCAAAAAAAAGAAAAAACAACAAAAAAAAAAACACTTCAGAGGATGTGGTAGCTTCATGGGCTGTACAGCTATGAATCAGAATTTATATGGACAGAGTGAGTCCAGCTCTCCATCATGTGGTTTTCTCATCAACAATAAACAGTC
>NW_005054305.1:11635634-11636334 GCF_000277835.1 Geospiza fortis
CAGGAATTTGCACAGAGCTCACACGGGACCAGCCTGCTGTTTCCCTGGTTCCTGCAGCAGGAGACACCTGGGGATCCCTGATCCCCCCAGAGAAGGTGGTGTCCTTCTGCCGTGCGACCCATGGCGACCCACTGCTCTCACAGAGATGTCCTATGTGGAAATGTAAGGCTTGCAAAAGACTTTGAAACTTTTTGACAAGACAGAAACGGCTAAGCCAGGCAAAAGGAAGTGGGACACTACCTAAAAATAAGAGAGTAAATTCAAGATACACTCAAGCATGTGTGATAAGCCTTTGTTGTACGTTCAGAAACGAAACAAAGATTACAGTCAGCAAACAGGAGCGCGCAAATTGAATTTAACGCTTTAAAGAGACAACACAGAGTCTGTAATTCAAGGGCTGACAGTACACTGACTATAGTGTTCAGGAAAAAACAAGGAAAAAATATCACAACAAACTACAGCGAAGCACGGCTCCATACCACAAGCACAACTGAGAACAAACTAATAATCAAAAATTTACAAGACACTATTTTTCATGCAATTTATGCAAGGCAAGCAGCATTCCTGTTTCTCCAGGTCCGTTCTACATCCTTTTCAGCCTTAACTCAGGGGACCCATCAGCCACCTGACCTCAACAGTGACAAGAGCGAGGGGAGCACAGCGCCCGGGCTCTCCTCCCGGCCCCGCGGCCTCTCCGGAG
>NW_005054305.1:11636500-11640756 GCF_000277835.1 Geospiza fortis
GGCCGGGGTAGCGCAGTCAGTCGGCGCCGAGGGCTCTGCGCCCTCGCCCGGGCTGCGGTGTCTCTGGGGGCCTTCGGGGCCTCCGCGGCGCGCACGGAGGGAAGCGCACGCTGTATTACATTGTGAAACAGCTTCCTTACGTGGACTAAAATAAAAGTTTTGAATGTAGTGCCACTGCAGTGAGATCATTGTGCCCGTAATGCGTGTGACAGAAGCTGTCCAGGCCGGAGGTGTGTTCGAAGCCTGGAATCGCAGAATGTGCGGAGCTGGAAGGGATCCAACTCCCTGCCCTGCACGGGGCATCCCCAGGAGTCACACCATGCACTGAAAGCATTGTCCGAACGCCTCTGGAATTCTGTCAGGCTTGGGGCTGTGACCGCTTCCTTGGGGAGCCTGTTCCAGTGCCCAACCACCCCCTGGCTGAAAAACCTTTTCCTCATACTCAACCTAAACCTCCCCTGACTCAGCTTCATGCCGTTTGTTCAAGTCCTATCATTGCCTAGAAAGACCTCTATGGAAAGAGGAGTGTGAAAAACGCCGATCACTTGTTTTTAAAAAATTTAAAAATTTAATAGTAATAAAATGGTTATAAAAACAGTGTAATAATAATTTGGACAATTTGAATTAGGACAATATAAGACAATAGAAAGAAAGAGTTACTGACGTCCGGATACCTTTTTCTGGGCAGCACAAGCCCGAAAAAAAAATCCATTGACAAAGGATTAACCCTTAAAAACAATAGCCTGTTGCATATTCATACACCTCATACATGATGCATAAATTCCATTCAAGTACTGGATTCTGTCTGGTCATCGTCAACTTCTTCCTCTGAATCCTAACAGCGCCTTCGAGGCGGGAAGTTGTTTCTTCTGATAAGAGGGCAATAAATTCTTTTTCTCTGAAAGAATTAGGTGTCCTGTGGCTATCTCCCTGCAAGTCCTTTCTTAAAAAAATGTATTGTGCATAGCATAGTTTCTATTTTAACATTTCTTATAACCTAAAACTATATTTAACACATTGCTAAAGAGAATTAATACAGCATTACTTTCTAACATAACACATATAATGTTAATTTCAATATTTGCAAACAGCCAATCATAAAATATGCATTTTTCACAAAGAGTTAAGTAAAATCTCTTAGTTCATGTAAAACCCCTTCAGCTGATAAACCTGCCACTGTATCTGAACAATTTATTATGCATTTTCAGACACGATATCTTGTGCAGTAGAAAAATCTTGCTTTTTGCATAAGTTAGAAAAAATGGATTCGTGGAGAGGATATAATTTTTCACATAGGAATTAAAAGAATTACTGGCTTCTAGACCTCAAGAGATTGTCTGATGTACTCTCTGCACTCAGATAGATTCAGGTATATGTTGATCAGTGTTACTCAAATATTTTCAATTTGTGGGCATAAATATGAGAATTGTTGTATTTACAGAAGGCAGGTTTACTTTGGCTAATTGTCTTTCAGGGTTCTCTTCAGGAGTACTTCACAGAATCTAAGGAGGCAACAGGTCACAGTTTGAAAACCACTTTTGTCATCTGCATGAACTATTTCTCTTATCAATTAGTAAAAGCATCTGTTTGAAGAAAATCTGCAACATTTGCGTGTAGCCTGTACAAACTTCTAACAGCATCTGTGGATATACATTTGTGCAATAGCCAACCTGATTTTTCTTTGATGCATTCCTTGTCATATTTCCAGTGGAAATTGTGGAATCACAGAATCATGGAGGGGCTTGGGTTGAACGGGACCTTAAAAATCATCTAGTTCCACCTCCCCCTGCCATGGGCATGGACACCTTCCGCTAGACCAGATGGCTCAGGGCCCCATCCAATCTGGCCATGAATACTTCCAGGGATGAGGTATCCACCACTTCTCTGGGAAACCTGTTCCAATGCCTCACCACCCTCACAGTAAAGAATCTCTTCTTCACATCTAATCTAAACGTTTTCTCTTTCAGTTTGACGCCATTACCCCTTGTCCTTGTCACTACATACTCTTGTAAACAGTCTCTGTCTTTCTTGTAGACTTCATTCAGGTACTAGAAGGACACAATTAGGTCACCCTGAAGCCTTCTCTTTTCCAGGCTGAAGAATCCCAGTTCTCTCAGCCTTTCTTCAGAGCAGAGGTGCTCCATTCCTACAATAATCTTGGTGGCCTCCTTTGGACTAGTTCCAGAGGCTGATATCCTTCCTGTGTTGAGGACCCCAGAGCTGAATGCAGTACTTGAAGGTGGAAGGTATTTATGTGCCTCACATATGTTTTAATAAATATTTTTATATAAATATATACTTTTTCATATAATTGTTTATACATGAGGATATGTATATCATCTTTTCATAGACTAAACATTTTTTCACTTTTCTTATAGACTACACTCATAAATGATTTATTATTCCAGCTTTATTCTGCCAAAAAGTCACATTCCAGTATGACTTTTGCCTTTATCTTAAGATATAAGGCATCAACACCAACTAGAGTGCAGTAATTATGCCCCATGTGTTACACATGAGAGGAACATTCATAAGTACATCCCAGTAAGAACTTGCTTGTCTTATTGTGACGGAAATTTCTGCTCAGAAATGATTCTAACATAATACCATCTAGTTCTCCACGTTTTTTCCTACATATGTAAGTTCTTCTCAGGTGTAATATTTTGCTGTGAGGATTTAATCCTGCTAAATTTAGACATTTATCCTTGTTAAGAAAATAGTTTTGAAATTTGATAGTCTTCTAGCTCTCACAGTGGTGAGAATGAGGTTTTTTTAATATATCTATATTCTGTTTCATCTTGCAAATCACAAATGAAAATACTAAATAGAACTGAAATGACAACAGATCCTTATGGGTTCTCATTGCAGGTTCTCTCCAAGTTTGATTTTTGTAAGGAGCATGCCAATTTCTTGGTGCTTTCATGAAAATTATGTTTCTTTTGCTTTTTGGTGTAATGAAACTGTCATGGGACAATGTCTAAATGATACTAAACTCAAGACCTATGATAGTTACTGTTTCTCTTTTTCTACTGAATCAGTGAAATTGACTGTAAAAAAGGGCATTAAAGCTATGTGAGAGCAACTGTTCCTGACAACTTTATGGTAACTTCTTAATCATGAACTTTAGATTATCCCTTGACATCAAAATAAATCTGGATTGCTTTAGACCAGCTTTCCTTAGATAGATGAATTTTATCATTTTCTTGTCTCTTTAAATCTATATAGTCTTTTATCAATTCAGAGATTGTTTTTTGGCATATTGTTAAGTAAATTTCTTTAGGCCCTATTAACTTGATTACATAAAATTTACATAGTTTTTAGCTCATTCCTTCTTTAAACTCTATGGTAAGATAAATTTAAATAAGTATCTGGGCACTTCTAATGTATTTTCAGAACATTTTTTTGTTGCATTTTATACTCCTTTTTACCTGTCACTCATTTTGTACTGTAGGCTTTGTAATTTTACTCTTTTATTCATATTCTTTTATGTTACCCTTCAGTTATGTCCCCTTATTGTGACTTCTTTCTTCAAATCTTTGAAGAGCTTTTAATGTGATGTTAATACAGTCTACTTAAGCTTCCTTTCCTTCCTTTTGTTCACATCAAGATAGCTTGCTATTGTATGTTTAATTAAAAATGAGTTCTATTGTTCTCTGTAGAAAATCTAGGTTAGCTTTAAATGACTGAGCTCAGGCCTAGACTGTACAGAAAGGAGGTTAATTAACTCATATAGAATGGCATGCTGTTATGATGAGCCTGCTTTTAGTACCTAGACTAGCTTGATTAAAGCTAGCTTAACTATTTCTACATAACAATGCAATCCATAGTTGGCAGTGCTGACACGCTTTTTCTTCCTCTTTTTCGCAGAGCAGGGAAGTCTATTTTGGTCAAATGTGTCATGATCACTTTCACTCAGTTTACTTTCTGCCTTTAAAATCAAAATGAGCTCCTCTCTACTTGTCATGCAGTTCCAGTTGGTAATGCCTCTTGTAACTTCCTCTGTACTGTGAAGCAAAAGTTCATCCCTAAAATACTACGAGAACTTGATGAACATTTTGTGTCCTGCCATATTGTTCTTCATACTGATATTCAAGTGATTGAAATCCATTGTTATCTCATGGGCAAGCTTCTTGAATACTTTCATTAGTTGCTCAGAATACATCAGAAAAAAACACCAACTTCCTCCTTTTGAGTACAGCTGTAGTCTATTATGAAAAATAGACCTGAATCATAATGTAATTTTGCTTCTTCCTTTT
>NW_005054305.1:11640775-11714619 GCF_000277835.1 Geospiza fortis
CATTGAATCATCATCCCCTAATTTACTGTGCCCATTTTCCCTAGCATTCTTATATACAGCTATCACTCATGATATGCTACCATATCTCAGGGGTAATACTAAACCTGTACTTTTTCCATAGTCTCACTGGATCTCTGGCATTTGACTTCAAAATTTCCAAGTTGGTTTTAATTTTTTTTTCATTTTTGGTTTTTGGCAGATATTTCCCATGGTATTTAACCACTAAAGCTTTGTCTTTCAGGTATCTAAAAAGCTTCATTAAATACAGTCTTCAAGTGTTTCTTGTCAATCCATTCCATTCTATTGGGCTTTTTTAAACATGTTCAGAGTAGGCTTAGCCTCAGCTGTTGAAGTCAGTCGTGAAGTTCCTGTTGGGAGTATAAAAGACTCCTGAGTGTAGTTCAAGGATTCATCCAGTAATATATTTATTCTGAAAGATATGTCAGTAGCCAACCTATGAAACATTAACCAAAGGCAAAACTATTAAAGAGTACTTTAGGTTATTGTTAGTAGAACTAGTCAGAAAACAGAAACACATTTTTTTCAGGGAGAAAAAAAACCAGCCTTGTTATCTCTCATTGCAATGACATTTAAACTATTTAATATAAGTCTGCACTTTTGTAAAGAAAGCATTTTTTGAAAGATATGAATGAACAGTTTTGCTTTCAGGAGAAGTTTAGGGCAGAATAACTTCTGCAAAAGAAACACTGGCCCTAGTTTTCTGTGGCATGCGAAGTCTTTTCTCTGTGTGTGCACTCAGAACCTAGAATAATAAACAGATCCTTATCTGGTACATCTTGCTTCTACCACAGCAACGATAATAAAATCAACAACAATTAGACGTGTCGTGGTTTACTTGTTGCCCTGATCTGAGTGACATCCTGGAGGTACACGCAGAAACTTCACTAGATAAAAACAATTATGTAAAGTTTACCCTCATGATGGAATTGCCAGCTCAATTCTGAACACATTTAAACTAGTTTGTAATCATCTTTCTTGTACTAAATTCTGCTGAGATTTTTTGTGCAAGTTGTAAGTCAATTTATATGTGTACACAATGTGTGTTGGATTTAAAATCAATTTTAATTAAACCAATTTTTATCAATAAACAAATGTGTAATTCACCATTTTCCACAGAGAAAAAAAATAATCCTAGAGGCAGATTTAAAGTGTCAACATTTAAAGATGTTGTATAAGTCAAATTATAAAGGCAAGGATGACAGAAACTTGTACAATTATTTTACATGTCAATTTAAATTGAAAATTTTATGTAAAATAAATGTTTCTAGTGAAATCCTTCTAAACCACATCCATTCTGAAATAGAGTACTTGATTATAAATTGGTTTGGTTTTAGTACTCCTTGAAGGATTACATCTCCTTTAGGTATCTGTACTCCTTTGCTAACATTACTAAGCTCAATTTCATAGGTTAATCTCTCTAGAATTTGAGGGCTGGATTTTCATCCACTGGTTTGGTACACACTGCGTATACAGATCCCTGCACTTCATTTTGGAAGCATCCTGAAGAGGACTCATAAAATAAGGCAGAGAGCATGGTAATACAGAAATAATCTGGTACACTCTTATATATCTGCACTGCTGAGAAAGAAAGTAATACTAATTTAGTCTCTTTAAAGGCATGTAAATTTTAAAGATCAGAGACAAATTTGTAACAGAAAAGAATATATTTACTTTATTAAAACAGATTTGGAACACATGTGAACGATATGGAAAAAACAGCCGAATGTGTTCATCAAGTAAAATACTCCCACACCCCTTCAGTGTTCCAGCTACTTTATGGAACTGATGACTTGGCTTCCCTCCAACACCCATACATACTTCAAGTCATTAGATGCATGAGTCACTCTGCTCTGCTGTAGAGCTGCTAAATGTGGTCCCACAAATGTTCATTTGAAAAATGGATGAGCCCTTGAGTCATATTTCAGTATAGGTGGTGTTTTAAGGAAAGGCCTTTTAGTAAACTTGTTACATATAGTCCACAGGACAACGGAGCTGTAATTTATATCATAGTAATGAGAATAAACATGGATAGTGGTGGTGAGAGAAAACCTGAAATGTCTTAGGGAAGGAGGAAGCATATATTAAGGATAGATATTCTCTGCAAAAGAATTATTCAAAAAACCTTACAGACTAAACAGCAGTTTCTATTTTATCTGCCACTACAACATGTCACTTAAATGTAAATTTAAAAAGTGACTTGTAATGTCATTGGGTTTTCCCTCACTTTGAATGGGCACAGTTAAGTTGTTGGCAGAACATTAGTTAGCTGATGAATGCATTGTTTCATTCCTTTGCTCATGAGCAAGGGCATGTGACTAGATGTCGAAGAGTATATGTGTATAAAACTCAAAGGGATGTTTAAATCCTACTTGGTGAATGGTAAAACCACAAGTCTCGCTTTTTTTGTCTACGGGTTCAGTGTTCTGGCAGAGAGTGTTTTTCTTGGATATAAGGGAAGGAAAATAAAGCAGAAGAATTGAAATGCAGAACTAAACTGTTTAATTTGCTTACGTAGTTGGCCTTTAAAACTCTAAAAATGTTTCAGCTAAGAATATTTTAAATGCCTATACTTTTTGCATAGGTAATAGTCCCAGATGCGTTAGGACATTTATGTAGTAGCTGCTTCAACTCCATGTCCAACAGCATTCTTGCTGCAAAGAAGAACTAAAGAATAATATTCATGCTTCCATTTTAAATCAGTAAAACAACTGCATAATTTAGATTAATTTTCAGACATGCATAAGAATGAATTATTTTTTTGACATATATTCTTGTGTATTGGTTGACTTTATCCCACTTTCCCTAAACCTGAAAAGATAAAGAGCAAACCTATGTTATTATAAATCCTGTCTAAAAGCTAAGACTTGTGATCAACTGGGGATATACAAGATCAGCACAGCTAAGGCCTGCATAAACAAATTAGACTGTTTTTCATATATTGGAGAACATACAACAAATATATAAAGGCCTTTCCTTCTTTCCCATCTAGAAAACTTGGCAAGCTTTGTATGATGTATAATAGAGAAGTCCTATGACAATATTTCTGAATATAAGACTAGATTTTTTTCTAGAGTGGAAAATGCTTTCTCCTCCATCACCAGTCAATAGAGTTATATATATATATATTTATAGCAGCTGGATAAGTGACAAATGAATACAAACAACCCTTCTTTTCAAAGCAGCTGTTTAGAACAGAACTTCAGGAAATAATTGTTCTAAAAGCTCTAAGGATGAATTTTTCTCATCTAAATTTAGCCAATATGCAAGTTAAGCCTTTAGTCGAAGGTAGTCTCCCATGCTTCTACTGTGTATCACGGAGAGAGATGAGTGATTCACTGTTCTTACCTTGGACATCACACCTAAGGGTTTGAAAGGATTGCTTCCTATAGGATCTCTGCTCACTCTGGGGAGAGTCCAGATGACTGTCTTAGATTAGACATTTAGGCACATAAGGTACTACAGCTGAGTGAAATGAGCCATGTCTGCATTATTTGTTAACAGCAACCCCAAATTTGCCCTGAAGATTAAACTTACCCATTGCCATATTCACACATATGCAGGAGCAACTTTAGCACATTTTCAGCATTTCAAAATCTCTGTGACCATGTTGATCTCATGTGTCCAGACATGCTTGGACAGGTTGGACCCAGGCAGCATTGTGGAGGGAAAGTTCCCTGGACATGAAGCACACTGCTCATATAGCTGTTTTGTAAGTTGTGCTTTTAATTGTGGTGGAAACTTATCTGCTATCAGCTGATTGGTTCAAAGGAGAGAGGAAAAGCAGTCTTTTGCATTTTAAGAGGAGCAGAGGTGAAATTCTGGGGTTTTGTGTGTTCTGAAAAATTTCCAAAACCAAGCTAGAGCTTCTGTTCAGTACTCATAAGCATATGGTAGTTTTTACAGGATCACATTTAGAATTCCTACTTGGTATGATATGAAAGAGAAAAATTCAGTATTTGATATTGCTGCCTCATTATAATAGCTTGACTTCAATAGCCTTCTGTTCAAAGAATTGGAACAGAATAGGGTGTGAGAAACTACTTAGGACTGCATCACTCAGCAATATGCAGAAAATAAATTGAACAGCTCCTCATGCTGTATGCCTTCTGATACTTACATTTTTTTGAAAATCCTAAAGCAAAAGACCATTAATGGATGAAGTTCAAATTACCTATCTCTTCTTTTAAAAGGATATTGGAAAGATGGTTTAGACAATGAAGGAGTATTTGACTTGTCACTCTTGGATGGTAAACATTAAAGAGTTCACCTGCTGCAAAGACATACTTCAAGTACCCAAGAATCTTTAGAAATCTAAAGCAAAAGGCACTTACTCTTCCTCTGAGATTTTGAACCTGAAATGCATGCTTCAAAGGAAGCATGTATGCTCAGCATCTATAATGATCAGGCATTAAAAGATACAGCACTCTGGTTGACAACTTAAGCAATGAGCTTGGTGGTTTGGGAAGAGAGGAACAGAAGAAAAAAGACAGGAGTATGGTTTTCCTCACAATATGGATCACCATATCTTTGTCCTACACATGGCTGCATTCTTTTAGCCAGTTGTACCTGTGTGTTGGATGGTTTTGACTGTGGTTATTTTCCGTCATCTGACTGTAAGGATTTGTTAACTCTTTATGTAAGAAAAAAGTTATTTCTTTGGGAGAAGGATCATCTCTTGGTTGTATTTGTATAATATGTGACAAGATATTGTGGCCCATGACATTAAACCAATTAGAGCAGTAGAGCTACATTAGTCACTGGTGATGGCACCTGAATGATAAGAAAGTCAAGGAAACCAGCAAGACTCCAGAAGTCTAAATTAAGTGATGAGAGCATAAGCAAATGCTATTACTAAAAGGAAATGTTATGATGGACAGGGTAAGATTCTACTAGTCAATTACTGACAGAATTTGATTGACATTGAAGTTTTCCTCTACTCTGACCAGTGTTTCTCAATCAATCACAGTACCAAAACCTTTCCACAATTTGAAAGTCTATCATTTAGGAGTGATGTATAAGGGAATTGTATTAAAAAAAATATATTTGAATTTTTTGCCAGAAAATGCATATATCTTTACAGCACGTGTTTCTTCAGTCTGTGCTGTTATTTGTGCTCTTGTCACTGTTGTGTGTCTCCAGATATTGGACAACTTTTTTCTCCACCACCTTTTTCTCTAGATATTTAGAAAGTCTTAACTTATAAATTAGTTTAGTTATAACTTAGCTTTTAGTTTAGTTATAACTTAGCTTATAAATTTTTATGATTTCATAGGAAAGAAACAAACCATGAGGAAGTACAATGAATAGATAGGAAGTTATCACACATTTAAATATGCGTCAGCATCTAAATATATCAATACTGATTACACAGCTCTCCTGCACTTAGGACACTGCCACCCAACACATGAAAGAACTCTAAAAACTAGGAGATATGTGCAGAGCTTTCAATTTTTGCAGGGTTTTTCTAACTGTAAACCACAAGCTCTTGTGAAGCAGCAACACCACAAAGGTTTGTTCTTGCTTATATTTCACCAGAAGCTGTAACCACAAGTGCCAACTGTCTACAGATGATACAGGAATTAATTTGTAAAGGAGGAGACACAACAAACTATCAAGAAAATACTTTTACAAATCACCTGTGGTGCTATTTCTGCTATTGGGACTACCAGGTAAAAAATATGATTTGTAGTGACATTTTGCTCTGCTCTCAACCACAGCAAGCCCTGACAGGCCAGTAACCTTGAAGCTTGTTTATTGCACACCAAGGCATGAGCTGGGGCTTTTAAAACATTTCTATTTACTGTCCTGTCTGTGGAAACTCTGCCAACTTCTCCCTTCACTCTCTAGTGTGTTTAGTAAAGTGTTTGCATTTCTTTTCTTCCAGTTCTAGGCCTTAAGTTTAACTTGGGGCTGATACACATCTCTGTCTTCTGCTGGGAAATCAGTGTGATAGAGACAAGACAAAATAAACTCATTCCACCTTAAATTGATGCTTCTAAGGTTGTTTCCATCCTAATAAATCAGAAATGTACTATGTATTCATCTTCTACATTGATGAGTGTTTGAAATTTATTTACATTTATTTTAGACAGACAAAATTGGGAAAAATAATTCCCAGAAATATTTTCTTAGAAGTATACATTACCTGTACTTGATTGTGCAAAGTTTGATTGTACAATAAGTGGACATATTAAAACCTAAACATTTTCCTTGGTCCATCCATTTCAATCCATTTAAGATTTTTGTTTCGGACAGAGATAGCTACTGCATTTCAGAAAACAAAATAAAGATTGATACACAGTTTATGATGTCCTTCATTAAAAAACCCTCTATCCAAGCCTTTGGATACCACCATACAATAAAAACCTGTTATGAGTTTTCTCCTTGGAGAGATCTCCTATTTAGTTCTACACAGCAAAGATTTCAGCCAGAGGTGAGTGAAGTGCTTCAAACCTCATAAACTGTGAAAACAGAGGAGACCTCGAAGTATCAATGTGTGGAGGAAATTTTGAAACTAACGTTAGAATTTTCACTTGAAAATTTCATTCTTGAAATGCCCTAAATGTAGGTGATAAACTGCTTGTGAAGCTATTTGCCTGTGTTTATATCAAAAGGATAACATGTTAGCTTTCTTTAGATTAAAAATAAAACAAAACAAACATAAAAACTGGAAAAAATAGGAGTGCTGTTTCATATTTTTGGTCACTTGATGGCACTAAACTAACACTGTATACATATTAATCACCAATAGCATAAGAATATTTCTGTGCCAGTGTTTTGTTTTCTTTTTTTAAGACTTGGCCCGATCAAAGTGCTTTGTTTGGTTGAGGACAGATTTCAGACACAATGAAGATTAAGATAAACAAACATAAACCCAAGAAGCAGCAGTGAAATCTGGCTGACTGTGTTCCGTCTGTCTTGTTAAAGTTCATGACATACTACAAATACCATGATGGAATGGAATATGTAGCATTTCTAAGAAAAAAAAAAAGTCAGTTTTTCAGTGTAATACACCAAAGACCAAACCAAGCCTTCCAATGTAAAATCTGACAGAAGTATCTGCAAACTTTGGACAGTGACATTTACACCTATGTCTGTGGCCATCAGGCGACCACCCACATGAGACAGAACATGTGGACACTCTGGACTTTTTCATATCTCAGTGTCTTTGGGGAAATTGCAAATATTTCAGGGCTAAATCTTGGGTTTATTGTGTGAATTGGAAGTGAAGCAGAGAGAACTTTGCTTGGATGGCCACAGTCATGTAACAGGATGCCTCTGCTGTGATACATGTGTGAAGAAGGGATTGCAGGACCACTGTGTCTCCTAACAAAGGCATGCCCTCACAGACTGTCCAGCAAACTGTCTGTATTGTATTTATTTGTACTGAAATCTGAGAAATCCTCAGTTAGATGGATACTTTTGGGTGGACTTTTCAGTGTTTAATAGAGTAGCAAGAGAGCGTTTTTATTTAATTGTTGGAAGTTTTGCTCTTTCAACATATTTTCCTCTTCTACAAAGGAAACAAAACCACATTTTTTAACAATCTTCACAGATCAGCAACCAGAAATGCTTTTTTTTGGCTCAAGGAACATATTTCCTCCTCATAATGCTTTTTCTCTGGATGTTTTTAACTTCTTTTTCAATACAAAGTTACTTGCATTTCAAAATCTAACTTCAGTCCTACCTGGACTTTGGCCCTTCTAATTTTCTCCCTGCAGAACCTCATAACATCCTTGTAGTCCTCCTGAGTTTCCTTCCCTTCTCCCAAAGATCATAAAGTCTAAATTTTTCCTTGGTTCCAGCCAAAGCTCTCTGTCCAGTAAGGCTGGTCTTCTTCCCCACCATCTTGTCTTTTTGTCCTGTGGGGACAGCTTGCTCCTGAGCCTTTGAGATTTCCTTCTTGAAGAATGTCCAGCCTTCCTGAGCTTCTTCATCAGGACTGCCCTTCAACCGGTCTCTTATACCAGCCAAAGTCTGCCTGCTGGAAGTCCAAGGTGGCAGTTCTGCTGGCCACTTTCTTTATTCTGAGAACTGAAAACTTAATAATTTTGTGATAGCTGTGCCCCAGATGGCCTCCAACCATCACATCACCCAACAGTCCTTCTGTGTTCACAAACCATAGGTCCAGTGAGTGCGTTCTCTAGTTGGCTCCCTCATCAACTCTGCTAGGAACTTTTCTTCCACACACTCCAGGACACTCTGGAGTGTTTAATCTCTGCTGTGTTGTATTTCCAGCAGATATCTGGTAAGTTGAATGTCCCTATGAGAACAAGGCCTAGCAACTGTGAGACTTCTCACAGCTGCTTATAAAATATTTATTCTGCCTCTTCAACCTGATTGGCTTGTCTGTAACAGAGTCCCACGAGGATATCTGCCTTGCTGGCCTTCCCTCTGGTTCTTACCCTCAAACACCCAACCCGATCAGCACCATCATTGAGTTCTAGACAATCAAAATCTGTGCTATGCGTTTCCATTCTTATTACCTATTACATTTTCATCTATGTGCAGTATGGGACACTTGGGTGGTACTCATCCTGAAAGGGAAAATATCCATGATTTCACCACTTCTGGAACAGTGAAGCATTTATCTGCACGGTTTTTTTCACTGTGTTGTGGTTTAGCTGACGAAGAGATAAGGCCATGATGAGCTTCACTTTCTCATGTACTCATAAGCTCCTATCTTCAATTATTCTGCAACTACTGAGAAATAGATCACAAATCTCAGAATATTCTGAGTTGAATGGGGACCCACAGGGATCAAGTCTAACTGTGAAGGGGACCAACAGCCTTTGTGTTATTACCCCCCCCCTCCCAGCTCTAACCAACTGAGCTAAATAAGTATGGTATTTTCTGGAATTTTTTTTACCTTACAAAGAGTTCAATTAAATGGAAGATTTTCAGCTTTCTAGCCAACAAATCCATTGTCAAAATTTTGGTTGCATTTGTCATCTCATATGGTCTTAACCATGATAAGCTTAAGGAAAGGAGTTGCAAAGCATTGAAGCGATTTCCACAGTATGCAAAACCAATTTCAGCTCTCCTTTCTACTCATGAAAGTTAATGGCTTTCCACAGGAGGTAAATGAGGACAAATTTGGCTATCTTGGTTTAAAAAATACCTTGTTTTCATGGCTATCTGCACTAAATTTAATCCAACTACAACAAATGAATCTGTTCACAAAGTTGGATAAATGTGAGCTAAGCTAATATATAAGCCATGTGAAAAGTCACCCAGTCCTATGCAGTATCAGTCAAATAGTATTTGAACTTCATATAAAAGTATAGAAATATGCATTAAAATATTCTCAAAAATAGTAGATGAAAGTGTAGTTTTTAGATGCATGTTTATTTTTACATGATAAATAAAATCATAAGATCTCAAATTTGAATTTGCAAGTTTGCTGCCAGAGAAGCAAAGAGAAATGAGGAAAAGCTCAAGAAAATGTCCTTTCAATATCACACACTGTCATGTAAGTTTTTCATTGTTGCATTTCTTAGTCTCTTGTGCTTCATATACATCTGCTGGAATCACATAGCACAAATCCAAATTTTTTATAGGCCTGGTAAAAAATCATCATCATTTTAATTGCATGTGAAGGTTTGATTATAGCTGTAAGTCTGCAGCTTGGAAACTGCCCTCTCCTTATGTTGTTTTCAAATCACCTTTTGTTCGTGCAGCATATAGTTAGTTCTACTTCTATAAATTTCTAAAGGGTTTTTAAAACATTGCAAACTTAATCAGTCTGTAAAAATTGTAATCAAAAATGTAGCATTCAATAGAAGAGCTGCTAGAGGGACTTTCAGGAGGACAGAAACAGGGAAACTGAGTAGCTCTGCCTGGTGGAGGGGTGAGTGTGCTGCCTGAATGGCATGGGCACTGCTGCCTTGCCTCTCTGTGTCTTCATGGAACCTTCTGATCCTTATTCAAACAATTTGTTTACCATTTCTACCTGGATAAAAAGGGATAAAATGCAGAAATGACTGTGACTCAACCAGAAACATTCCTGGAAGCTCCTAGGAAGACTTCCCATGTCCACTCATTCCACTGCTTATCCTTTTTAGCCCTGATCAGCCATTAGCTACCTAACAGGGCAGGCCCACAGCTCTGCTGCATTCAGTTTTATCTTATAATTATGTACACATAGATACACTAAGATGCATGCATCTGACAGATCTATAGCCTGACTAACTCTTTAGGTATAGGCCATCCTGTTTGGACAATGTGCAAATGAAAAGATGAACCTTCCCTTCACTGAGCCTACTAATTTTCAAAACTTCACAAGTTATATTTTAAATTATAATTATTTTAAAAAAGGCATTGAGTTATGGACTACAGACAAATTATTAGTTCATGAATACTGAAGGCTGAGTTGAATACAAAGAGAAAAAAATGTTGGGAAGCCAGATACTAAGCTAATGCAGCTTGACATAGTTGCCTTAACATCAATAGAGCTCTTCCGATTTACACTAAATGAGAATCTGGCCCATTAAAATATAAAAATAAATATACAAGTACCTACTAAATTTGACTTTTGTACTTTGAAATATAAAGCAGACTTTTTATCCACAGGTCTGTGCAGTCCTTGGTTAAAATCCACTGGGATTAAGACATATTATTTTTGGGCACTGGGAAATGCTAATATTGTTCACTGAAAGAAACAGAAATATGTTGTGAATTCAAAAGAAAAATTAATTGAATTTTAAAAAGTCATTAAAATAAAGAAGCCTGTGGAGTTCAAATGAATCACATTCCTTCAACCCAAATTAATAGCTGTGTGCATGAAGATCTGCTCAAGAAATCAGACTTAATTTATTTGGCTTCCCTTAGCACTTAAGTGTGGTAAAAGGAGCAAAGATTTTCTTTCCCCTCATTGGTAACTGCTCATGCTCCTCTTAATCTCTCAATTCCAGTCCTGAATAACGTGTAAAATTTTGGAAAGACTTAGTCTTTAACAAAGAACTGCAATTATAGTTGGGTGCATTGCTGGTGCAGTACCTTGATGATGTCCACCCTGTCTCCAAAGGAAACCTTTGCAGCTTCTGTGCCTGTTGAGAACCCCTGTGCCCCGCAGCTCCTCCTACAAGATGCCTGGGAGGCTGTGGGGTCCCATGGCAGAGGGCAGACAGGCACAAAGCCTCTCTAAAGGTTTTGGAATGATAGAATCATTTCGATTGGAATGGATTCTTCAGATTGCTGAGTGCAATCATGTACTCTGCCAAGCTTACTTCTGCCAAACCCACCACCACTAAACCATGTCCTTGAGTCCTACCTTGAGTGTCCTATCTACCTACAAGTCTTTCAAATAACTCCAGGGATGGAAACTCAAGTATATTCTAGCAAATGTTATACAGAGAAAGAGAACTGACTTCCCAGATCATTAATCACATGATTGGCCATGTTTATGAGACCAAGTAGAGCCCCAGAATTCAGAGCTGAAAATAGGTGCGGCTTTCCAATTATCGTGGGTTAAACTTGGCAAAATGGAAGTTTTGACTTTCAGTCACCAGTGGAAATCAGAAGTAATTAGATCAAAATAAAAAATCAAAATTAATGGCCTCATTTGGAAAGCTGACCAGAGGATGTCCTCACCCAAATAAATGCACACACCCGAATGCTGCACTCTTGAACCACTGGAAGCCAGGGAAGTGTGTGACACACACCTACCCAGCTATGTAGCAGGAGTCATGGAGAAACTCACACTCTGCTCAGCCAGTTATCTGTATGATTACTCAGTAGCCTGCTGGCATGATTTTTTCCTGTGCCAACTGGCATGCTCTGCCATAAGAACAGAGTCAGATTTGGGGTTTGGAGTCATTAAAGACCACACTGCCCCAAAAGGGCAGTGTCAACACAAGTGACGCAACTTGGCTCCCTCCACCCTCACCCTCCTCCCTCCACAGTTTTCCAAACTGTGCTAGCAGCTAGCAGCTTTTAAATTTCAAACATATTAGCATATCAAACCCAGATTGTGTTATTTTATTTTTATGCAGCAAAAGCACTGTTTTGGTAAATTGCAGTGCCTTCTGTATTACAGTGAACAGTGTGAGCACTCACAAATAGGATGATAATCATATGTTACTGCCTCAGAGGTACCACACTGGCCTGAAGGAGACCTGAAGGACAAGAGATACCTGGTGTACACAAGATCAGGCCAGGAGATACCTTGTGTAGACAGGATCAGAGCAGGCCACCTGACTTCAGAGCTAGAGACTGGTCCCTGAACAGGTGTTGTTTGGCAGCTCAGCCACAGTCACAACCACTGCAGTATCAGGGACAAATAATGGATGTTGGTGTTGCCAAGTAACATCTCTGTGAACCAAAATGCCACCTGATAGAACACAGAAGGTACAAACATAGGAAAGGCCTTTATCCTACACATGGTTTAGGTAACCATGTAATGTAAAGACATAAAAATAAGCCATGATATCAAAGTATAAATCTGGCATGCACTTTTCATTAGAGTAATTCTTAAAAAAAATATCCCTTTTAAAATAAAATCCTAAATATTTAACAAGCACATCTCATTGATATGCTGTATTATGCCTAGCAAACCAGAACCCAACAGTAATAAAACCCAATGTTTTATTGGACAGAATGCATAATGCAAACTTTTCCACCTAGAGAGGTTCCTTTTTTTCTCACTGGGATGAAGTAAGTATATGAATAATAAACTAGGCAGTATCTGTAAGAGACCAGTGTTCTTTCTTTCTTATATAAGTTAGAAAGGCAGAAAGAACCCCCAAACAAATAAACCAGGAAAAGCATCTACTAACTGAGAGATGGCTATTTTTGAAAACATTAGGTAGGAGCATATTTAAGTCCAGGTAGTCATTACTCAGCTATGTTCACACAATTCTTATTGCCTTAAATCTGTATTTAGCGCTGATCTGCGCACTACAACTTCTAAATATTCATGTTCACTAATTGGGAGTAAATATTCTTGAGACAGAAAGCTCAAGACCCACTGTAGAAAATCCACTTCAAGCATAGCTGGAAAAACATTACAAATCCTGGGCCTGGAGAGACAGAAAACATCCCAGCAATAAGAAATCTGTATTCAGAATGGCCCTTAAATTAGTTTCCATTGTGATGGACTTTCACAAAAAGGGTCAGATTTTCTTAGGAATTTGGAATCAATCTGACTATGGGCCTGATCCTCATGGGACAATTTAGATGAAGTGGTGTTGACATCAATACAGAGTGAAAGTCACATTTTGTCAGTGTAAGGATCAAAGCAAAGGCTCACTAAATCTATTGGATGACTGGTTTGGGCAATAGTTTGGCTACTTGCTACATGTATACGAGCAAATGTGCTTAGAAAATGACAAAATTCTGTTTGACATTTTATTTAAGATCTTCTGCCACATTGCACAAAAACTTTCTTAGTACTTCTGTCTACTTTCTCCATCTGCAACCTGCAAACAGCAGCATGGAATGCACACAGAAAAGTGCATAGGGAAATTAAACTTCCTGATACACTTTTTCCTCTCAGGGATAGATAAATAGGTCAATTTTTTAAAAATATTAGCTCCTAAATTTAGGCACCTGAGTCGTCTACTTTTAAGATTCTTAGTCCTGGTCCCCCCAGTGAATTTGAGAAGAATCAGTGATGCTGTCTAAGGATTAGGTGACTGGTCCTTTATTTACTGGATTTTTAAAAATGCAGACATGCTTCTCCACTGCAAGATGGCTCACTGTTTTGCAGATTAAGTATTCATAGCAGATTGTGCATTCCTAGCAGATTGCATTTGGCCTTCAGTTATCGATTACAAAAGCATGAAAGCAAGCAAGTTTACATATATAGGTTTAGCTAAAATAACAACAACAACAAAAAATCTTTCTTAATCCTGTATATAAGGCAGTAAATGTTAACTTAAATAATTTCCATTTGCCATATGGTCTTCAGGTGATTTGATGTAGTTCAAAACAGGCCTAATGGTTTTAGTGTACCACAGATGTGTCATTCCCTTGAAATGTATTTTTAGTTTGCTTCTCAGGCCTTGATTCTGCTGGCATTAGAAGTCCAATTACAGAAGCAAAGCAAATTCAAAATTCAGTCCACAAGGCTACATTATCAAAACTCTCTCCCCTGGAAAAATATTCATGTCAGGCTTGAAATACCTTAATCATATTTCTCTTCATTACCCAACACAGTATATGAGGATATGATGTAGAAGAGCTAGAAGCTACTCAGGAAAAACTTTCCCTGTTTTGTCCAAGTCATTTCAGAGAGCTGTGATTTGAGCCTGAGCTTAGGCTCATGGGGTCGCGGCTTTAACATGATTATGCACATGCATGACTAGCACACATACTCGAGTGCACACACTGCAGATTTTAAGTCAGTGGTTCCAAACACATCTTAGTTTGTTTGGTTGTTGTGTCTAAAGCAGTAATGATATCTCTGCTATCATTAAAAAACTGCTTTCTGTGAGAGGCTTTAGGGAAGAGGTTTTTTTTTTCTTTTCCTTTGCTGTTTTTATTTCTTACAATAACAGAAGTATTAGAAACATTTGAGCTCAGATGGGATAATTCTTAAACCAAATGACTGTAAACTTCATCACAGACTGATGAAGTTTAGATACCTGTGAAATATGTGCATGAAACATTGGGTGAGCAAGTCCACTTCACTTTGTTCTCATTTAACCATATGGATCAAAGGTTAGTGTAGCAGACATCATAGATGGCAATCCCCTAAGAAAGCATGTCTTTTCATTCAGCTGCTTTTCTCAGCATTATATCTATCACATCTAGTATATACTTCAGGTGATTTTGTTTTAAATTACTGGGATTATTTCAAATGACTGGAGTGATGATGGAGTAACTGGCTCTTTAAAAGATTTTCAGATTCCTTCTCAAAAATTTCCAGATCTACCATAAGGAAAGTAGGACTTCACACACACATCTCACCAATGGCAGGAGTATATACTAAAGCAACTGCAATGAAACTGAGCACTGTTTCTAACCTTTCATTAATGAGATCACAGTTGCTAGTTCAAAGCAGGTGAAACAATAAATATGTAGTTTGAACAGAGAAAGTTAAATGGTACACAGAACTACTTATTACATAAAAAGCAAAAAATTGTATCGCAGACATGTTGCTTCCTGCCAAGCTCTTGTTGGTGTTCCAAGAAAATTAATAACTGACCTACTATAAAATGCTATTCTTTTATTACTTTATTGAAGATTTCATCAAAAATAGATATCTCAAGTGTCTTGGATATTTCTGGTTCTTTTGAGGATTTGCTGCAACGTTAATCTCCACAGTGCGGTTGTGTTAACACCTTCCTGCTGTTAAACCAAATTTCACCTTCAGACACAGGGAGACTGAATTTTTAGACAGGGATAATCCAGGACTCAGCAGCAGTGGATTTTGGAAAAGTGAGTGAAATATAACCCAAGCTGGGCTGACTCGGTTGGCAGGCTGAAGCTGAGACAGCTTAACGAGAAATGAGTCTTTAAAGATCCTGTGTGTTGATACTTCAGGAGTATGTTACTTTTTCTGAAACTTCCAAGGGGCTTTATGAGGACTAGAAAATGTTATTTCATAACTGCAGAGTAACAGGTTTTTTTCCTTACAAACAAGGGATGTCCATCTCAATCAATTATGCCTCATCAGCTGCTTTGACAGGAATAATCATTGGACCTATTAAAATGTCTTCAGATTCCTCTTTCTTCATGAGTACATAGAAACTAGAGTTGAATGTTTGCTCATGTATTACAAGTTAGAGACATTACAGTGCTATGCACTGTGTAAGATTGATAGGTCGATAGGCAGGCAGAAAAACATGGAAATATTCTCAAAAGTTGATGCCATCAGTATGTGTGTGACATCAATTAGATGTAGGTGAACCTCTCCTCAGGCTGCAGTCTGGGTAAGGGATTGCTTGGATGAGGCTTGACTATCAGAGATGCAGGTTGTTCACTAGATAAGAGCAATTCCTGAAGGACACAATAGAGGTGAAATCAGAATTCATGTATTTCTATAGCTATTGCAGGTGAGGAGGGAATTTTGTCCAGTTGCTGGTACCTCAGCTCTGGTTACAGCAATAAACTGCTACGGTGGTCCATTGGCATGGGAGTGTAATTTTTCCATTCAGCTCTTAGAACAGCTCATTTTGCTCATACACAGAATCACAGAATCACAGAATCACAGAATCACAGAATCACAGAACAAGCTGAGTTGAAAGGTACCCACAAGGACCATCTAGTCCAGCTCCTGGCCCTGCACAGGACCATATCTTTATATACACATATATACATATACACAATACATAGCAATGTGTTCCGTGTCAGCCTCGGCTTGGCAAAAAAGTCTAAGCAGAAACTCCAACTACCAAGTTTGTTTTGTGTACCTTGTTTGTGCGAAAGGGTTCTTCCATTCACTTAGTTTTTGAAATTGTCATTTAACTTGAAAAGCTCTTCGACTATGCCTACCTTAGCAAATATGCAGATGAATCCAGGAGTAGCTCTGCAGATATTTTAATTATACACATTTCAGAAGGTGTTACTTTGGGCTTATTTTATTCTGGTCATATAGGCTGAATGCCTGTCAGTGACCGAAGTGCACTAGGTGTGCCATGGGAGGGGGTTTCTTTGGTTTGTTGTTTGTTTGGTTTGGTTTTTTGTTGTTGCTGTTTTGGTTTTTTGTTTTTGTAAAATAAATTCAAGAAGTATTCACAGTTCTCAGTGTCTAACCATTATACTTTGAACACTTGACAAGTGGATCTCAAGGAACTTTGTAAATCTTTGCAGCTTCAGAGTGGTTAAGTGCTGTTATCACATTACAGCCAGGGAAAGCAACATACTGAAGTATTGCATAACTTGCCACCACAGAAAGTCTTGTTTGAACCAGGTGTATATGACATGTCTGTTGACTACCAGCTAATTTTTAAACCTTTCATCAGTTTTTTAAGTACAACTTCTTTCAGAGCAACAAGCCACTATAGATTTGTACTTCAGCCTGAGCAAAACAGTACTGCTCATCACCTAACGAACAAAATGGGCAAGAAATATCAAGGCTGTATATCAGATTTGTTCTTTGTGATGATACGATGTGAAAGCAAACGCCAAACACAGCCAAAATAGGATGGTATTTCAGTCAAACCACATTTACCTTGTGTACTTTGAATATCTATGCAATGTGCAGGGTTATATAAATCAGGCATGCAACTTAAAAGCAAAGATATTCACCAGCAAAATGTAGCAAGTGTCATATTTAAAATGAATGAATAAAAAAGAACCAGACTGGACAATAAAATAACACAGATTTTCAACCTCAAAACCAGCAGTGACATACCTCTGATTTGCACTTTTTTATAAAGAAAAAAAAACCCTTTAAAATCTTGCCAATGTTAAAACTATACATGCAGTAACTTTTTGTCTTCTGCCAAAAGCCTGACCTCTATTAGATCAATGATACTTCCTTTGAAAAGCATCTGGCTTCTGAGACTACAGCGTCCATCAATGAAATTCCTGGTTGTGAAAAAGCAACAAGGAGGTGATATAGCAGGTAAGGTTACTGACATATCTCCAAATAGGATTTCTTCTGCAGCAATTCTGAATAGTCAATTTTGAACATTTATAAGGAGTTTCACAAATACACAGTGAAACTTCATTATCTTCAACTGGTGAGGAGATAGAATATTTTACAGTATAATAGATGGCTACCCCATTCAATCTATCATCCTGCCTACACATGTGTTTATTGTCTGATTCTAAAAGTGTAAATAAAAGGTCTGCACAACAAACCAAAATACACCTGGTCAGTTGTGAAATGCTGATTTCCTAAAACATATTGCTTTCTGACTTATATAAGTAATGTGTTTATATCAAGAAGCATGATGTTTCATTACACTTAATTATCTTAGCATAATTATAAATTCTAATGGTCACATAATTATCTAGATCTTTTTAAAATCCAATCAGCTCACTATTTCACTCGAAAAGTCTCTTGGGGCTGTAAATCCCATGCTTTGCATGAAATAATATTTCCCTTAATTCATTCTTCATTTAACTGCCATTAATTACATCATATAACATCTTCTCATATTTTGTAATACAGAAAGACTGGGTGTTTATCATAGTTTTATATTAATAACACTACATTTCAGTGCTTGTTTTATAAGTTAAAACCATAAAAGAATACATAAAAACCTAGTGAATGAGATGATGACAATAACAGAAAATAACAAACTTTATGAGCTCTGTTACAACCGCTACCTTAAATCATCATACAAGCATTCCTGTTCAAAAATATGTCAGGCCTGCAGTCAGCCCGAAGTTGAAGTGTGTAGGTGAATACTGAAGAGATGAGTCCAGACTTTAGGAGTGTATGACAAGCTTGTTCTGCAAAAGACACTATAGAGAGGTCCTGCATAGTCTGAAACTACCAGGCCCCACAGACCCCAAGACCCCAGACCATCATAATCACAAGCTGATAGTTAGGACATTTTTACTCACTCCTTCATTTTACTGTCTAAGTTCTGGACAGTCCTCCTCTTGCACCATTGCAGATAACAGTGTTGCCCTTCCTTCTCCGCCATGGCTCCATGACACAACTGCTGTCATCACACAAATCTGGTTCATCCTCACAGTTCATTGAAATCATGATATTTTTTTACTTCAGAAATCTGACCCTTACCTTAAAGCCCACTATAGGGTCTCTTTTCTTTAACCAAGCAGAGCAGGGAAGTCTGCATGCTGTCCTGAGATCATTGTTTCTGCAGCCTGTGAATGCCATCCCTGCTCTCCACTCATAATAACTACATCACCTCGCCTCCTCTTTCCTGCATTTGTACATGTCAGCAGGCAGACTCCTTGTCATCTCATCCTTCAGTGAAGCAGGGTTCTCAGAAGGCACTTCTGAAGACTGTCAAGGCTAAACTCCCATGTTCAAGTAGTGTTGATTAGAACAGACTGCCTAAGACCATGCCTAGGTGGGTTTTAAATGTCTTCTCTCTTCTCTGTTCTCCTATCTTCTAGAAAGAGAGATCCCATTCAGAAGCTGATAGTCTATGAGGCATATGGATGCAAAATCTAAACATTAATGCAATAGACAAAATATGTTTTCACAGACTTCATTTATGATGGTTTATTGTTGTTTTTTAATATGATAAAATGTTTGTAAATTGTTGTGGAATCCATGGTGTCAGCTGTAGATCTTGAAGATTCTGTTTGAGGAAGAATTTGCTTATTTTTTTCTTTGTTTTCATGTAGAGTTGTAACAGAAGAATAAGGAATGTGTTAATAAACACATTATATAATAATGTGTTTATATGTGTATACACATACCCATATCCACATGTGCATTTGTATATATACACACATATATTAATATAAAAGGGGTTTGCTTTGTGCACATGTGAAAAATATGGTCAAAACCAATTTTACTGCTTTCTCCCTTTCATCAGAAAAAAATTAAAATTGTTGCCCTGTACACAAAATCACAGAAAAAACCACAAACATCGGCCCAAGCTGCAAATGTTGAACCAGATAAAAATTCAAATAAATTTCATTTCTGTGCTTTGAATTGCACAAAGAAAAAAGTAACCTTCTTCTGATGTCAAGGAGATTGCAGAAGAGGTATGTAGGCTAAAAATGCAGGTTATGTGGTTAAAATGGGACTAAACAAAATCACATAAACAACATGAGAAGGGCTATTAAACATGTTGTTCATACAATGTCAATATTGTCTCACTCATAAGTACTTCCTTTTGCTTTTCTATATTCCCTTGGTTGATCACTGCAAATGTTGATAATCTTAATACCTTCTCCACAGTGAGCAAATTTTTGACATTAATGGTGTGATCATGTATTGGCTGTGACCTCTTCCCAGAGAAAATCTTGGTACTGAGTTGTAAGTTTTGCTGAAGATCATTTTCAGTTCTGAAGAATCATTCAGCTTTATTCAGAAGTTATGTCCCTGAAGCTAATTCTGATTAAGAAATATCTAGTCAGAATGCAAAAACTGCTTTCAGATTTATATTCTTTCAAAGATATTCATCTCTCACATAGCTGCACTGGCTCCACTTTTGTTTATTATGTTGAACATAAGATACTTGTATTTGCCTTCATGACTCTCCAAATTCTCTTGGATTTTTAGGCCATCAATAATAAACTGATACAAATACTTTATTATATTGCACATTTCCTCTTTATTATATTATGCAACTGTGTAAATGTACAGTTTGAGGAAGCCAGACATACAGAACTAAGTAATTTCCAAATATTTGTAAAAGAGCTGGTAGTAAGTAATTGATGTGCATTATTAATTGCAAATGGTTATGAATATTGTATCCAGTAGTCTGGAAACCATATTTTCCAACTGAAAAAGAAAAGCCTAAATCAGTTAAACTTAATTAAAGAAAATATTAAAATTATGCCTCTATATTTTGTGAAAAAGGAGATATTGCTAGTAATAAATATTATTCATAAATATTGATTTCTGAAATGATCAAAAATTAAAGAAGTGTTTCCTTCTGAAACTTTCTAATGCAAAAATGTCAAGTTATGATAGTACTATAGCACTGTAAACAAAGAGAAACATTTCTATTTATATGTATGTACAGTATACTGTATATTGTGTAGAATGTATCAATGTCTAATATGTACTCTCCAATTTTAACTGAAGAATATGTCTGAGAACAGCTATGGAAGAAGGGGGAAGAAGGTGGTTTCAAATCAGCAGTTTGGTCATCCTGTACACATGAGTTTAAAAGAGCTGGCAAAGGTAGTCAATGAACACAAATGCTGAAATTTAGTCACCATTGAAGCACTAAAAAAATTCCATTAGACCTTTATAACAGTTCCCATTGTATTTTAATAGGCAAGAGGTAACAGTCTAGGCAATTATGGACCTATCAACCCCTTCCTGATCAAATAATAAGCACAGAATAAGTAAACCTGAGTGCTAATACAGCTCTGTGCTATAGTTCCTTTAAAGTGTTAATATGGTACTAATGAAGTTAACATCAATTCACATGCACACATGGAAAACAGATCTGGTTTGATCAGCCTGATAGGTTTTTTCAGGGAAGCTGGGTGATAAGTATAGTGGTGCTTGACTTTTAGAAGTTTTTGACAGAGTTCAGAGCAACCTTAGGGGTGAAAGCTGAAATGATAGAAAGTAACATGGCATATATAACTGAACTGAAAATTTCCTAACTAGTCCTTGCAAATGTGGGGAACACGCTGGGCAGAGTTACTTCTTCCCACTGGGAGATCTGGAACTTTTATTGCGTCTCTCATTGCTTATTGGGTTTGCAGAAGTAAGGGACACTGTGGGAAAAGGTGAGTGATGAAGAGAAAGGGGTGAGCTGCTCTCTGTAAACAAATTTTATTTTTCAGACAGTCACATATAATGTCTCTCAAGTTAGCCCTCTTTGTGCAAATGAAATCACCAAGTAGTGAAGAAATAGGTCAGCTCAATAGAAGTGCTTGTTGTATGGCAGTGGGCTGCAGTGCTGATGTGATCCTTGGACTGTAAACAGAGTGATCTTAAGAGCTGGAAAAATATATTCCCTCTTCATTTGGCATGAATCTGACTGTTTCTGCAACCCTGTGTTAATGTTTTCTCTGCAGCCTGAGGAAAATGTTTGCAATTTGGCGAGCATTCTGGGAAGAGTCATGACAGATACAGAAGGACAAGTAAACATACCTTAGAGAGAGAGAGAGGGCATGCAAGAGCTCTGTCTGTTTAGTTCAACAAGGAGCAGCTAGGAGGATGCCTTTGGTCACAGTGTACAGCTGACTGCAGGAGGAAAATAGGTTAGAATAGAGGGTTCTTTGGTTTGGATGTAGATGCATGAAATATCCAGCTTTGAGAAGCTGAGGACACAAACACCCCATGGTAGTTGAAGACTTTAATTGTTTACCAAAATCCATGATAAAGTCATTTGGAAATATCTAAGTTGAGATCTCATGCTCTTTAAAGTGTTTTTCATTACAGGCAGGAACCAGCTGTGTGAAGCCCGATGGTCAATATCTGAATGCTGATCTCTGAGTCAAATCCTACCCTAAGACTCTTCCAATCAAGCATATTTAGTTCAGTGCTTGGCAGGAGAGGAACACCGGCCATTTCAGTACCTTCTCCTGCGCACAGAGAGCCTCTCAGAGCCAGGAGCTGTTATATTTGCATGGGATAAGCAATTAGTACTGGAGTCATCTCCTGTGCCATCTGCTGATGGCTCAGCACTCAGGAACACTGCATTGGAGCATAGATCAAACAGGCTTGTACCACACAGGCAGGAAAACAGGTTAAGTGATCATAGTGCTCTCTTCTCCTTACATAATCTTTCAGTCTAGTTAAAGGAGACTGTGTGGTTTTCTTTAGTATAACTCTTTAGCAGGACTGTGGATAGTGAGTTAAGGTTCATTAGGTCAGTAGCACCAGAGGCAACCTTATTTAGACAGTCTAACTGCAAAATAACCTTACATACAACAAAAAGACTTCATATTTATCTGAGTGCACCAGTGAGTCTTAGGTGCCCTTGCTAGACTTAGTGACTCGAAAACATTTTTCCTGATAATTTTTCCGTAACCTGACCATATCTTGGGACATGATTGAGTCAGTGGGCAAACCATTTCTGGGAAAAAAATAACCCCTGCTTTTAAATCTTTTCACTTTTATCTTTATACTTCCATTGTATTTTTTTTTCATTTACTAGTTCCAGAAAGTGTTTTATGTGAGTTTTCCTCTCTCAGTGTCTGGGTCCAGTTGTCACCACATATGATCTTTGTACAGCACATGCAGAATAGTGCTTTGGGCATCCAGATTAAGAATTGCTGCTAGTTATCTAGTCCCATCAAATACAAATTTCAGGGAAACACTTAGCTGTTGGAATAAAAGGAGATTTTTAAAAAATTCCTGTTCTCTGAATATTGAGTTCATGGTATTACAAAAGCCTGAATTCTCCTCAACTATTTGTCTGTACTGTTGTAAAGCCCAGCTGTTCAAAAGACACTAGAAAATAACATAATGTTGCTTCTCTAAATCACTCAGATACAGCCACAAAGGATGGCAAACACACCTCATTGCTTTAGTAAAGGCTTTAACCTCAGAAAGTTGGAAAGGGATCTCTTGAAAAGTTCTGCTCTTTGGCCAAAGCTATAAAAAGCATTCAGACTGAAAATCAAAAAGGGAGATTACACTGAATTTTGCACAGTTTGGGACGTAAGATTAGAGGTAGGTAGAAAATTATGTTAGACTCACAGTCCAGCCTAATTTCCAAGTAAAACTCAGCAGTCAGTTCTTGTTAAAATGCTGTCTAATCCCAAAGGTACCTGTACACCTTACCACAAATATTTCTTAGAACTTTCCTTTAGAGTCATCATCTCTACTGAAGGAAATCTTTCAGTCCTGTGTTTGGGACATTGTGCAACAATGGGGTTGGTGTCCTCTTTGGAAACAGCAGGAAATGAACTCAGGTTTTCTGCTCTTTGGACAGAAGGTTGTTGCTGCTGCTGTCACCTGAGAAGAGGAATTGGTCCCTCTTGGATGTTTGGAGAAAACCCAGGGAAATCAGTGAGTGTCTCCTGGCAGCACAGAACCATTTGCTATGGGGCAGAAGATGAGAAGATGTACCTCTGTCCTCAGCTTCTCCCAGTAACTGCCTGAACTCTCTCAGGTTGCTGACTGCTGTGGGAGCTGTTCTGAGACACAAAGCTCACCCTGTGATCACACTGAGTGCTTACTGCTAACTCCAAGTGTAGGCTTTCATTTCAGGAGTCTAGACACATAAAAAGTAGGAACCTTCTTTTGCAAACTGCTGAGCTTTGTAGTCTCAGTCTTCCTCTTCGTCTCATTAAAAGCACTGTAGCAGAAATTGTGCTTGCTTGATATATCAGTATGTAGTTTTTGTACTGTTCAGGTGGATAAAGTAAAGCTTATAATCTGGACAACATTTGTTCATACTCTGCAAGGGAATGACCACAGCATTAAAATAAATGGCCATGACATTTCCTCAAATATATGGAAGTGTGTAAAATCCTTAGAGCTCCTGTAGAACACAAACCAACAAACCTACATCAGTACATGGAAAAAAAATCCAGGCCTTCCCTTTCCCCACTGTTTTTCAGCTGGGTGAATTCTTTGCTCCAATTCTGCTTTTTTGTTCCAACAATTTTCTGAAGCTTTCTAAGTTCTTCAACCTCCATGCTCTCTTCCTTTTTATGGACAAAACTTAGGTGTCCACATGACATCTCACCTGCTACTCATGTTCCTTCTTCCTCATGTTGCAATCAAATTGCCACATCATAGTACAAATATGTACTGAAATCTGTTTTGTGTGATTTTTTTCCTACACTGTGGGTGGGATACTCAGTGTGAGAAATTTCCTTACTGTAGCCTTTCAGGACAATATAAATGTCCTTCAAGAAGGCCATGGAATAGATAATGACCAGCTTTGCCAGCCCACACTTTTTAGACTACTGTCTACCTCCTAAGATTAGGTTTTATGTTCTATGATGACTAATGACTCACAAACACACAATTTTTACATTAATTCTTTACCCTTGCTGCAGCACCAAACCATGTGCTGTGTGACAGACCCTTGAGCACAGACATGGTGCAGCACTGTCTCTCAGTAACAAAGCCATTAGTGCATGTGGTGATGTTCCCACTGCACAGCCAGGGAGTTAATTTTTCATTGAAAACTACAAATCTCTTTATTTGGATCAGGCTTGGATTAATTTGTCAAACTAGACTCGCAGGGCTGCTATTATCCTTTCCAGAGGATGGTGATTAGATCTGTACATACGTTGGGGGTCTAATCACTGTCTTATATAGTAATAATAAATATTATAACCTTCTTTGCTTTATGTTTTTTCTGGCTGTGCAATCTGTCAACCAGTTTATCTTCTTCACTAATTAGGCTGGGGACTTTGGGGGAATTATACTGTAACTCCTAAATCTCTTTTCTGATTATCTCCATGTTTACCTTTATAATTTGATTTGATAATTCTTACAATTATTTTAATATAGAGGAATATAATTATTAATATATTGGGAGAGAGGGGATTGGTACCTTGACTGGGTAACAGTGGTGTAAATAGCTAAACCCCTGTTGTGCTTTCCTAGTGCTGAAAGGGGCTCCAAATGTCAGTAGGAAAACGGCTTCCCTGTGCTTCCAGTGTTTATAAGTGGCTGTTGAGGACTGGTTTTTCATTTGCATTACATTTTGGGAGGAAGTAAAGAAACATATTTGTGTGGTAGATCTGTGGATTTATCCTCCAAAGCATTAGCAATGGGGAGTGAAAGTCTTTGCTCTGCCAGGAGACAAGTTTTCAGAGGGAGTGAAGGCACTGCCCACCAGACTGCACGGTCCCTGATATACATGACATCCATCATTTAGCTGACCAGCAGTTGGTGATAATGGGAATTTACCCTTTGAAGGGAAGCACAGGAAAAGTTTCCCAAGCATAATTTTTGCCCTCTTTCTTTGAGAACTGAGAACTGTAAGCAAGGGACCGCATTAGTCACTGTTCAAGGAAAAGTAGAAGGTAGAAAAAGCACTCTGAAAAATGCATTCTAAGTTTAAATTCTGGGTTTATGACTGAAAATGTCAGACCACACATAAAAAAACTTGGAAGAAGGTGCTTTCTATTTTTCAAGGGCAGTGTTTTAATGAGGTAAGGAAAGTATGGGCACCATAAAAATGCCCCTTATCTTAGGAGTTCATGTCCGAAGAATCAATAATTTTCTCAAATCAAATTACTCTACTTTTTTTTTTAATTTTAAAAAATCCAACCCAAACCAGGACATAAAATACAAAATCTGCATAGGAAAAACTTAAAAGGAGTGAAAATTACATTTCTCACAGAAGAAGACATATATGAACTCTTCTGTGTGCTGTTTTTCCAGTGGTATCTTGATATGCTGTACTGCTTTTGTGTGGTCAACAGCTATAGGAAACATAAGTATATTTGAATATCAATGGTGGAAAGCTAACACAATATTGCTAGAATGGCTTGGATTTAATAAAGATCTGAAATGACACAGAATGGTCACGAAGCTTTCTGAGTGGTGCTGATCTAGTTTACAGACAGAGGAAATGTGAAGAAGTTGAGGAGCACAAGATCTGAAAATCCTAATTTGGGGAACTTAGATTAATTTTGAGCTCAAAAGTGCCACTGGGGTCAGGGCCACCAGCTGAATGAAGGGTTTGCTCTATCCTAAAGGATACTTAACTCTGCTAGTTCCAGCAGCAAGTAATTTTGTTTGGCAGCAGCAAGGCCTGGGACGGGAGGGAGCACAGTTGCAGTCATGGGGCTCTATGGTAGAGCCAGTGTCAACATATGCAGGACATTTAATACTGCTTTACTCAAAGGACAGAGAAAAAAGAAAGGCAGTACCTCAACAAGACAGCGTTGAGTTCCATGGATGCTCAGTAGATTTTAGAGAATTTCTTCCTCAGGTTCAAAGTCTAAAGGACTTGCAGTAATTTCAGTCAGGGCAGTTTAAAAAGTGATCAACAGAGCAAGGCTGGGTGTGGGACCAATCCTGGAAAGAGGAGAAAAGTTTTCCAAGACCAGCCTGAGTGTGCTGTGCCCAGCTCACTGGCTGTGTCAGGAGCTGAAAGGGATGTGGGGAGCCAGAGGCAGTGCCTTCCTGCAGGGCAGCACAAAAAACACCCCTGGGACCAGACAGGAGCAACAGGACTCTGAGCACAGCAAGAGCACCAGAGGGGGTGCAAGCCAAATGGAGCTGAACATTCAAAACTCTCTGTTTTACGGCCTTGACCCCAGCCAAATCTAGGGATTTCCAGTTAAAAAAAAAGGAAAAAAATAAAGAAAGGGAAATAAAAAGAGAGATTGAACCACCTAAATCTCAGTGTCTGTGATAACAAGATTTTGGATAAACAAACAGTTTTGAGAACTTTAGCTTAGAGCATTAGGGAGAAGAAATCCCCAGATTTCATCATAATATGTTTGCTCTTTTTAAATTTTTAATATAATGTATCATGTAATTGCAGTGTGTGGCTACTCTTGAATGTACTTCAATAGACTGGCGTGCTGAGATGGCCATTTGTGGGGAAATAACCATCTTGGTAAATTCCTTGGCATGTGACCAGTATTGAGTGTAAATCTACAGAACAAGGAAAGGCAGCCCTTTGTGTCACAAGATTATTTTGAACTTGAGCTTTCAAGTAGCTATCAGAGATTACCTCTCGTCTTTCACAGTGTGAATTTCATGTTCCTATTGTTAGAGAGTACAGAACAATATGGAGAGCAAGAAGGAAGAAAGGAGGAATTAAAGTACCTAAATCAGCTGAGTCATGGCTGAAATACAGAAAGGATTTCTGAAGGGTTGAGATTGAAACAGTAATGAAAAAAATCCCTCATCTATAGCTATGGGGTTACTTACTACAGTGTTTTTGATGGGCATTATGACTCAATTCCTGGGGACTATCTTGCTTCAATTAATTAAACTCACACTGAGAGGACTATTTCAGCCCTGCAACGATTATTTCTTTTTTCATGGGAAAGTAGGAAAAGTGATTTGAAAATAGTTTGGTGACCTTTTTTTTCATTTTCTGATGTTGGAGGCTTTGAGTGAAAACTAGAACTGGAAGCACAGACCTGAGTCTGGGAGCCGAGCATGAGAGGAGAGGTGACAAGCATTGAGGGCCATCACTGCAAGAAAACGTGGACAAAATCTGTCTAATTACATCACCCCTCGTATCAATTTGTTCCCCTTTCATATTTCTTTTCTATATTCCTACTGCTTTTTGCCTCACCCTGAATTCCTTTTTTTTGAGCACCAAGTTGCTTTTTCCAAAAAAAAAAAAAGAAAATTGTTTTGGTCCATTCATTTATTTTAAAGTTAGGGGAAAGGGTAAGTCTTCCACTCTGGAGATAAAGGAATCACACTAGCTCCAGTGTGATGTAGGCAGAGTAATAGCTAACTCATTGGAGCTGAATGGTCTTTCAAAACAGTCTGTTTTTCTCCAAGGTATCAGTTTAACTGCTATAGGAGACACCATGGCCCAAATTTTGCTCCTTTCCCTTTTCTCAGGAGAAAAATGGGATTTTTGGAACTATCTTCCATGTTGAAACAAGACACCCATCACTGCAATGCTCTCTCTCGTTGAAGTTGGACATACAGTAGTGCCTGTGGTAAGTATGAAAACACCACTGAGTGATAAGAGCCCTACAATTAAACCCATGAGTGATAATGAACAGATGCTTCCCTCCCACAGATGTTTTTTCATATCAAATGAAGTGTGGCTGCAAGATTTTATCAATACATGGTGTTTACTCAACTTGAGAGAAAAATGTGACCTACCTCAATAATCCCCCATATGGTTATCTTTCACCCCAGTGCTTTTTTACCTTTCTGAGTAAGTTTTTATTGCTTCTGTTAAACTGATTTTTCTGATCTCAGCAAAATTAAATACAAAAATGCATGTGATTCCTTGTGGGTTTACAATAGACAAAGCCAGTGCACATGTACTATCTGATGGTGGATCTTCTCTGCACTCTTACCAACCACTCTTGAGAGATTTTTCTCCTAATGGGAGTGGACAAAGATAAAATCTATCAGTTTGTATCAGTAACATAGCAAGGAGAAAACTTATTTGAAAAACTTATTTGGAAAAACTTATTTGTCATCATTTTCAATCCAGGGGTGGCCAGGATAGGATGGTTTCCAGGAACAATCTGTCTTTAACATGTTAAAACTTCACTTTGCCCTCTGGTATTGCCACACTAGCATTTACCATGGCACAGCAGGAGTAACCCCAGCACACGCCTAGGAAGTGATTGGGAGCTTTTGCACTGGGCCCTGTGCAGGTCTCAAGCAGGCTGGGAAGCTGTGAGCCCCTGCAGGTGTGGGGTGGTCATTGTGGCCAGGAGAGCAGCACAGCACTGCCAGCTCTCCTGTCTGCCGCTGCTCTGCTTAGAACCCTGGTCAACCATTAACTTCTCTGTGCACCTGCTTCTTTATTCCTTTTTGTCTGTCCTGATGTTTTAGATGGGAACCTCTGTAGGTGAAGGATGCATTTTATCATGTGTCTCTCAAGTGCCAATTTTGGCTGGGAAATCTCAGCACTCCTGTGATATGAATGGTAATTCCAATAATAAAGGCAAAGCCTGGCCATCTGGCTGCTATTATGGTAATGTGTTGCTCTGTGACAGTGGGACAATCTGTGCAGCTGCTTCTCTGTCTCATTCAGTATTGGAAAAGACTGCTCTTAGGCTGTGGGCTAAAACTCCATGGCTTGGAGATAGAAAAGGCCTGTAGTAATGCCACCTGACCCAGGTATAGAGGCTGAAAAGAACCCCAGCATCTGGACAGTATCACTCAGGATTGTATGTCCTGTGGTACTCAACTGGAAGCAACAACTACACGCCTGGGTTTACCCCCAAACTGAGCGACAGCCACTGCTCACAAGTGATCATCTTCTCAGAGAATTCCATCCATGCCTACCTAGGCAGATATCTTTCTCCTTCTCCAAAGATAGGAACTGTCCTGCTTTTATTCAAACATCTATGATAATGTCAGGAATCTCACTTAGTAACAAACCTCTACACCTCCCAGTCAGCTCCAGATCTAGCTGTGCATCCTCCCCACCTCACTCCATTTGCTGCTTGCAGAATTGATGCATTTCTGGTTGGCATATAGCAGACCCTTCAGTGTTTTGGGTTTGAGGTATCATTACAGCCACAAATCACTAAATGAAACAAAACATAAATTTGAAATTACTTATAAACTGCATAATTTATGTTGACCCGAGTTTTCAGACATGGCCTTTTTCATATTATAAGATGAAGCATGACTCAGGATAATAATTCACATGGCTGAATATAGTGCTACTGGAAATAACACTTAGTAGAGAGAAACTATCAAATACCCTTACTATTGTATATTTTGTTCTCCCATTAGCTGTTTTATTTTATTCCATCTGGAGTTTCCTTCAGTTTGCATGCTATGTTTGTCACAACCTACATTAAAAAATGATATTGCATATACAAAATTATTTTTACCATCTCAGAGAGATAGCTTTCAAACTCAAAATTGAAACTAAAACTCCTTTGCCCTTATGTCTGCATATAACTCCAGAAGAGGCAGGGACCATAGCATAGCTGGGTGAGAAAGAATAATTTTAGCAGTCTCTTTTCTCCGTGGTGCCCGGGACACCAGTGCTCCATTCTATCCCAGTGCCACAACAACACAGACCAGTTTGCATGAAAAGAAGAGGATTTTGTAGCCTGTTGGAATATGCAGCAGGAAAGATAGGCTGTGTGTGGGAAGGGAACAGGCTCCTTAGGGTGATGGTCATTGTGCAGATAGTGCTGTGTTGGTGCAGTTTTGTCCATCCTCAATGACAAAACCAAGAGGTTTCTGTAGCGAAATGGGCTTATAACCATATCAAGCCTGGAGTGAAGAGAAACTTCTGGACTTCACCGAGAACATGTCCCTCCTGACCAGCCCAGTGGTCTTCTATAATGGAGTGACCACAGCAGTGGACAAGGGAAGGCCTACAGATGTCATCTACCTGGACTTCTGTAAGGCCTTTGACAGAGTCCCCACAACATCCTACTTCCTAAATTGGAGATATGTGGATTTGATGGGTGGACTGCTTGATGGATGATGAATTTGTTGGACACCCCTGAAACATTCAAGGTCAGGCTTGATGGGGCCCTGAGAAGGAGTTAGGTTGGGATGGGCTGAAAACTTGTCCCTGCCCACTGCAGAGGAGTTGGACTAGATGACATTTAAAATACAAGCTATTCAAAGATTCTATGACTCAAGAAAGACCCTTAAGTGAGAGGATTAAGGAGAAACTTAACTTAAGAAACACAAATATCAGAGTCCAAGACTGAGCTGGTGAAATAAGTTATTTGGCAGTGCTGCTACACCTTTTAAATCCCAAAGATGTGCTGAAGTAATACAGATTTTTTTTTACTTGTGTTTTTTTTATCACTGTTCAGACCAAACTTGCTCATATCCAAAAATCATCACAGGCTGTAAATTTTTAAATCCCCATGGAGATCTTGCTGCAGCAGAGTCCTCTGGAAAGAGGAAGGTTCTCTGCATGGCAAAGAGAAGCAGGTGAAAACAGGTGAAAGCAGGTGCCCAAAGCAGGTGAAGCATTCATATGTCATGTTGCAAATTGGATGCTTATTCCTTTGGGAGCTCTTCCTTTGTGCGAGGCAAATTAAATCTCTGGCTTGTCTGAGGACAAGGAAGGAAGACTATTTTGATGACAATGGGGAAGTTTTTCTCTCTCTTGAAACACAGTTTTATTCATGTTGAGTGCTTGCTTCTGTGCCTTTACCTATTTTATCTGTTTCCTTTTTGGAAACCAGCATCCCATGGAATTAAGGCATCCATTCAACACCATTTACTTCTTTGTTTCACTCATATATTTCTGCAGGCTATATTGGTTTTCTACCTTTTTATTCAGTTGCATTCAAAACAATGGCAAAAGTCCCTTTAATTTTGATGGTAGAGAATGAGATCTTACTTGAGGAACACCTTCTGAGGCTTCTTCACTTGCATGAGTCTCTCAGGAGGACGCCTTCTGATTTATTTTGGAAAGGGCATGAAAATTTCAAGATCAATTTCTTTTCCAAACAAGATAAGAGGAACCATTTGGAAGGTAACCAATGCAGGCAAACCAGTTGCAACAGATTGTTCGTAAGATGAGTTACATTGTTTTTCTCTTTCAAATATGTACCATGAGCTGGTGCTTAAAGAGATGAGCTGGCTCTTTCTGGATATGCAGCCCATTCCTAAATGGTTCATTATAATTCAACTCATGGCTCTTTTGAGGGTGTGCAGGTTTAGGTCTGTTTTCTCTGACTGGATACACATTATTCTTTTGGAATCTCTTTCCCTGGCATAAACATTCATCATCACAGACTCACTGTAATGATTATTTGCTGCTGTGATGAGATTTCCCTTAGAGAACAGGGAGAAAGGGAAGTTCTGCTCACCCAAAAGAATGTGCTGAAAATTTTCCGTATAGTTGGAATACAATTCCATAAAATACCAGCCATGGGGATGGTTCTTAGACCACCTCAGTCTTACATGGCACACAACTTTGCCAACTCTTTCAGGTGGGCAGGCAGTAGGGCCAAGGCATTATGGTGGAGCAGGGATGCCAAGGAAGGGAGAGACTGACCCAAAAGAAAATAAAACCATGAAACCTTTACCTGCTGTCAAGTGGAAAGCTGAGGGTCATAAATGACAAAAGGAATTCACTAACTTTTAACCTTGGCAAATGGATCCACATCTCACAGTCTATTGAGGAGCATCAGATGGGACAGTAACCTATTCCTGGTGTAAAAATCCCTGTGGAGTGGAGGTGTCTCATCCAGACCTCAGTATAAGAGATGTGCTTATATCTGTTTGGATTATTTAGTGAGGAAATAAACACCAAAACATCCCCATTTGCCATTTTCCTATCTAGCTTTTTATCTTGATTCAGGAGGCACACCATAAAATAAGTCTTGGATCAGCAGCTATTTCTGACCCATGGATTTTTTCTTTTGCTTTTGTTTCATATCACAGGGGCTTGTGGCTGTCTTGGCCTGGCTTAGATTTTCCTGGTGCTGTTCATTGAAATGTTTTATTTTCTACTGTTGCCTGTAGGCACTGACATGGATTAACCTTGGCAACACCATGCAGGGGGCTTACACACCCTGGTGCTCACTAATTACAACCTCCTGAGCATCCAAAGAGCTGTAATAATACAGTGATGTGTATATGAAGTCATGGCCTGTCAATGCATTGCCCCTGTGGTGTAAACCCTGCAAGCAATATACTCATGGCTGGAAATCCCTTTATTGCATGGAGAGTTTTGTTCTTCTGAGTGGTTTCTATTTACATATGCTCAGGTTCTCTCAATGTCCAACAGAATGTGATACTTCACCAATCCACATCTTGAAGACAGATGGGGATTTTATTTCCTTTCTTTTACCCCTTTTCTTTAATTGCTTTTGACTCCCTTACCATCATCTTCCCACAGCTACTTGTCAACATTTTTTCTAGCATAGTACCTGAAGTGCCCAGTCCAGAAAAACACATGGAAGGTTTATTTGTTTGTTTTAAATCTCTGTGTTAACAGTTAAAGCATTTAGCTTGTTAAATATCTAAATACCTGTCAGGTAAATACCTGTCAGGGTCTAAATGTGTGTTCATCCACCTAATTGCTGGAGTGTGGATTGCTGAGTTACAAGTGATGAGGTGCAGTGTAGGGTGAGACAGCAAATTTAGTCTTATGTGAAATGCCTGGACTTCATGCAGAGGAGCTGTCAGAGCTTTGGTCTCCTACATTTCTCCAACCAGCTGATCAACTTCTACTCAGCAGAATTATTTCCCAGTGTAGACACAGGTATTTAAGATCTCCATGTGTATTAGAGAATTAAGCAGAGGAGAGAGGATTTTTTTTCCTACATAATATGGCCCATGGAGGGACTGATCCGTCTCAGGCTACAAAAGGAGGCCAGATTCCTGAGTGTGCCTCCATCAGGTTCTGTTGCTCTGCAGGACAAATGGGCTGGGTGCTGGACACTCCTGAGCACCTGGAGAGCCCTGCTGAAATGAGAGAAAACAACACAGCATGTCTCATGGGGACCAACCATGATGACCGTGAAGAGATTCTGATGTTTCCCATGTTCTGTTTCATCCAGTCCCAAAAGATTTCTTAGAATGAAATAGGAAGACCTCACACACTTAAAGTTGCTCAGGTATGCCCTCCTAACCTGCCCCCCAGCATGTGTAAAGCAGAGCTACATTAATTTCAATGCTGGGAGAATTTCCTATCCCCAGAAACTGGAGAGGGTTTTGTGTGAAATGGCAATTAGAGTTTCCAGTAGTGAAACCTCTCTGGTTTTCACACACTGAATGCATTCTCCAAAGTAATGACACCAAGACAAAAAAAAAAGGAAGATTAAGAGTTTTCATCATTATGTTTGACAGAACTTATACACTGCTTTTGCAGAGATTGAAATAATCATAACTAAGCCCAGGGAAAATAGCAAATACATAAAGGTTGTATGAACAGATGCATAAATCAGATTGTGAAGTAATTTTAATGCACTTTTTTGGACATAAATTCTTTTAGACGACTCATCAACCACTTTCTGATATGAATCTTATGTAAGGATGAGGATTAAAATATTAGACACTGGTGAAAATGTCTCCACTTCTAAAAAAACAAAAGTTATATCTAAGCCTTGAGGCAAAAATGTTAAAAATAGATATTTCTTGTATGAAACTATTTGCACAAATGAAACTAATAGGTTTTTATCTAAACCATCTGGTGGAGGAAAACATTAAAATGTAAAGTTACATATTGAAGCCCACAGAGATTTATTCTGAATGCTATATGTTCAAAAAATATAAAAAAGGAAAACAGTATTTTTCTTCATTTATCTGAGGCCTTGCTCTTCAGAGTCCAAGCTTTAACCAGTTAGTTTAGCTTGGGCAAAACCAATACACTCCTTCTGGTCTTTGCTGGAAAGTTGTGCTCCCAATAATGTAATCTAAATTCATTTCAGAAAAGTGATTAGTGGACTAGAATTTATGGTTTGCTTGGGAGGTTTTTCTAAATAAACCTCTACAGGAAACTCAGATACAAATGACATTCACTTTTGTTTTTTCTGTACATGTAAAACCAGTTAAAAATAGCACAATTTACTGTAGCATGAGATGTGTAACTGGAAGCAACCAAGTCTCACTCCATTCCACAATCTGAGGCCAAACAACCATGTTCTGCTGGCTTTCTGTCCCATGTGTAGGGGATTTTGTGTGAAACTGAATCACAGACTAGAAATGGAAGGGATATCTGCAGGTTTTCTGATTTATCCTATGCCCAGAGGCAAAGCTGGTACAACTTAGAAAGGGCTCTTCAGGGCTATCCTGTTGACTTTTGAATGTTTTAAAGTATGGAAATCCCACAGTCTCTTTGGGCTCCTGTTTCAGTGTTTTCAACCTTCCTCCAGAGGTTATTTTTACCATAATATGCAATCAGGACTTCCCTTATTTCAGCTTGTGTCTGTTGTCTCTTGCCCTTCGTGTATGCCTCCAGAAAGATTTGGGCTTTGTCTTTTCTATAAAGACCCACTGTGCAGATAGAGACTGCAGAAGGAATTCCTCTCCTTGAGACTAACCAGATTCAGCATTCTCAGCCCTCCACCTCATCCCTGTCTTCCAGTTCCTGACCATCATGCTGGCCTCCTCTGGATTCACTCCAGTATGTCAATGTTTTCCTTGTACTGGGGTCACTTCTGGAAAGGTTCCCACTTCTGGAGCCATGTTCCTTAGGCTGAAGGTGACAACAAAAATATAGAATAGCTGTTCAAATTGTCCTCAAAAGATTCTGCCTTGAGAGTTTACAAATATTCAGTCTTGAAAATCTATCAGCCATGTACTGCGGAGGCACAACATTCCTGCCAGGAGCTCACACACTGTGGCTGCTTCCAGCCTGCTGGCAGAGGGCAGCTTCTGCTACGAGCTCAGATGCAGGACAGCCCCATTCAGCTGGCATGGCTCTCTCCTGGTGAGGCCAATCAACTTTCTTGATGGCAGATATACGTTTGTGTACTGGGCTCTGTTAGGTCTGAGGTAGAAAGGTAGGTAAAAAGCTTCATTGATTAATAGGCAGAAATTCTGAAAAAAAAATACACAGAAATAAACCAGTTTCAGGGATATGAATGATATAGTCAAAATTCCAGTCTCACGAGCTTTGATATTTTAATCAAAGATTCCAGAACCTCGAACCAGCGATTACTCAGATGTCTGTCTCTTTTTATTTCACTTTTTAAAAATTAATTTAGAGGAGTTAAGTTTGAAAATAGTGCTCAGCTGTCCACATATGACTTAAAAGTGGAAAACTGCTGAAGACAAGTAAAACCTGGCAAGTTTCCCCTATTTATTATTTGTAAAATCTCACTTAAGTTAAAACTGCCCCTGTGGATCTGAGCATCACTTCACAGATTTTGAACTTTAGTTACGACTAAAGCAAAAGACTGTTTTTCAAAACTCTCAGATCTCATCTACCTTTCCTCTAAATTACTCTGTGTCCTTGGGCACATCACTTACGTCCTTTCATTTTCATTTCTTTAACAAAACCATGTAGCACGTGCTTGTATGCCAGAGGAGAGGAGAGGAGAGGAGAGGCTCATTATTTTGAACTCTGAGCAAAACATGAAGGCTTCCTCTGCTAATTAGGGTGTCAGCCTTATTTATTCAAGTGATGACATGTTTTTGAATGAACTTTGGATCTTCATGTTGCTATCTAAGCAGTGCTACATAGACAGCAGGAAAAAAATCTTTCCTGCATCTTCAGTATTTAAAAATATGACTGTACTGATGGCACAAACATGGATCTAGGTGTTTCACTGAAGAAAGTTGGAATCACAAAAGCAGCTTGCAGGCTTTGTGTCTGCAGGGGGCTTATGCTGCCACAGGTATTGTGCTAGCACCCTGTGTGCCCCCATCCCCAGCCCATATTGCAAAGGTTTTAGGCTTTTTTTACTTTCCACTGAAACTTGGTACTATGGGAGCACCAAGGTCACCATATATGCTGTGCATAAAGCTGGGAAATTTTTCACTCCATGTATCAAAGTATGAGAAACTTGAATGTTCAGTGGAGGTTTTCTTCATCTTCCTTTCTATTTTTTTGAAGGTATTGGAGCCGGGCAGATTGTAAGGCAGAACTTCTTAGAAAGCAGTTTAGAGCAGCATCTGAAATGTGTGATTCTTGGAGCCTTCAGAGACTTCTGCATTGCAAAATGTGTGCCCAACCTTCTGTGAAATAGTGGTGCATGGAATCACCTACTTGTATGTTTGATTTAGCTAAAGAACACAGTTTATAAAGATAATAAAGATATCCATCCTTGATCTGACTTTATTTTTTTTTTTCCCCAGGCAGTTGTGTATACACCCTGATGTTTGGCAAATGCAGAGTTAAAAGGAAAAGTATTTTGGTTTGAGTTTGAACTAAACATCCAGCCTCTGGACATGGCTCTGAGTTCTGTGGTTCTGCCTGCTGTGTGCGCTCGGTGTCTGCCGTCCGCATCCTCACTGCTCAGCTGGCCGGCAGTCTGGAAAATGCTGATGTTCCAAGGGTTACTGGATTACAATTGTTCTCTGCAAACAAAATTCACATCTGTTCTGACAACTTATTTCAGCCTGATGCAACTTGAAAAGGTCGAGATTAATCCCAGAAAATCAGACTTCTATTTGAAAGGCCAAATCAACTTTAATTGTAACACATGGCTATTTGTATTGGCATTTAGCTGCAGCCGTTTATCCTTCTTTCCACTGGTATTACTTGTTTCTGAGCTTGCTACTAAAGCCTACAATGCCAGCTGAAATATTTTAAGTAATGTAACAAAAATAACAGCTGACATCTTTTCTTTTTACAGGTTTCCACTGACCCAGGGTATTTTGTGTGCATGGCTTTTAGGACTTTTATTTATCAGCAGTCTGGGTAAAAAAGTCATAGAAGAAAAAGTTGGTTCATTTTATACAGATTAATGGTGGCTACTATACCCTCCTATCCTGTTGGCTTTATCCATCAGAGCCTGAGGGGATGAACCACGTGCTGTGAAGTTCTGCCTCTTACCCAATTTGGATCCCAGACGTTAAGGGGTTGAAAGCCCCTTCTCATCGCACGGGTCGCAAGCTGTGCTTTTCCATGTCGGTGAGGTGACTCAGAGCAGCACCCCTCCCCTAGGCATGGTGTAACACCTCTCCAACTACCCTGCTTCTCCTGGCAGCTGCTATCAGCTCAGCCGTTCAGCCATCAACTGATAGCTGAGCTCTCAGATCCCCTGAAAAGTGTCAGGATGAAAGACACTGATTTGGCAATACTCTGCTCTTGCTGTTTGGCCTGGAGAAAGATACTCTAAGTGGTAAGATTGTTTAGCAACAGCTGGCAAGCACCCGGGTGTGAGCCTGATTTTCAGACATGACAAGCACTTATAGGAATGTTGCCAGATACAGCTGTTTAAAAGCCTTAATAAACAGCAAGTCAATACTAATCTTTGCCAAATTAATCTTTTCCTTGACAGCCCATCAGAGCAATTATACTCAGACTCGTTGTAAACACACAATTGTCAGAGGGTAAAGATCTTCTCTGCAGTATACTGTGGATTTTTGCACACAGATTGTTTTCCAAATAGGTAGGTTTCCTTTTCCTCTTCCTCTCTCTTTTTTTTTTTCTTTTTTTCCCCCCTTCTTTCATTTTATTTTCAGGCTGATTATATGATTGCCAGCTTGGTATAAGCCTGAACAAAATTTCTTTGTAAAGCGTCTATCACAGCAAGTCCTTAATAGAATGTGAAATGATGACAGTCACAGGATCCATGCAGATGCACATTTGCTAGTGGGTTTCTCTAATTAGGCAGTAACTGTGACAGACTCTGAAATGTTACAAGTCATTGTTCTCACTTGTCCTCTTGTTGGTGAAGTAAGAGCTACATTTGAGATGTGATTTAATGTGCTGCTGGGTAATAATAAAATACATGGGTTTGCAAAGGAAAGCAAATGGTGTCTGTGAGACCTGACACAAAGCACCTCCTGTTCTCCAAGGTGCTCAGCACCTCCTGCAGCACTGCCAGCATGCTGCTATACCCACGAAAAAATATTTTATTTCAATGTAAAAGGGCTTGAAAACACCAGAAAAAAAAATTAACAGGGTAATGGTTGTTTATCTGTCTGCCTGCCTATCTATCTGGTCGTTTTGACTGTATCTGTACCTCTATACTCACCTATCAATGGGAGTCTAGGGAAGTAACTCCTCTGTGGACTACATAACATCTCTTAGCTAATTCTCACAGTCTGTGCAAAATACAGATTTTTACCTACTCCATTTTCCCAGAGCACAGAAAAATATCTCTGTGGATCTGCCAAGTTTACAGGACTGGGGGAGAAACAGGCTTGGAGATGGTAGTTCAGGGTGGGGTGATGTCTCAAAAGGCTACAGAAGGTGGTAAGAACATGTTTTACCTTCCAGTAATGAGCTCTTTTTTTTTGTTGGGTTGCCTGTTTAGAGAGGAGCCTCACAGGGAATATTTGGCAGACACCACTGGAATCAGGAGCTGGTATTTGGTGAGAGAGAGAGAAGTGGGCATGAATACATTACATTTCCCTGTGAATGGCTGGAGCCCTCTATGAATACATTACTTACTTACTGCCTGTGGATGAGTGTGAGGGGAAAATCCTATGGCAGGCCCATTTGAATTAGAATTTGGCTTCTTTGGTTAGAGGCAGCAGCTGGATGAGATTTCTGCTTGGAACACATGTGAGTCTGGGGATAGACAGACCGGGATATGTCCTGTCACCAGAACATGGCACACTGAGAGCAGCAGTAAAATCAAAGAGCTTTTCCTTTTTAAAACCTCTGCTTACCTTGTGCAAGCAGATGGGATTTACAACCTGCAGAGTGTATATGTTGTCAACTTTGCATTTTGTCCACCGTGTTTTAAAAGTAATTTTAAAGTATATTGTTTTCAATGAACGGCAAACTATTTCCTTTGGTTTCTATCACTCTGACAGATGTTTTTATTATATTTTCTTGCTGTTACTGCATAGCTCCATGTGCAGGTTGTTTAGTTCCTGTGTGCTTTCTCATTATCGTGTTTGGGCCAGATGGTGACTTACAACCAGTGACTGGGGTGTCTGTGTTACTATGGTGCCTAAGGCACAGTGCTGCAGTGAAGGATGGGGCACATCTTCACCAATTCCACTGGAGTTTCACCTGCTTCCAGAAGGATCCCACCCATCTATTGGCAATTTATATCTGTCAATACACAGCCGAAACCAAACAGCAGACTGCCCATGGCTGACCACCATTTATTTTTCTGAAGTGAGACATGAAGAATTGACATCTATGGATTGAAGTTGGATCTTTCTTTTGGGAAAAATTGGTTTCAGTATATCCATGGCCAAAACCTGCTGTTCTTCCAGCACAGTTGTTTCATCTGAGCAGAGACCAGACACAGAACCTCACTCAGAGGATGGGTACCAGAACCACACTGGATGGGTGAAGTGCTGCACAGCACACACACCAGAGCTTCCCATGCTGACAGACTGAGAGACACCAACTAGCCAGAGGTTCATACAGAATAAGTATTTTATTCATGATGTACTTTTTTATTTACATTAAAGTTTTCTTGGATACTCTGCTTGGATACCGAAATTAACAACTTTATGTGACTGCGCACCTGCTCTAAAAGAAATGAAGATAACACAATTCTTTTCCATAAAAGAAAATAGAAAACTGCCTGTTGAAATCAAAGTTGATTTTTCTCATTCTCAGTAATTATCTTTTCTCTTTAGAATTAATATGAGTGGAAAATGTAGTTTACTGTAATATAATAAATAGAAGACATTGGGTAATTAGTAGTGCTGGTATATTTCTAAAGTACTAAACAGACAAACAATAAACTGTGAATTTAATCACGAGTTCTCATACAGTTTCAAGACAGGAAAATTAGAGCTCTCAGCTACAGTTATTTGAGTAATCACATCTGATCTGCATTATTTATTAGTTATTACATGCCAAGTGATTCCGATTGTACATTGCCTGAAATAATTCAGAAGCAAGCATGCCTTTGTTTCTGTTTTGTTTTATAAAGAAAAAACAATGGCATTGCCAAATGTGTATTCTATCTGAATTGCTTCCTTTATTTCACACAGAAAATACAAATCAGTGGTAGTGTCCATTAATGGGACAGGCATCTGTGACAAAATCATCCAGAAATATATTTTCAGAGCTATCCCTGATCCCAAACATTGACAAAATACCTTCTTTTGGATATTTTTATCCCTTTCCCTGCGGCTGCTGAACTTACCTTTTATTTTAGGATGTATTTCTGATATACTTCCTAAAATTCTGCAGGATCTTTGCATATATAATAAAATGGCTGAAGCATATTTGGTAATATTTCTTTTGGTAATATGTTTATTCCACTTGACAAATTAACAAAACATGATGAAGTTTCAAGAAGCAGTGTTATGCAGTTTTATTCAGTTAGTTTTGTTGGTTCAAGTCTTAGTTTTGGGCAACTTCCTCCTACAATGCTTTAAAAAGGGAGTTACTTAAAATACCTTTTTTTAATTTTCCATAACAACCAAAGAAATAGAGAAATAGTTCTTGGTTACCTTCATTTTCTGCCATTAAAGCAGGTTTGTTGTTATATTTGTCACTGTAAAAACTAAATAAAGTATTCACATCATCAGTTGTGAACAATTTGTGCCAGCAAAAGTTAAAGCGTCAAAGAAACCTTTTTAAAATGCTAACAAATTTACTTACAAACACCTATATTTATTATTTCATAAATAGGCGCAACAGGTTCCATAAAAAAGATTAAATACAGACACAGTATGAAGAAACAATAATACATAGCCATATGTAGAGGTTATAATTTAGCTGTCTCCAATCTGTTTCTGCATCTAATAAAATATCAGGTAAGCATTTGGCAGTTTTATACATAAAAGGACTTAAATGACGTTTACTAACCAGTACACATAAAGTGATTTTCTTTAAAAAAAAAAGCATTTTTTAGGCAGTACAAAATAAATGTGTTTGCTCTTTATCAACATTAGTTTTTTCTCCTAAGTTTTTTGTATTTATTTTATGAGACAAAGCCAATATTTTTAATTAATATAATTTGGGACTACTTTACTTTTTTTCTCCCAATACTTTGAAAATATAGACTATCAGTCAGTTGTTTAAAAATGAAGTAAAAATATGAATGTTTGCCAATTTTACCCTTATTGTGAAATCAATAAACTGGAATGAGCCAGTTTCAATTACAATTAGCTACAAAAACATTCACATTTTATACTCTAGGAGAGTGTAACATAGATGCTATTTACAAACTTGCTATGACTGCTACATCAAGCCATTTAAAAAGTCTTTAGTAGTTTCATATAAACACCCATTATGAAAAACCAATGGAAAATCCAGGACTTTTATCCGAGACATCTACAGTTGCTAAGGCAGTTACTACCGCAGCACTTCACAGCAAAAACCAACATAAAATCTGAATGGTCCAAGTTTCCTTCAGGGAAGAAGAAAAGCAATGTCCGTTACAGGATCTCAGGGAAGGGGTGGAAAGGAGAAAGAAAGAGAAAAAATGGGGAAAAAAACAAAGAAAAGGAAAGAAGCGAGACTATTTTTTCCAGAGTGGGTGACCCACAAGCTCAAATAGTCCTAAGTGCTTAGCAACTTGTATTTTCTAATAAAATGCAGAACTGCCCTGACTGCATAAAGCAATCCATGATGAAAAGACTTCCCTGCATTCCTCAGTGAAAGGAAAGGAGAGATGTTTCAGATTTTCAGGTAAGGTAGAGTGCTTTGTCCCTCTGCATGCCCCTGTTCAAAGAGAAAAAGAACAAATGTGACTTTTTTTCTAATATTTGAATATAGGTCTATTCTTCAAAAAAAAAAAAAAGATCAGCCCCACAGCCCCACTGCATGTCATTAATTCCAAGCATATCACTGAAGTACAGCTGCATTGCCATGGTAATAATAAGAAAAAGTGACTTATAGCAACCTGGAGACCACATCTGTCTTTAAAACTGCCCAGGACTGGGACATGGGTTTGAGCACTGGTTTGGGGTAACCTGCATTAGTGGGCTGGTAGCACTATCAAAAACTGCTTGGAGCTCCACATTTAGCACAGGTCTTGGAATGATGCTCCATAAGCACCCTATAAGAAGCAGCCTTTACTTAGAGCAGGAGAGCTTCATTACATGAACATGGCTGTCAGCCCCTTACTGAGCCTCTGGCATATTTGATTTACTGGTACAGATATAGCCTGTGTGGATTGGCAGCATTTGCATGGTAAGCATTTGCAAGGGGACAGCAGAAGCCAAGCAAAGATAGTTTAAGTTCACATGGATTTACAAAGTCTTATCTACACAGGGTGGGCTATCTACAGGTATATGTGCTCAGAGAAAGCTGCTGGGGATGGGAAATTACACCCACTGAACACCTGGAGAGCACTTCTAGGAACAATAACACATTGCTTTGTTTCAGAAGAGACCAGGAATCAAATCCACAGGTGGCTGTGGCTTGTTTGACAGAGGACAGTCTATTCAGAGCTCAGTGTAAGTGGCTGTAAAAGTCTCTGGGCTGGATAGATTTCAACTAGGGCCTGCAGCACAAGTCTTGACATGATGGTAGAGCACAGAAGTGAAACTGTTCTGCTGAACAAGGGGGCAAGTCATGGGGCAACAGTGATAGGTATGGGAAAGAATGATGCTGCAGTTCAGACTAGCTAAAGTCTGCCTCAGTGTCAGCAGGTTGTAGCAAAGGTGTTATTCTGAACTAGTAGCCAGAAAATTATTTTTATTCAGTTCTAATTTGAGTTCCAGGAACACTTTAAAACAATAAGGCAAGTGAAATTTTCAGTTTAAGTAAACATAATGGATGAAACTGGTCTTTATTTCTGCTTTCTGTTCATTTGTCTGGGCTAGATTTGGCACTTTGGGAGCAAGCAAGAGCTTTTATCTTCCATTGCCTTGGGCATTCAGGCTAAGTCAAAGAAAGGTCAGGCTGGTGGGCATGTTCACAAGGCACAACATCTATAATTTAAAACTGAAAAGATACCTTCTGTTCAGTCTTAAATGTTTCCAGGCAGTTCCTGGCACAGTGACATGGCTCCACAAAAACCATGCTGCTGAAGATGAAGGTTTGAAGGGATTACTAACCTTATATTGAGGACATAGGGCTCCTATAGGTATGGTGTTTTGTTTCTGGTTACAATCATGTGTTCTTCATGCTATTCTCTTCCATGTATCTTGATTCCCATGTATCAGCCCTGCTTCTCACTGATGTGGTTTTTCATGAGCCAAGCTAGCTATTTTCATGACCCAGACTAGAAAATAGTTCAGGTCATTTGCCTCTCACTGATACATAGTGATCTTAAAACTTCTTTCTTATTCCTTCTCACTAAGATTTCAGTTCTGATCTTCTACGGAATGCAAGTTCTCTGAGACCTAGAAACTGTATGTTCTGTGATAAGGTGACAAAAATGTCTAATAAATGTATGGATTGAACAATTACTCTCCCACAACAGACTAACTGCTGAATAAATACAGGACCATCACAGATACACTTCAGACATGCTGTAGGGAAACAGGCAACAATGCTGGTCCCAAATTCTCTATCATATACTTGTGTCATGAATGTTGCTCAACACAAGGTGGCATTCACTGGCTGCTTACCCATTACTGCAGTAGTCATTATTCCAGTCCACAGTCTGTGCTGGAGGATTTCTGCACCCTGAACGAACATACTCCATTGCTTGGGTAACAACTTGTGCAGCTGTTGATGTTGGATTGATGATATTCTGATAATCAGGCTGAAGAGTAAATCCCTAGAGGAGAAAACAAGTACATTACAAAGTATGGAAAAAAAGTAACAGGTTGGGTGCATTAAAACAAGTAAAATTGCAGACTGTACTGTCCAGTGGTAGAGAATACTTCTTTTCCAGGTGAGATTTTGGTTATAAAACCTAAAATAGGCCAAAATGTGTAGGTGCTTTCTAAGTTTTAAAATCTTTCTTCGGCTTGAGAAATGAAACACTGCCAAAGCTCTGTTTGCTGTTACACAGTCACAGGATGGAACTAAAGGAGACAGAGCAGAAACAATTCAGAACCAAGAGAACAACTCAATCAGCACTGGGACAAAAAGGTCTGTTTGCTCCTTAGAGCTTCCATTTAGATTAAATGTAAGCATACACACTAGTCACTAATTCCCAGAATATGCAACAGAATCTTTTTGAAGGATGTAGGCAGCAGGTGGCTGACTGTTTTATTAGACTACACCTATTCACGTATTGTTCTCAAAACCCTTTTTCTTCATTCAGTCACAAAGGGACCATCTGCTGCTTCTTTTATTTGCACTTCTCTCTCAACTAAACGGAAATTCAACCAAAGGTTTTTAACAGTTGTTGGACTAATGTAGTGAAAGTAGCACAGAATAACTTGCTTTTGAAACCAAGGAGATGAGAAATAAAAGTGGAAGTTTCAAAGAGACATCTAACCTGCTCCCTGAATTTTCTGTCATATGAAAAGTCATAATCATTTTTAGCTCTTTTGATATATTCTGATGTTTAAATATTGTGTTTAAATCCCAGGAGAACAATTGAAATTTCAAGGCTACTGTATCTGGTTCACCCTGTACATCGTGTTCCTGTAAAGCAGGAAGAGCTGTACTGGGTAAAATATGGGACTGTTGTATTAAAGCAATTTATGTCTACTGAAAAAATCCAGACCAAACTCCTTCCTGGGGCAAGAGCATACAATTCCCACTGAAGTTAACTGGATGCATAGCTAATAAATCAGAAATGGAACTTGCACCAAGATGCCTAGTTTGGAAACTCACTTCTTCCAGCCAAAGATCACATACAGAATAGACAGAATTAACTCTCATAGCTTTTTGTTAATTCAGTGTTAGTGTGTTGTGTGTGATTGCTTTTCTTACTCAGCCTTCATTAGGACAGGAATTTTGTGGACAGATGTTTTTTTTCTGCACATTTAAGAAGGCAGCCATGCTACCCTTTGTCAAGATAAATGAATGTTCTCAGCTTTCTCTTGTCCCACTGCATCCATAGAAATTACCTTCCTTCAAATGGAACGTCACTTCCTTCTTATCTCTTCCCTGACTATTCCCTGAGGTCCTGCAGGTGTTTTGCCCCACCTCTCGTGCACTGCCACCTCACTCCACTCATCCTGATCATGGGTTTTAGTCTAGGCCATAAATGACTGCAACTTTATTTCTTAATATTTTCCATATGGAGAATACCCTGAGTAACACTTCAGTACCTTAAACACTCTTGGAAACCTCACTTTATCCCTGTTGACTCCAAGAAACAGACCATTAGTAGCGAGCAAGTTCACAGCTGAATTCTTCATCTAGTTGCCATGTTATTTATATACTGCCCTGTTAATGAGATTAAATAAAGCCTTCCCGTGGTGGTTTTTACACCCATGGGAACTGTAACCTCCAGGCTCATGCACTGCCTTTTCACCAGGCTCTAAATCTGTGCAGCAAGCTGCAGAGACAACTCCCATACCTGCAACAGATCCAAAGGAAACAGTAATTGAGCAGATTTCCCAATGACTTTAATTGGAGTTTTGTGTAATTAGAAGGCAGAAAATTTGAGTTTGTATACCATCTTCATCATTTTTGTACAAAACACCAACCATAAAGCCTTTTTAGTTTAGCTGTAAGAGGAAACCAACCACAGAAACACATCCTACCCCCAGGCACTCAGATTTACCTTCGGTAGCAAATCCCCTGATCTATCATATATTAAGAAAAACACTATACAGGGACAGTAGCCAGTAGCAAAGCATGCAAGTGAGCAGGCACAGAGACTCAAGTACCCCTAAAATCATAGAATGGTTTGGGTTGGAAGGGACCTTAAAGATCATCTGATGGGCAGGGACACCTTCCATTAAACCAGGTTGCTCATAGGTCCATCCAACCTGGCCTTGAACACTTTCGGAGAGAGGGAGCATCCACAAACTCTGGACAACACTCATGAAGCAAGGAGACAGTTCCTCCAAACCCAAGGAAGAAACCACCAGTACAATATCCATTCCATTTCTTCTGGAATTAGGATAAATAAATAGCTTAGGTGTCAGAGAACAGTCCTGGGTTTAAACTCAGGAACTGTGGATGCATTCTCATATATTTTCAGGTTTTCTGGGTGACCACAGCCCAATTGCCTTGGCTCTCTTCCAGCAAAGCACGTGTGCACGTGTGTTTGGACTGAACTGGTACCTCTCATGTTAAGGTTGGGGCTGCAGAGCCAAATTTAATTCTTCTACCTGCAAAATAAGGCGTAACAATGCTTTCATCTTGTACCTGACAAGTTCTATTTAGTTTATGGCTGGTTGGGATTGGGCTCTGTTTCTTAGGGCACACTCAGGTGATAAATGCTAACATGATTCAGGGGTGTCTGTGCCAGGCTCCAGTCCTAGAAGGGTCTCAGTGGTCCCTCTGGGGGGTGAGGGCTACCAGAATACCTGATGGAAAACGTCCTTGTTAAAGCCAAGTCATTTAAGCAACCTCAACTCAGTATGAAGGACTGATAAAGTATGGTACTGTTCAAGATGTAAACAAAAATTACTTCAGCTTTTTCATCAACAGAAAAGGCTCTGAAAACACAGATCTGTACAACAGAGGGAAACAGCCTTGTACCAGGCTTGTGATAAATATTTGGGTATTATTTATGTAAGCCCTTAACAAACAATGATGAAATAAAAAGTGCTCAGAAAATGAGTGCTTCGAGGTCTAATTAAACAATGCTCAATGTTTTTGCATTGTAATGCTCAAGAGAAAATCACCAACTGTTTTGCAACATGCCTAGAATTTTAAATTTCATTTTCTTGTCCCAGATTGAAATAAAAATAGGGAACTTGATAAAGATTAATTTGATGTCAGGAGGGACATTTGCTCTTTAATTAGATTTCTGTAGCCCTAGCAGTTTCGTTGTGCCACTGTAGCAAGTCCTAAAAAGCCTGCAGCAGAACTAAAGAGTGATCCTCATCTCCACACTTTACTAGGAACTAATTTCATTTCCTGCCTGTCTGGAGAGGTATTTTCAACAGGCATCAATGTTTTTGTCTTCACAACTGATTTATTCATCAATCTCAATGTGATATTTTAAACCTTTAAATTACATCCAAATCCTAAAGCATCTGTTTATTACACAAGGAAATTGAAAATCTGTCTGTGTGATATCATACAAAGATTTTTCCTTAAGGTTATAAAGGAAGTGGACAGATATTAATGATTTTTTTTTTCTCTTGACCTCATTCGAAGACAAAGCTTAACAAAAAAGAAGAAGAAATCTGGACAAATACAGCAGGTTCCTGAGTTTGCTGTATATAAAATATATACCAGAAAAAATGAGGTTATTATTTTTGGCAGGCTATGCAATCGTATTGCTGTATACATTTATTTTCTAAAGAAAAAGAAATAGCTAAAAGTAGACTAAAATGAGTTATTATTTAAAAAAAAAAGTGACATACATTAATCTTCTGGTGCTTTGTTATGCATAGGTACTTGCAGCCATGGCTACTAGCAATTAAGAACTTAGTTTTGTTTCCTCTACCTGTGAACTGGAATGGGACAGAGTTGGACATGGGACTCACCATCCCATGCAATGCTTGGGTGAAGGATTTTGAGCAGGGAAGGTGATGCTTCCAGTAGGGCTACTTAAAGAGTTCCTCAACAACATCTGGGTATATTAACGAGGGAGTGAATCCTCAGTCTCATCGCTCTTCACACCAAAGAGCACAGTGAACAGGCTGGGTAGAGGTGTATGCTCAGAAAGAGGCACAAATGTCCATGAGAGTAGAGAAAGGAAAGAATGAACTTGCAAGTGAAAACAGGCTGCAGCTTCAGCTGCTGCTTCAGCCTGAACTTTGGAGAAATTGTGCTGATTTGAATGACAAGGGTTAATAATCAGATCATCTAAGGCAAACTGAGTAAAAAATAAACATCATGTCAAACCTAAGAAACAGACTGGAGAGAGACAACTCTGTATCAGTCAAAAAATTATACAGTGATAAGATGCTCATATGAGCATTTAATGAAAGAAAAATCACACTCTTCAAATCTATTGTGAGTCTACCTCTGTGTCAAAGGTGGATAAAAGAAAAACTATGGCAGAGTGAATTTTGACTTTGAAAAGTAAAACTTTAACACATCTCCTGTTAATGATATTTAAGAAAAATATAATGAATTTCAGAATTAGAAGTTAATAAAAATCAGGATCTAATTTTAAACTAAGTATGAGAACAGAGATTATGGTCATTTTTTTATAGTTTAAAAGGATTATCACTGTAAACAAGCATCCCAAAGGTCTACAGTAATGACCTTTTTAAAATTTATTAATTGACTGTTGGAACAGAAGAGAAAAAATGACAAAATAATCTACCTCCAAGAAGTTACAATTTAGATAACTTGAAATAGAGATTGTTTAAAAGAAATTAAAAAATAATTACTTATACTAGGCACATGACCAAAATGCTAATACCGAAATTTTATATTGCATTTCAGACCAATTTGGATGCATTGCATCAGCTGCATACTCCACAGAGTTAATTGATTTTAAAAATAACAGAAATTGTGCAGTCACTGAGGACTTTTGGCTACCAACACTTCTGATTTTTTTGATGTTCTGTAGTTTTTGTTGATCCTCAAAGGAGACTGCCCTTCTCCAGCTGGCAGTAACTCTTGATTTGGCAGCTGCACACGTGCAGGCAAGGAGCGCTGGATATGGAGAAGGACATGCTGTTCCCTGTAGAGCTGATGAAGATCAGCTCATTGCCCTGGAAGCAGTGGGAACAGAACTCTCTCCTCAGGTCAGCACTTCTTAGTAGACCCTCCTCAAAGTCTGCATAGAAGAGTTTGTGAATTTCACGCACAATGTTTTTTGGAGAACTGTGTTCCTGCCTGCCAGGACTGAAATCTGGATCTCTTTGTGGTTTTTCTTGGAGTTGGCAGTCCTTCAGACATTCTACAAGATGGCCTTTGATAAGAAACTATCCTTTTCCTGGAAAAAGTGACTGACCAAATGCCACAGAGCCAGAGTTCAAGCAGGGGTATGTTGAGAGCAGGGATTTGCAGAGCCTGCTACTGTTGAGTGTCACACTGGTGAGCCATGAACTATTTCAAAGAGGGATGTTTGAAAAAAAAAAAAAAAGAAAGAAAAAAGGGGGAAAAAGGGAAAAAAAGAAAAATAAAAGAGAACCCACAATTGATGATGTTTACTTCTAACATGCCTCCAGCACAGTCTGCAATGAAGGTGCCCAGCCAGGTGAGCCAACACCTGCACTCTTGCCTATTAAGGTCCATGCTGCAGTATGACATGACAAAATTTGTCTCTTTTTTTTTCTTATAGTGTATTAGTCTATGAGTAGTGCTGAGGCTTCCAAAAAGGAAAATTACTCCTGCTGCAAGTCACTCCCTAGGGAGTGGTAAGTTTACTAGTTTCTGTTCTTGCTGCCTTCATGGAGTCATTGGAAAGGTTTATGGTGATCATACCTAAGCATGGAGGAAATAAAACAACTTGAGGGAAGAGAAAGTGAAAAAAAAGTTGGTTTAAAAGCAACTATTGCTCTGCTTTCTCAGAATTCATATTCTTCCATTCTTCTTGGCTTTTTATTCAGGAGAGTGTTCTACACAGTGTTGTTTGGGACTGAACACCACATCCAGACCTCCCTTTCCCTCCTCACCACAGGCCAGACAGACAGTGTGGTGCCTCCTCTTTCTCCTTACTGCTGTTTACTCTGAGATGCTGGGAGAGCTCAATTTTTCTCCCACTACATCTTTTCCTCTTTAACAAGCTCTGTGATCAGCAAAGTGTTTGCTCTATTTCAACCAGAAGGGAGAGCAGAGTCCTTTGACAATTGAGCCAGAAAGAGGCCCTTACTTTTAGCTTGTAATCTCTTGACTTTTTGCTGTTTGCCTCCTGGTGACCAACCTATCTTCTATGTTCTAACACAGTATGAAATCCTGGTGTCGTGTTTTCTATCATTTCTTGACTAAAAAGGGACATACCTAAGAAACTGAGCAGGATACCACTATTCTGTTCTGTTCTGTCATGGCAAATCATGGTATTGTCAGTACATAATAGCCCTATAATGTAAAATATATTTTGCTATATTTAAATTCAATTCACAGACTCTATAAGTGGTTATATGTTAAAAAAACCCCAAACAAATATTCCAAAGCGAAATTACATAGATTTTCTCGAGCTCAAAAGCTGCATGACTGTAAAGCAAAAGCAGGAGTGTAAGAAATATAAATTGGCTTGTAGATATTACACAATGATTAAAGAGACATGTAGGTGAAGCATGGCACTGAAGCATTTCAACAAGTAACAAGCACCTTGAGTGAAACAGAAATATCTCACCACAGTACCTTCATTAAAAGCATCAGCCTTTCTAACTAATGAATATGAGTTAGTAAAAAGCATTTGACCTAAAATTTTGTGAGTTTAACAGGAACACAGAGGTACAGCATTTTTACTTAACTGTAATTGTCCTTAATTAAAAAAAAAGACTCATCATGATAAAGGTCTACATTCTGACTTCTAGAGACCTGTTTTCTACAACCAAGTGTCCTGTATTTTTTTCTTAAGATAGAAACAAGTCAGCTGTGTGCCATATATCTCACAGATGACTGAAAGTACTTCCAAACCATGGATGCACACACCTTGTGCTAAAAGCTTGCAACTTGGCAAAATAAAACATTAGCAGATTCATACTACATTAGCTTTTCTTTGGTAGAGAGTTTAAAGTAATGCCTAAGTGTTTATTCATACAAAAGTGATAGTTTATGTATAAATATGTAAGTATCTAACATCTGCATGACATTTTTTGTTAGCCCCAACTCTACTATTAATTCACTAAATAGAGACAGTTTTTCAAATGTATTCAGTAAATTATGCCTAACAATTCTGGAAAAGACATAAGGAGTTCTGCATTGGACGACTAATACACAAGTGACACTGAAGCTGGCAAACAATCTGAACTTGGAAGACTGAGTCACTGTGCACTAAAAACTCATTGAAATATAGCTATAGATCTCAACAGGCGGCCGTCACAGATGTAATTCCTCATGTTTGGTAAATGAACCAGAGTATTGCTTTGTCTCTCACTGCTCTGAGACTTCAGGTTCAACAACCAGGATTCCTCTGGGCTTAGGATCTCCAGACAGACCCTCCTGGCTCACCCACCTAGGACTTCCTCCAGCTAATTCCAGCTGCCCAGGCTTGGTCTCAGCTCCTGAGTTTCTCTGAGACTTGAGCATGGCTCTCCTGGAACACTCACACCAACTGCAGGAAAACCACCATGAATACATGACTCCACATATGTGTGGTCATAAGTCTGTTGAGTCTGTTTTCTCTGATAGTGACAAATTGACCGAACTAGGAAAAAGTTGTGAACACTTCACAAGTTTTCCTTTCTGATTACTCCAAATCACTCCTGAGACTAAGATCAAAGTCTTTGAATAAATCCAAATAATCCTGAGCATACCTTGATTTATCTCCTGAAAAACTAAGTTTATCAGTCCAAATTGCTTTCAACACTTTTGGGGTTTTTTTCTGCTTTGGAAAATTTCTTCCCCTGTTAAATTGTTCTCCTGGCGAGAAGCTGTGGCTTGTGTTCTAGTATTCCCAACTCTAAAGAACAATCTTGAGATGAAATGTTTCTGGCTTGGAAAGCAAATGCAAATGCCTTGTTAGCAAAGGTGAATTTTTAGAGAAATATAAAGCATGGAGCAAGTTCATGACTATGTATTATCAGCCGGTACTGGCAAGTTTTGTGTATACAAATTTTGTAGATTCTTGCAATTCCATTCAAAAATTTTTCATTTTAATGCCACTTCACAAAGCAAGATATTATTATTGATAGTCAGATCTCAAACAATACAAAAGGAAATTTTCTCTCATGCAATCAACAGTTTATCTGCTCTCTTTATATTCCCGTGTAAGCCTGGAAGGCACAATACTATGGATGGTCTGCATTAACTCAGAACTCATAGGAAATGTATTGAGAATCAACTATCTAAAACATTCAGACCAGGGAAAAAAAAACCAAACAAAAAAGCCCCACATTGGGATGGTGGACACAGCCCATTTATTTCCAGTAAAAAGAAGGTATATCTAGCAAAATGAAGCTGTGAATGTGGAGTAATGTAACACACTTGTGTTCACTTAATCTAGCATGTTCAGTCCAACCTGGGCTGCTTTACGTTTCCTCTGACAGTTCCACATCACAGTCAGCACAAGGGTAACAGCATAAGCTACACTCATGTTTTTTCTAGACATGCCTGCCTTTTGTTTGCAAAGTGTGACTCCTGAAAGCTTTGCATTTCACTGTTTCAGGGTAGACACAGATTTGCAGACGAATCTATGGACAGTGATGGACATTGTCACTAGCACAAACACTTCTACTGTACTTTTCCATCCTCTAGTTGAACTCCTTTGTTCTTGTCCTTGGAAGACTAAGCCTATACTACCATGATTTTGGAACCTGCAAAATTAAAGCTAATCTAAATCTCTCTCACTATGCTAACTTCTGGATGACTCCCCTCCCCACACCCTCCCCAAAAATAAAATAATTCCCGAGAGAACTGAAAAACCCCAACTTACTTGCTGCATTGTAGGTGAGTGTAAAGCAGACTGGACCTGCATTGGTAGCTGGTTTCCAATGGACTGCTGCATTGGGATCGGCTGGTGCTGCTGGATGTTGAGATGCTGGTGCAGAGGGGGGCTGATCTGAAGTGGTGGAGGAGGGGACACAGCCATGTTTGCTATGGAAACAGTCACTGGCATTTGGTTGTTGGGCTTGGGCGCTATGTTCCTGGGGATATTGGCATGCATGGCGGTGATGTGAGGATTCATTCCTGGTTGTTGGTGGTAGTGGGAACTGAGGTACAGTGCAGAGTGAGCCTGGGCAGGCCCATGAAACACTGACTGCTTTGAAGTCATCATCTGAGGTTGTGGGGAGGCTTTAACATCAACAGGTTCGCTGTAGCTCTGTTGGGGAAAAGTCAGAAAACTTAGAAGAAAAAAAAATCAGAATACTTAGAAGTTACCAAATATGGCTGTTCTACTCCCCTGAAGTCTGTTTAAGAGCCACACCATAGGCAAACATTTATCTGGACCATCAAATTTTCCTTGAAATGGAGTTTGGTTATTGCTCTAGAAAAATAATTAATCCCTTTTCACCTTGCATTTTTACCTTCAACATTGTAAAAAAAAAAGTAATTTACGTCTAGCCTGGCATTTTCTTTATCCAAACTTGGAACTGCCATCCCATATCTAATATCTTACACAACCAAGGCAACCAAGCCTGACACATTTTTTCACATAAGCAGCCACTATTATTGTCCTCAGATTCCATGGCCTAGTTGAAAGGAGAATTAGGAGGGTGGGTTACAGCCAAACTCTGTAGTGATTTTTGACATGCTTTGCTTTCCCATCTGCAAACCATGGACAAGATTTTCAAGGTCTTTTACCATATACATTGATATTGCTAATAGTTACTTATCAGTTAGTTGACACGAGGAAGAGGCTAAACCCCATCCTCAGCTGTTCTGCTGCATGGAACAAATATACTAGTTACTGTGCCAATGCCTTTATTTTGAAATATTTTGTGTTGAAATGCTATCCATGCCATCAAACTTATTACATAGGCCATGCATTAAGAGAAATAGAAATACTCTGAATAATTTCTCTTTTAGCAAAACATGCTTTATTAATCCAAAAATTCTGTTTAAAACTTATAGCTATATAAAAGTTAGCCTGCACTAGATATAGGGAAGTTATCTTTAGTCTAAAGCTAGAAGAATACTACACAGAATATGAGAAACTGCAGTTTTCAGAAATATTATGGTCTGTCCTGATTTCTTAAAGTTACTAACAATAAAACTTCTCCATGAATGAATATGAATTTTAATAACACTTTTTTTTCTAATATTTATAACTTCCTACATTTGGTTAAACTCAATTTACTCAATTGTTTTCATATATTTATTTTCTTAGATATCTGGAGTGCTAACTGCGTGCTCAAATAAATGAGAAAAAAATTTAAGAATTAACTCACATATGTCTATAGGTGGGAATCATAATTTGAAGTTAAGTCATACTGGGATTAATAGTCAGTGAAAGGTGAAACATGCTGGGAAAAAAAATGGCAGAAACGTCCCTCTGGAGAAAGTCATTTTGTCAAAACAAGGCTTAAAGAGGAATAGAAGCCCTTATTCTGTGATCTCCGTGTCATGTTTGCTCAGTTTACAAGTCAGAGTAAGTTTCATATTACTCTCAGCACTCCAGGGTCAGTGAAGTCTATTTGTATTCCTTCTGAAGGATGCACCATCACCAACAATCTGTTGACACGAGCGCTGCTGAAATTGCTTCATTATATGCAATGATGAAGATGAGAATGATAACTTCCTTCTCCCTATGTGAAACTGCAGTTCCATTAGCAAAAAACCCCTTGTTTTCTCCAGTAAATGAAGGAAAATTAAATGAATATGAAAAAATTAATGCAAATCTCTGTCTCTGTGGATCTGCCTAGCTCTGCTCGCATGTGGGTGTACACGTGTGCAATAAATATTATGTTCATGTTTGCAGGATTCAGATGCAGACATAAAAGCCTGAAAGTATGAAAGTAGCTGAAAAATCTGCCATTATTTGGATATTATTTTTTAAACATTGAATTAATGTTCATGAAAACATGGGAACAATTTCCCCCCTCCTCTTCCCAGTTGTATTTTTAGAACACTCCTGAGTGTAGAAGGAATGATGGGCAGGTTTACTGCAATTTCAGCAATTCAGAAGGTTTGTTAATTAGCAGCATGGTCAGGAGACTCCTCTTGGGTGTCCCATGCTTATTACACATTACAGGAGGTGCAGGCTGTGTTCTTTCTTGAGAGACTTGGAAGTTTTTCTGAGAGCCCAGTCCCCTCACGGAAACAGTTTGTCTTTCCATGGTGTAGCTGACAGGCTCTCTGTGGTCCAAGCAGGGATAATTGCTCCTGAAGTGTCTAAGGGCAGATTGGCTAAACTAATCCTCCTGGAGAGGTGAGTGCTGCAAAAAGCCTTTGCTGACATACTGATACACACTTCTATTTCATTTTTCGCTACAAAGATGCTGCCATACACACCTTTAACAAAGAACTAGGGAACCGATCTAATTACTGCACAATTCTGAGTTCACACATAAGTGGTGGATGCATGGCCCACACTGACAAAATTACTGACATATAGATAGTATAATTTGATACTTTAAATGCTGAATTATGTTAAGAGGAATTGCAGAGTCTATGGTCAGAGATAAATAACACTTATTACACCTCTGAGAAGAGCTCTGCAAAGTGATCAAAAGGGACAGTTTCAGTTGTCTCAAGCTATGAATCAGCTTTCTGTATGTTTCACCTCCTCTTGATCCAGTAAAAAGCACAACACTTCAGTTTAAGAGCAAGTATTTTGCTATAACTTAGGATGCTTTAAGTCATATGTGATCTGAAACCAAATTGTTCAATATCAGTGTTTGATATTGAGTGTAACCTTCAAGATCAATCAAAATCAAATATCAGTATCTGTTGTTTTTCTGAAACACAAAGAAAAAAGGGAAGAACATTTTGAAATCCCAACAGAAAGATAATGAAAGTAGAAGACATACAGGAAAATAGAGGGAACAAAATAAGTTACTGGAATCTTGATAAATGAACCCATTAAGTGCCCTTCTTCAGTATACTGTACTTTCAGTTTTTTTCTGCAGCTGGGTCAGAAACACATATTTTGTAAGTATTGCTGGACCTAATAAAATAGGTGATGTCAAGTATTTCAGCTTTGTGATAACACTTTGCTGTGAAATAAAACAAGAAGCATGTATGACACATAGGTGACACTATGATTTTGGGCCCAATTGCTGCTCTCACAAACAAGAATGTGCATTGCACTGGTCCACTGCAGTACCAGACAGTCTTAGACAAGGAATTTTATTATGAGTAAAAATTGGAATTAAGAAAGAATGGATTTGACTGTCCAATAAGGGCTTCAAATACACAGTTACATTTTCTACTTTGCAGGTTGGATTTCAGCCAATATTCTCTTGACTTATCCAAGGAGAAGAGCACGCAACTTAAAAAGCTCACCCAAACTTCTAATTAATCTGCCCCAAACCAACACAGGCAATTTACATCACTAATTTATAGGATGAAGTTCTAGGACAAAATTCAGATATATGTAGTGGAGACCAAAATTACAAATCCATACACACAGGCCACAAAACACTGGGGCCTAGTAAATCCTAAATGCTAAAAAATCTTCTTCTAGACATGTAGTGAGGACATCTTCCATGACAACTAGCTGGAGAATGGTGGTGCACACCCACCACTAGAGGGTGACAGAATATTACATTTAGTTAATGGCAGGTGGTGGTATTTTACACATCCATTAGGGAACATACACTAGGGTGACAAATTAGTTTTTCATAACAGTCCTTTATGCTCTTTGAGTGGCTTATACTTGTTCTGTAAATCTTAACATCAACTTCATCGACTAGGAGAAAATCTTCATAGTCTAGGAGAAGGATTTCCTATGGACCCGTATCTCCTTCTAACATCATCACTCCTGTCTAAATTAAACAAAAAAAACCCAAAACTCAGAAGGTGAAGACATGGCAATGGAACAGAGAAAGTATGACTGCCCTTTAGGCACAACAGAAATCCCTTTCCCATCCCCTCCCCCCAAAAAGAATCTGTTGTTTTTCTGAAACACAAAGAAAAAAGGGAAGAACATTTTGAAATCCCAACAGATAGATGATGAAAGTAGAAGACATACAGGAAAATAGAGGGAACAAAATAAGTACTACTGTAATTCTGATGATAACAAGTGTAATTATATTAACTAAAATTACTGGTGGTGCATGACCCTTGGTTCACAAAATTATTTTATTTGTATAATATTTTCAAGGAAGTGTGTGATGATGCAGATGAGTGCTGCTCTTAAAGCATTCAGGGTGGATAATTTTGCACAAAGTTTGGAAAGTGCTGAATCAAGTTATTCCCCATGCTTTTCACCAAACTCATGACTTCCCTACCAATTTTAGAGCAAAGAGAGCTTTCCCATGCACCTCTATCCCCCAGCTGTGTGCCAAAACTCCTTATGCTTTATTGCCAAATTAAAGAATTCAATTAGGAATAACGGGTTAGGCATTTCTCACTTAGTTGTGCCATTCTTTCCTGAAGGGAACTGCCCTGGGCCAGGTGATCATTCTTATCACACTGCACTCAGGCACAGGGAGTGTGTCTGCTCCTTAGAGGAAAGTGACATTGAGATTTCACCCTATTCAACTCACTCCTGTGGTTGAGAAATTATTTTTGGTAAAGACATCCTGCTCAATTTAGCTGTGTTATAAAAAAAAAAACCAAAAACCTAGATGATGCCATTTTGGCATCTCCATATCTTTGGGACATAATCTGAAAACTTTGAAACAATTTGAAAACTCACACTTTAAGCTCTCACCTATGCGTCTGTGTAACCAAACAGCTCTTGAAACCTACACATGGGTATTGGTTCTCTTTCTAAATTGTGTCTGCCTTCTGGCTACTGTTGGAGATTGTAATCCCATTTCTGTTGGAACATCAACATCCATGTGGTTGAAATTAAAGCAAGGATGTGTTTTAAGAAGGCAGTACTCAAAGGGCCTGGTCCTTAGACTACTGAATTTAAAGGAAAATCTATTATTAATTCAAACAGAATTTGGATCACAGCCCAACACTCTTACTGTTGCTGAAGTATTAATGTCTGGCTGTCCATTGTATTTTTCATGAAAACCAGGTAGGATCTGACTAATAGAGGCTGAGAATCACTCCCAGTTGATGATCACTACTTTTGACCTCTGATCCATAAGAAGCATGCCTGGAATCTAAAAGTGATTATACTTATTTCTATTGTTGACATATTAATGCAGTTTTTGCTAGAAATGTTGCCGATAAGTAGGACTACATAGATGTATTCACAGATGATGTATATGGATATCTTCAACTTACATAATTTATACATGCATCATATCCAGAATTCTTTTCTACCATAGAATAATATGTGGGAATTAAATAGATTTTTACAATAATTTCACTCTAGTATGCAGTGTTCAACTAATACTGCTTCTTGCAATGTGAAACTAAAAAGTCAGTGTTGTCCCAAAGAAACCAGAGATGTTCTATTTAGAAAGGAAAAAAGGGTTTTTTTTCTTGTTCTATTGATTTCAGAAAATTAATGATCAAAGCCTTTCAGTTGGAGCAATATAATTTCAGTTGTTTACAGATAAGATATTATCAAAATGCTTCTTTATTAATAACACAAATTAAGCTCTCCTTTGTAGTAAAATAGTCAGTAAATACACTCAGAACATTCAGTAAATGTTCTTGGTTCTACTGTATGCTTATGTGTTGTTTAAATATATGCTGAGAAACCTCCTCAAGGACAAAGCGAGCCTTATGGCCAATATGCAAACAACTAACAGTGTAAGCAGCTTTACTTGTGGGCAAACACAATATATTCCAAATTCAGAATGATTTTTTTTTTACAAAGTCATAATGGTGTAACATAGGTCTATCTTAAATCAGAAACAGGTGTTTCTCTTTAAATGAGAAATGGAGGTCTGGCCTCCTCTCTCTGCAGACTGGAACATGCACTATGTGAGGATTTCAAAGCCTGGAAAAGAGCTAAACCTAATTCAGGTTTTACATGAATATGTATCATAAACCTACGTGGTTGCCACACTGTCCCTTTCCATGACAGTGCCATGCTCACACCTGGTGACTGGTGTCTGTCCTTGAGCCATGCTGAGGAATTCAACAATCTTCAGACTCTGTGACCAGAGTGAAGGTTACACTCAGGAAACAGCAGTGATTATGTCAGCTGGTACCAGGATGGTCCAGGCTGTGCAGGCTGTGATCAAACTTAGGCAGGTCTGACTCAGCTTAAAAATGAGTTATGTTCAGTACTGTGACATTACAGAAGCAGATAGAAGGAAATTGGCTGCATATTTATGCAGCTCCTACAAAGCTTACCTAAGCTTAAGTTTGCATCTGCTGTCTTTGCTGTCTCTTTGGTGGAAAGAGCATCTTGAATTGTTTATTCCTTCTCTCAGCTTTTCTGTGTTCACATAATCCTGTCTTTTTGTAACATTTTGGACATTTTAGGTGACTTCCAACCCCAAGCCTGTCCTTGAGAAGAATCCCTTTTTCTAGCCTGCGTGGGCTGTCATTTCATTAATACCCCTGTGAAGATGCTTATGAGAGAATGACTTCTCTCCAGCACTGCTTTCTCTTCCTTAGCGTAGCTCTTTAACTCCTACAGAGATCCCTTTGATTTAACTCTATCCACTCCAGTGGATAACTCATATGCATATTTGCAGCACAGCTGCCTTCCTACCTAAGTCACAAGAGGATCTTATCAAATGACATTTCCTATTTTGTTAATTCCAGTCACCTATTGCAATAACAACATCTGAGACCCCAGAGAGTTCAGAAAGCTTTTTGACACATTCTTGATGTTTCAGAAACAAAGGAGTAAGCCATGGGTTGTCATCTATAATTAGTCAAGGTGGCTCAGAAGAACATCTTCAAATCTAAATATACATTTTGTCACCATCTACAGGGGATTGTCATGGATTCATTTAGGATATGTAAGTAAAAATGGATGTTTTATGAATGTAACCGGGGTACATGTGATAAAGGCTATGCAACTTTAATTTGATACAAATGTTCTAATTCCCCAAATGGAAGCACTAGGCTAATAGTGAAATCTAGTTTTATTAACTCACTTCAAAAACAAACACAGTTCCTTTTCAAATCAAAACCTGGCTTCTATCAAGATCAAGACATTTCTGCCACTTTTTGGCAGAAATTATGTGAGAGCATCTCTAAATTTTTGTACTGCTGAATGTAAAGCATCACATGATTTAGCCTCAGATCAAATTCATGGCACTAACTTAAATATAGTTTGCTCTTTATTTTCAGCTGCAGTAAAATGTTTGGACTTGTGTTATGATTAGACAATTGTTTTATAAATACACGTTTACTTAGCAGATACTCTGGTACATCACATAATTGCACATAAATGATTCAATTTACAATTCTTTGAAAATTTCTGACTGCATCATAATAAGTCCAGAAATAATGAAAGAATGAGGTATCACAGAAGCAAGAAGTACCTGCTTTGGAAGCTTTTCATTATAGTTTTTCTATCTAGTGATTCTAATGGAAAAAGGTAAAACTTGTATGTGTATGTCATCACTCTGAGACTGTTTTTTTGCTTTAAGGGAAATATTGCCATATGCCTCGTAGCACTTTAATAGCTACCAAAAAAAAATCATGCATCAAACATAGCTGTATTTTTTATTTATTCTTTCTCTTATGCTTTCACTGAGAACAGCCTAACTGGCTCATGAAATTCCAAAAACATCTGCATGGACTAGGTTGAGATATAATGTAGGAAAAGCTATTCTCAGAAGCAGGTGCCTCTTTGCCAGCAGCAGAAGGGATGCTGCTCTCTTTGCATGCAATAGCCAAACTGTTAAAGCACTGACCAGGAGACAAGACAGTTCAGTCACTAACTCTTCTCAAGGGATATTAAGAATTTTACTCCCAAAAGAATGTCCTAAACCCCAGCAGCTGCTTATTTCAGGGAGGAGTGAGCCAGGATACAGAGCCCCCCTACATCTGAAGCTTGGCCACTATGAAGTGATGCAGTTACTAAAAACAAATTGTGGAGAGAGCACACCTGCACACACACATTTTTTTAGGAGTTGGGAAATGAATAATCAGGGAGATCTATTATATATTTTTGCTTTTTTATATGTTAGGCAAATGCTCTCACACATACATATATGAAATTGGAAACTAATACCAATTTTATAGTTTTAGTTTTGAGTTATATTTGGGTTTTGGTTTTGTTTGCTTGTTTGCTTGTTTTGTTGATTATTGTATTTATTTTTTCTTTACCATGGTCTCCATATTGCTTTTTACAAGAAGGTCAAATGTTTTCATTTATGTCCACTGCATTTTTAAGAGACTTGAATTCCTTAGGCTGATCATTTTTATTACACCATGGGCAATGTAACAGATACTTTGGGTCCCTGGAACTCTCTGGTTACAAATTGCTGGGCTAATGGCATTAAGGCAATGTCAGTATTACAGATATGACCTTTAGTTTGCTTATGAACCACAATTGCAGGATGATGGACTAGGAAAAGCTAAGTCTGCCATAAGTTTCAAAGCAATTTTACATGTCCAAAGGATTTGCACTGCCCACAAAACTGAAAAATGTCCAATGTGTTCACTTCAAAGTCAAATGAGGACACCACTTTGACTTAGATACAGCATCAGAGTTTTGAAATATGCCTGAGTATTTTGATATTGAATAATATGCCCCTTGCTGAGAGGTTTTAGCTTCAGCCATAGTCACTAATATGTATCTTCATGAAACTTGAAATTGTGTCACTACACAGAGAGAATTAAAGATTCATCTAGTCAAAAAGAATAAAAAAGGGATGAGAAATCTTTTTATACTACTGAAACAGGTACAGTTGTACTGTTATAATTAACACACATATATGTATCATTTATATGCACATAAATGTGTGTTGAATGCATAACATGTATATATTGTTTTATAAATATTCATAGATGAACCTATGTAATATATGAAAATATTTAACATTTACCCATATACATCTGTATTAAATATATATATCTGAAAGATGCAGCAAAACCTCTAATGTCAGCCAGAAAAAAGGCTGGTTAAGCTAGAAAAAGTGCTTGTTTTATGAAAAAAAGTAAAATTGCAATTCACAGCATTTTATGTAATGCTGTACAAATTACCAGATACCAGAGACTGCATTTCTGGACCTGAATAGTACTAAAAGTTGCAACTAAGGGCAAATATAAAGACACTTGTTTACAATGCAAAGGCTTAGTCAGTACTATAAGCAATATGGCAATTTGCATAGCAGAAGATATAATGCTTTGTTGTGTGTTTTTACTTTGCCTATCAATTCTTACACACATGAACAAATTCAACAACACACTTATTAATTTCAACCAGTATAATGAAAAAGGAGAAAGTACAGGAAATAAACTTATAAATGAATGGGTATTAATGCATACTGACATTTTTATACAATCATATGTTTACCTTATTTACTGGGTGGTAGCCATACATGTCTTGTAAAGACATCATGAAAGCATTCAGAAGTCTACTAGAAATGGGCTGGCAATCCTATTACCAGAATTGCTGGTGACATTTTCACTCTTTTCAGCTATGATTTTGTCAAATAGCACAGTCTGATATGAGACACACTATGGGTGTGTGTGACCTCTGTGTGTGTGTGCCAAATTCCAAACAGGACTGCTCAGCTCTCTAAACAATGAACAGGGAGGTGAGGAGAGAAAAAAATTAGAATAAAGGGGCAAGGAGCTGAATGTCATGGAGAAGGCCACTCTCTCCACCTGATAATCCACATCCACCCCAGAGCTTGGTAGGAACACCATTGTGTCTGAATTTCATTATTCTGCTATCAGGCAAAGGCTAGGAAGTGTTCTGGCAGTAGTTCTGCTCCTCTCTAATCTAATCTTCTACTTTGACTATTCTGGAATCTAAAATGGCCAAGGTGGGTGCCATGAATTCAGTTCCAAGTCTGGACTACTGAGGTAGATAGAACATGGCATATGTCCAGTCCTTGCTTTTCAGAAAAGAGACTTGCAAATAAATGCAGAAAAAACATGCACAGACTCTCATATGCTCACTAGTTTAAAAACCAGTAGTACTTCATGAAAAAGGCAGCAGAATCAGTGTCAAAAAGATAGGAAACAGGAAAAGCAGCTGCTCTGGGAGGTGTAAGGCACCTGCTGAGCTGGACAGAGGGGACCTGAGCAGAACCCTTGCGTACTTGTGCTGGCCTCCTCCTGCAGACAGAGACCTCTAGGAGGGGATATGAAAGAAAGTTTGATAATTGGATAACATTTGGATAGCCAAAGCGTATCCTGATGGGATATGAAGCATAATTGAGGATCTCATAGCTGCCACCCCAAAGTCATTGGAGCTCTGCTATGAACATGAAGGGCTTAACATTGTTCAAATACTTTGAAAAAAAAGATATTCCAAGGAGAATATGCAAAATTAATGAGAACCTGATTTCACAGTTATTTAATTGCGTTTGAAAATATGGACTATATAAACTTCCTGGTCCCAAGTATTAGTGAGAATTTCTTTATACCAAAGCACTGTTGGGATGAGCAGCACAGAAAATTCCATAAGGCAGTAAGGTTAAACAACATGCAGTAAATATAACTCAGGAGGATCCAGGGTAAACACCTGATTATAAATGTGAGGTACCACAGAGTGAGGCACAAAGCACAAAATATAACTGTGAGCAAATCATTAATATGGTAATAAAGAATTTTTGGAAAAAGTGTGTTACTTTTGGCATGTCTAAGCTTTTGATAATGAGGTCTTGGAATCTTAATAATACCATCTAAAAGTAGTTTTTATGGATGGTAATGTAACAACATGGACATAAAAGACCACTTTGACTCCAAATAACCTTAATTATGTATTATATATACTCTCTCATGCTTACAGGCTTGTCTAAAAAACTACAACTCTTCTGGTGCCATATAAATATTTAATAATGATAATGTAGAATATACTGATATTATATTACAAATGGTTATTTTACAGCCTTATTCCAAAATGGACTTGCTTTTGTTACATGCCAGCTCTTTTAGATTCATTGAGTGTGTTCATGGGAATAAGCAATCAGTACTCAGCTTCATTAAGTTTATATTTTTATACTTTCCACACTAGAGGAAAACATTACATTATGGGCAGAATTTAAATAATTGCTTAAAAGTTAAGAAAATGCTTCAGTGCTTTTCTGACTAACAACAAATTTGAATATTTGCACTAATGGATTAATGCACTGAACTGATCAAGAGTCTTCCAAATTTTTTCTAAAACAAAATTTCAAAAAATGCCATAATATACTCTTTTATTATTTAAAAAATCACATTTTTTATATTGTGCATATCAAAATAAAGCCACTTAAGAGTGTTATGTAAATAGTCCATGATGTACTGAATAATAATAGCCAAGTTATCTTCTCAAGTGAAAAGCTGTGTTAAAACTGGAATATTTTGAGCTTTTTAGACCTATCTTTTGCCAATAAGCAAGCTATTTCAAAAAGATTTGCTTGTGTTCAGATGGTACTCTTTCTGAAGGCAATGATTATTTCTGGAACCAAACTGTCCAAATACAGAAATGAAAGGTATACTGTAAATTACTTTAATTAAATACAGGAGTATTTATAATGGCATCTAAAAAATGGAAAGTTATAGCACAAAACCCCCAAAGTTGAATTAGGTGGCAGCCATATTTCAGACTTTTAAATTCAGAACAAACACTGACCAAATACAGAGATAATGCGGAAGCAAGCATGAAAAGTCCTTGCATGGCTAATCATATAGCAAACCCCCTGAAAAATTAATATAGTATACAGAGTAGCATTGTGTGCAGGGCCCCAAAAATATTTTGAAACTAACCAAGAAGTTCTTCTCATGTCCTACATGCCAGTCCTTCATACTGTGCTCTTTACCTCTAAAATTGATTTTATTTAACTAAGAAGAAAATTTATCTAAATTTGTTTCGATAGATCCAAAACAAGTAGTTCTAACTGGTAAGATTCTGAAGTTGCTCAATGGGTTTTTCACATTGACATAGTATAGTTATTTCACATTCTTCTGCATTGTAATAGACACTTAATGTAATAGATGTTTAAAAGTTTATTACAAATTCTGAAGAGTCTACTGCAAAATTATGGGCACTGAGAATGTTTGAATAAATCTATTTAGAAAACTGCTACTGGTTGTATATTTGGTGTGTTACAGTAAAGAATGTTCCACCATTGCCTTAGTGGTGACCTACGCTGTGCTCACAATGGCCTGCTGGACATAAAATGTAAATTCACATTTCTTATGAAAATCTGCAGTAACATCTGAGCTTGATTATTTCTGTCTTGTGATTGCAAGGTAAAAAGCAGTACTAAAAAAAACCCCACAAAACCAAACCCAGGCATTTTGAGCATGATATACATTTTTTGCCCTTATTGGTAGCACAGTGGCTGCCTGGCATGTTTGTTATATGGAGGTCTGTTTGCCACTACCTCCTTCCCCTGATGAACTTACATGTTACTCCCAAACTGAAGTGCTGTCTTGATGACCAGGAGGGAAAGGATGTCTTTATGTGGACAGATGACTGTGTTTATTGAGCATTTGCAACTTAAACACAAGTTTAAGGTGATAATAAACAAGGCTATTTGCACTAAATACTGCGGTGCTCAGCTGAAGATGGTTTGCAATATGTCACTATATAGATGTGTGTATGTATATACATCATGTGTTACCTTGGATACAAGGCTTGCTCTGTAGGCAGCTAACTGCTTCAGATACTCCTTCTTGGCAGCTTCAGTTTTCTTTTTGTATACCTAAAAACAAAGAGTGGCACATTGGTAAATTAATCTGGTTTTGTTTTCATATATCACTGGTGTGTCTCTATGTCTTTCTAAGTAAACAGCCTTTCCTCCACATGTTGCTTAAAGCGTGAAATAATAAACATCAAGTATTTTAAAGAAAATATTATTCCAACTGTGAAACACCATTTCACTAACCAGCAGTACTGAAAAAACAATATCCCTCATAGCACCTCAGATTTAATTGCTCAAAGTGAAGTGTGGGTTGTACTTTCAAATGGGACCTTTGGGGATGGGGGAAGGTGGGTGTGACCCTCTCCACTGGCTTCCACCTGTGAGACCAGTTAAAACCCTCTGGGGAAGACAAGAATTTGCAGAAAGACATTTGAGCTAAATGAAGGAGGAGATGACAGCACTACAGATTAGCCAAAAGAATTCCTCTCTTCCCTGGGTGAACTGTTGGGGGCAGTCAAAGAAGCCCATGGAGCTGCTAAGGATAATAAATGTTAGTCATTATTCCAGTCTTGATCCCATATCGGTCTAATTAACTTCTCAGAAGCACGGATCTATTTCTGTACATTTCTCTCAACTCACCAAATTATTTTAAATGTGGCATGTGCACAATCTCATAATAGATTAAAGACCTTGGAGAATCACTTCCATTTTGCCCAGATTTCAAGACCAAAGACTATCTGCAGGGTTAAGCAGGACCTCATAGCACTACAAGGACATGATGTTACAAAAGCATGCGTAGATATTTAGGGTTGAAAGCTCTCAGGAGGAGAACCAGGTTCTGACCCATGGAGCCTAGCTAATGACTTGCTGTTAGCCATGTCAGTGACAGATTTAGGGACAACTCAACATTTCTGTTTGCAAATATTGTCATGAGTTTCTCATTACTTCATGTTTTGGTTTTTTTCCTGAAGGGGTAGATTTAGGAGTCATGCATGCATCTGGGCTTCATGTAACTAAGCAGGACTGACTCCTCATCTTTCTTGTTGAAAGGAGAAGTTTAACATCTAAAGGTTTAAAAGTGAGGGAGAAAAATAAAGGGAAAGAAAATTTACTTTTTTATTGTTGTTATATTTAATGATTTTTAAGTCATTTGCCAAAGGTTTATCCACATATGGACGGACATTTGGGGTTCATAATATTGCACAAAATGAAACTGCAGCTTTGTGTATCTGTTGTCCATTTCTCCAGCCAAATGCACAACCTGGGCACCTGTGGAAAGCCTCCACGAGGAAAGTAAAGACTGTCCACCTTCGCCCTCCCATTCCCCACTGCCTGGTTAACTGGGCTATTGATTCAAAGCTAAAAGACAGATAAAGCTATTTAGGAGGACAATTTTGGGGTGTTCTTCTGAATTCCACAGCTAAAAGCACACATGAACATCTCCTCCCTAGAAAGATAAACTTTATGGAACTTTAAAGTGTTCTCTTTTGATCTTCCAATGCTTCAGTAAAACCTGCAGTCCTGTAAATGGAGAGGACCTGGCAGCACAGAGTGTACACACAGAGGACAATACAGTTGCAGACAACAAAGGGAGAGTGGTCATGTCAGGCTGGAAGGATTCAGTACAAAACCATTTTTATAAAGAATGTACTCGTGAAACAATTTTTTGTTTCACTAACGCTTTACTTTCAGACACAGAACAAATCTCAGATACAGGCTGGCAAAACTCAGAGGCTGCCTAAAAGGATTAAAGATTTTGCTTCCCAGGGAAGCAAAAGATCATAATGGAAACAGAGAAGTCTTAGGCTTCAAAAATTGTAACTATAAAGCCAGAGAGGGGAAAAGATTGGTTTTAGCTGTGCAACTGTATCTTTGCACCCTTGTAATTTCTCCAGATTAAGATAAATATGTAACATTTGTTGATCTCCTACTGTTCTGCAAATAAAAAAAAAGTAGCAATTTGCTTCTTAAATTGTTATCATTTGTGATTATTAGGGGAATTTCTATTTGTTTTGAAAACAAATAAGAAATTAGTCAGCAGTCTGTTCCTAGCTGCTGAAATTAATACAGCTTGACCTACAGAACAAAGACTAAGTTATACTGCTTTGTATATTGCAACGCCTCTGCATCACCCTGATAGCCAACTTAAAAAACAGAGCTGAACAACAAATTTTACACAGAACAATGTTCTTCAAAAGATCATGGATCTACTGCTTCCACATTGGGTTTTATTTTGCATTACACAAATATAAAAAATAGACACTCCTGCTGTGTTTCTACAGTCACAGCATAATTGAAAGTCCTCTGGACCTGACTTTTCCTGCAAATAGTCATATTGCACAAGGTTAACTCAATAATATGAAACTAACAACAATTTTGCAAATCTCCATCTAAAACACCACTACTTCATAGAAACATCATTAAGACAGTTGTTATTTAATTATGTCCTACCTATGCATCTACCATGTTCAGTGTACACACTGCCTTGCCCTCTTCTTTTGAATCTTTTGGTGAATGAATAATAATCACATGAACACCTTATCTTCCCTGGCACAATAAAATGTACTGATTTAACAGGAAGTCATTATAGTAAAAAACTCCTTACTGGGTGGGAAAAAGTTTTAGATTACCCCAGCCTGCTTTGACTTTTGCATTGGCAAGAATGGCTTCTGCAGGCTGGCTGGCCTGGAAGGTCATCAGTTCATCCCAGTTTGTCCCTGGAAAAGCATTGGTGTGTCCTCTGAGGACAATAGGTTGAGCTCTCACTATGTCCTTCCCAAGGTGCCCACTGCTTAGGTTAGCAGACAAGTAGGCTGATGATCCTCATGCTGGTTTTGGAAATTGATTGGTCATGGCCCAGACTGAAAACTAGGGTAAATTTTGCCTGTCTGGGGAGTAAACACTTGGTAACATAAATAGCAACAAAATCTGGTCTGGCCATCAATATTTTTCTCTGAAGGTGAATGAATGTGGCCCTGGCAGTGGTACCAATTCACTGGCTCTGTGCTGGACTGGACTTGCACTGGGGGCTTATGAAGGCAGGGCAAGTGGGGAGTGTCTTCAGCATGTGCAGCAGTACCTCAAACAGGTATGAACAAGTCAGCTGCTTCTCTCAAACTCTTTTAAATTTCTTTTTCTGCAGCTGTGTCTTTTTTAGCCCACAGGCTTAAATAGTTTTGTGCTGTTGTAAGTATAAGACTCGTATCTTTGCAGCACTTTTGGGGAGGAAAAGGACTTGTGTCATCATTCAAGAGTGCTCTAGAAAACAGCTGAAGGTCTTTTGAGCTTCATGCTTAAGACAGTGCCAAATTATCAAGCACATCATATCCAATAATACAATTAACATTTTTCCTGTATCATAAAGCAGGGTTCTGTTCTCTTGCTTATCTATACGGTATAGTGGGAGTATTTAATTTTATTTATAGCATCTTAGAAATCTCCTATAAGGTCATTTTCTTGTCCTCTGTCAAGCAAGCAACAATTATTAAATAAGTAACTTGACAGGAACATATAGTTATGGAATTAAGTAATTTCCATTTTCCTTTAATTCGATTAACATGATAATTGAACGTCAACTGATTGTCACTCAGGCAGCAAAGGCCCATTCTGATTCAGCAGCATATTTGTGTCCTTACACAGTATTTTATTTTCTATATTGTCCCAGTTGTGGAAAAAAAAAGAATGTTGGCAGAAAAAGATATAATTTTGTATATGCAGGGTGGGTCAGTTTAATTTATTCTTTTCCTCTTCAGCATGTTATAGAAACCCCAAAACACCAAGACTGCATACATTCATCTGTAAATGGAACTTGCTGGCATTAATTTCCTACTGTGCTTCACACATGCAAATGCAGACAGCATAATACACAGGTCCTCATCTAATTGCACTTCCAAGGTGGCTTCAAGTTCCCTTACACTGTACAGCAAATCATGTAAAAAGGAGCACAAACCCCTACTTTGTGCATATAAATATAGATATATTATATATAAATATAAATGTAAGTAGAAATAGAAATTAAATATATAACATATAATAATACAATATATATAATATATAACATATAATATAATATAATATAATATAATATATATCATATATATAACATATCATTTGAATTAGGCTACCAGGAAAAATTAATGCCCTGGGCTCTCACAGGTTGGTACCAGCCCCCAGGCCATTGCACCAGCAACCTTTAGCTCAGGTTTCCTGGGCTGACCATGTATGTGGGCCACCAGAGCTACTGCAGCAGGGACTGAACTCTTCTTTTTAACAGTGATACACATCCCTAAACTGAATGCACCCAAAATTCCACTTGGAGATAGAGGGGTGGCAAGTTCTGGGACAACCACTCCCAAATACTAGATTCACCAAAGTAAAGCCAGAGTAGAACTTAAGCACTTTTGCTTTATTCTGCCAGATTCTGATCATGTTTTATTTTATATATTTTAACTAACTGCTCTTTAGTTCTTGACTTTTTGGATCATAAATTATTTGAGGCAGGCTGTATGTCTCCTGTCCTTTTCTATGTGTTGTATAATATGAAGTTCATTACTGATACATATATATATATATATATATATATATATATATTTAGTTGAAATATACCTGTAATGTCTTAAGCCAGGATTTTGTTCTGGTTAGCCATTTTTTCACAATGAACTTCCTCCCAACTTCCTTGTGGAGGATTATCAGCACATCACAACACTAAGCAGCGGATTCAGGACCTTGTAGCTTGTACCCTTATTGCCTGAGGGGAACAGATCTCCCTTTCCCCAGTCATCACAAGAGCCCAAACAGGCACTGAAATGCCTGCAACCACATCATCAGTTTTGACTATCAGATGATAATGGACTAATCAGATGATAATTATTGCTTGGCACTACAGTCCCCTTTGATTCTAGAGATGATACTAGACTTGGAGACAGTGAACTAAACTGACTCATAATTTTAGGAGAAAAAGAAACTTTTAGAATTTGTGTTTTATGGAAGTTTGCAAAAGCTCTGTGTCTCCTAAATGACAAAGCAAATTACAAAGAACCATGCTACTTCCCTGGCTTTGCCTAAATAGATGGTATAAGGATGACAAAGAAAGGGAAATTTTCTATTTATTTTGTGGATATCTCCTTAGAGCTGAGACTTGCAAGCAAGTTATATTTGTCTTTTAAAAATGATGTAGAAGTGCCCACGTTTGTTCTGGTGGAAGTGTTCCAGAAACCCCACAAAACAGTATATGCAAAAACAGTAAATCAAAAAGCAACATGACTGATTCTGTATTCTTGGTCTCCGCACTGTTATATCCCATGGGAGTGTCATTTTCACGGACTACAGTTACAAGAATGTCATCTGATAAAATACGGTAGGCTCCAATCCAGAATTAAATTCCACATTCAGATTGTCATTCCTGGCCCTAAATATGTCGGCTCATAGAGAAAGCTTGTATTTTTTTCCAAGTGGGAGACATATCTCTAGTTTTAATCTCCTGATTTTGCAGCAAAGGCACCTAGAGCTGCACACACTCATCTAAAATATGGAGAAAGATATTCCCACAGCAGTCAGAAAAAAAAATCCTCAGAATTGCTTAATGGACGTTGAAATATATTACCATTTGATTTTCAATCTAAGTACATACAGTAACAAAGAGGCCCAGGGCTGGCTATATGGCTCAGAAGTCTCTTTGACTGTAGAGCATGGAAAAGACACTGATGATGTATTAGAAGCTTAGGGGAAAGAATTCTGTCTTTCTGGCATGTGGGGGAAAGATCACAGGCCAAATTCAGCTCTAGCACAAACAATGAGACTCCTGGAGAACACTGGAAATTGCAGCCATTTGTGCCAGGCCTAAATAATTTGACCTTATAATCTTGATGCTTCAGCTTACAGGAACAGGACTGCATACTTTATCAGAAGCACACTGGATGAAAGTTGAGTACAAAACAAGTGACATTAAACACATGATTTATCTGATGATTATTTCCACCTGCTGGTACTCTTTTTATTTATTTATTTTTTTTAAGTATGTGAGCCTGAATGGAGATATAATAATTGGGCCTAAATCCAGTTTTGTATGCAAAGGACAGAAAAGTCATGTTCCTGTGGAAGTCAAATGTATGGCTAAAAGCTGGGGAAGAAGAATAAGCTGAAAATTAAGTCTAATATTTATGCACATTGCTACAGCAGTATTTGAAACCCAGGGTCCTTTTGACCCATCTGCTTCCAAGTACAATAAGAAAGTGGAGTTAAAGTCAACATTTCATAACTCAGGGGCCTTGTGCAATATTTCTCTAGGAGCCAAGGTTGTTTTGTGCTGCAAATGGATGGTAGAAATCCACCCGGAGCAGGGGTGGATTTCTGGTGTTCCCTGTGACTTTACAGAGGGCCTGATACATCTCCCCTCTGACGTCAACGGAAGTTAAGGGGTTCAAGGACTGGCCACATAGAAACCAGGGTGGAAAAACTTGAAGATATAAATTAACTTATGTGTAAATAGACATGAGCTATATCTGCACATAGTATGTGCCTATTATTGGCCCATTTGTGTTTCAGCTCATTAATGATGCTTTCATTCCAGATGCTTTCAGAGGAAGGGACAAGGAGAATACACCAGGATGAGGATCAGTTGTTTTGAAATCTTAACACCCCAGTCTGGACCTTCAAAGGGCAGAGATGCAATTCCAATAGAGGAATCTGTAAAGAAAAACAGTGCATCTCCCAAACACTCCTAAGATGCAAGATTGGTGAAAGCACATAGGTGCAAGTAGCTGGGAGGAGAGATGTGAAGTTGCTGTTTGTTGTGCCTATTCCAGAATCCATTTTGCTTATAATTCACTTTGGCAGTGTGCACACACAGATGTGCCTTCTCTTCCTATTCTCATTTACAAAAATAAAACAAAGCTAAACCTTATGTGGTTGTTTATCTACTAAACTGGAGGTACATTCTCATCCTCTTACAATTGTGTTAGTTATTCCTTGGAGATTGCTTCATTAGCATGGAGCAAGGAAAGATTTTTAAAGGGAGAATAAGAGATAGATAAACAATTGTCTGGGTGAGTACATCAGCATGTATAAGGGAAGAAATTGAAAATTTGTTTTAAAAATGCTACTGACTACTTTGATCTCATGGTGTGCACATCTTCTGAAGCTGTTTCAGCACCCTGAGCTGTCTGACATCCTGACACTGGGCACCTTACATGCATGGCAATGCAATGGGGACACGATGGCTCTTCCAGCCATGGGGTGGATAACCTCATCTATCATGTCAAGGGATGGGATGACATTGGGAGGGAGGATACCCTGGGAGGGAGGATCTAGGTTGCATGCTCCCAAAGGACAGTCAGAGTCAAGACCTCTTGAAACACTGATCTTGGATCCACTTTGATCCGACTTGTGGTGTTTCACATCATGACAGAAGCTGTGGAGATTTGAGGTGTTGGCCAGTGTTACTTGTGAATCCCCTCCTGGTCTACCTGGTTCATCCCAGCAGTGGATAATGTGCTGCTATGTCTAAAACATCCCTGTGGTCAGAAGAGAAACTTATATAACACTCTTCGTTATTTTTAATGTCTAGATCAGTCTGGGTTCTTTTAGAGACAAAATAAAAACCCCTGAAAGCTTGGGGGTTATAGTGAAAATGGTAACAGCACCAAAAACATTGACACTAATGCACAGGGACTTAGTTTTACACAAGTATTGGTAACATACAATCCAAGTTCCATCAGATATTAAAGAATAAACTGCAGCTTTTATCTAGTGGGTCTTTGAGCACCAATGAGGAGTAAATGATTTGATTTTGTGAGCTCAGAGGATTTGTCAGCTGCCTCATATGTATAAT
>NW_005054305.1:11714675-11744807 GCF_000277835.1 Geospiza fortis
TGTCAGATCTGCCCTTATATAAACACATTAACAGTAATTTCATGAGGCGTCAACCGTAGGAATAAATACTGAGGGATAAAATAATGAGGTGTTGCTATTGAGCTGAACTGTTGCAGCTAATATTACTGTCTATGAATTATGCAGCCTGAAAGAAAGCATCTGTCACAGCACTCAAACAGTCACTTCACCTGCTTCTTCTGATTGCTAAGTTTTGGGTGAATCCCTCCTTCTCCCAGCCGCTCAGGACCAGGGCAACGTTGAAGCAAACACACAGGAACACATAGACACACACACATAAGTATGCACACTGAGCTGTTCATAGGAGGCCAAATTAATTCCTACTAGAATTCCAGTTAAGTCACTGAAGTAACACCAGAGATTAATTTTGTTGAATGTTGAATAGACATTCAATTCCATTTTTAGAATAACAGAACATTTATTAAGGTCTTTGGCTGAAGTTTTAAAGTTACACTAATGTAAACAAGAACATTTTGTTCGTAATTTGCCACATCTATTACAGCTTTACTAGGACTCCAATTAGAAACTTAAGGTTCATTTAGTACATGCACATCTGGTACTGATTTAAAATTACTTTCCTTTTTCATCTAAGGACAGAAAATGACCTAAATAGCCTTTTTACCCAGTTTAAACCAGTGTTCTGTCTGAAAGCCAATGACTCGACCATTTAGCATGCTGATCCCTTTTTTCTAGGGGCTGTTTATCTCCCCTTTGCAGTAAAAAAGTGTGCAAAGGGCAAAGATGCACATAGATAAGCTATAGAAATGGGATGCACAGAAGAATAGTACTACAGAGAAAACAGTATTTGTGATCATAGCAGAGGAACTGGAAAAGTCACTGAAAAAAAATATCCCAGTGCTGTGGCTACAGCATTGAGGAGAATGTACCCCAACATTACTGCTACAGCTGCCTACTGTTCACAGATTTATTAAACTGAACAATTTTAGAAAGCATTTACAGTGAAAAATGAAGCACAGTGCCTGCTTCTGTTCACGTTTAATTATTGTACTCTATCCAGAATTTGAGAAGTCCATGACAAAGTCCACCATGACCACTGAACTCCCTTTCACTTCCAGACTCAGTAGATAGAGTTGGACAAACAGAATACAGGCACACACCAGCATTGTTTACAAATTGGCTTTTTACATACAGAAATTAATGGGAACATATGATTCAAAAATTCAAATATCTTCATATGATAAAATAAGAGGGAAGTACACTGGTATCTGCTTTAGTCTAATGAATTGCATTATTCTCATGGTGAGAGTATCAGAGTGCAATCCATTTTAAGCATAATCCTCCCCTAAATTCAGTAAGGCACCTACAGTCAGGTAGTTCATAACACCATTTCCTTTTCTGTCATTCAAATCCTATTTTCTCAAATAACACTTCCCTAGTTCTTCACAGTTTGAAAAACAGAGGTGGTTATAGGACAAGGCTTTTCAATATGCCAGGTTATCAAAATTTTGTTGCAAAGTCTTGGACATATATTGCCCATAGGTCATTATTGTACTGAGTTTCTATACTTTTATTTATTCTGTGGTCAGTCTTCAGGAATAAACAAGAAGAATTATATGCATTTCAGAAAAAAATGGCTCAGATCACAACAACAAAGAAGATTTCATTTTAGCATGAAAACATGAGGCTATTCTTCTTTCTCAAAAGCGGCATTATGTTCTACTTTCTGATTCATTTATATTTACTATTTAAATAGGAAAAGGAGTTCCAATTCAGGAAACATAATTTGGAAATATATTTCTATTTAAATTCCAGAATAAGCATTAGCTTCCATAACACAAGCCAGAAGCTTTATGATAATTGAATCCTTTTCAGCAAGTATAATTCATCAATAAAGTTGTCCTTTAATGATGTTATTGTTTCTTTATTTAACTATTTTTGAATTTCTGAAGCTTCTTCAATGCCAAATACCAAATGCTACATTAATCATTTGTATTTTTAGAGTCCAATTTTCCTACCAGAGACATAGATTTCATAGCAGTTACTAATGCTCTGGATCTGAAAAATTAAGCCTTGAAAATACAGACTATCTAGTCAGTTAAGATGTCTTGTAATCATTACTTTGTACTATTAGATCCCTAATGGAAAAAAAATTAGTTTAAATTTATTGTAGAAAATAGGATTGCCAATTTTATTTTTTTAAATGGGAACTATCTTTTATTATTTTTGTACAGTGCTAAATTAGAAAGGACTTTGGCCTGGAATTTTAAAAATGTGCTTAATAGATGATAATGAATAGGCAAAATGAGTAAAAAAGCAATGAAGATATGCTAACCCAAACTTTTTAAAGAACTGGTTTAAAAAACATAGTTGCCACCATTTTTACATGCATGCGTCATATGGATTCCACAATGCATCATTCATCTGTGTTTCAACTTACATTAACAGCATCAGAGACAAGGAAAATAAATTTTGTTCTGTTCTTACATCATAGGACTTATTCAAATTTTGCTCTCAACCATGAACAGGAAATTTAAGGTAAGCTGGAAATTTAGGGTTTCATGCATTTTTCTTACACATTTCTATGAAAGAGCTTTCATAATTTGGTGGTAGTACTCACATGACAAGCTCGAAGGAAATGTGCATTTTATGCATTTTACAGTCTTTTAGGTTGGCCTTTGCTGGGCATATTAAAAAAGGGAAAAGAAAGACACAGCACAAGAAAATAACTCTAATGTGCCAGTCCAAGTGACTTTTCTGATACCTGTGTTCTGAAAGTTACCTTTCTTCCAGCTAAACCTTCCAAACGCTGGCCTTATTCCTTGATGGATACCAGACAGCAACATATTTTTTTGGTTTTTTTTTTTTTTTTAGTTAGTCAGTGAGTGCCAAATCTTGATTCTTTTTACACTGGCATATTTAGCAAGGATCTACAAGGATCTATATTTAGCAAGGTGTACCTACACCACCCAGTTATTAGCAAAGTGACCCCTCTTTCTTCTTTTTTTTTCCCAAGCCCAAATAATTTTACCTACCAATAAATTATTAAAAAGTTTTCATTAATTTTTAGGTTTTTAACTGTAATTTTGTAATACCAGTGCATGAATGAAGGAGATTCAGTTCGTTCCCAGTACTTTTCCATTCTCTGTGCTAACATCAACCCCAGTCCGGCTCTCCTGTAGCCAATATAACTCACCTAGCACATCCTTTCCTTCCATATCTGCTGCCTTCTTACAGTTCCCATTCCTTTATCAATCCAATCCATTCTGTTGGTAGTTAGTAAAAATGCAACGAACAACAAGAAAAAGAGCAATGGTATGCTACAGTGAGGATCCATGGCATTTGCCAGCTGTCACCACTTCAATGTGATGAGCTTCCAGAGTTGACCACTTTTACACAGCTTTGCCTGACTTGGAATTATTTCTGCAACATTTCAGGTCCAGCTCCGCTGGCCTCGTTGCAGAACCAAGGCCTTCCATGGAAGACAGAAGCAACCTTGGGAAGTGATTTCCACAGCCCACATACATGCTAGAGGATGCCCTTTGCCTGCATCCACCGTAGGTCTCTTTGGGTCAACACATCACTAACTTCTTTCATAAAAGCCAGGTGGTTTGGGAGCAAATGTGAGCCCAGCTTCACTCCTGGTATCATGGAGAAGGGAAATATCTGCAAGTAGGAGTTCAGATATTCTAAGCTTTGGCAGCAAGGTCCCCTTACACAGCAGTTTCACATACAGGGCAATGACATTGCAAAATCCAAGGCCCACAGCTTTCAGCATGAAACATTCCTAAATATAATCCTACAACTTGTGCCACATCCCAAAACATGGTAAACTCTTCTAGTGGTTTCATACAGATAAAATAGAATTATACTCTCCTTATCTCAGCCTCTTTAAATCATATTCCTGAGATGGCACATATTCAAGTTTCATCCTGGCTAACGAAAGAAGCTGCCTACAGTGCTCAGATGACCCTGATAACACTTTCCTGAAACAAAGCCTCTGAGCTACAGCACATATTGTACCTGTTTTTGTTCTTCTCCTAAGCCGTCCCACATTGAAGCTACAATTTTAGAGACTTCACCAAAAGTAGCATTGGGGTTTTGGCCCTTGATGGCTGCTTGAGTGTCTCGAAAGAATAATGCATAGGCAGACACAGGTTTCTGTGGCTCATTTGGGTCCTTCTTCTTCTTCTTCTTGGGAGTTTTGGGTTTCTTTCCTACATCTGAAGCAGGTCTCTTCTCACCACCATTGACCTGTAACATAAAATTAGGAAAGTACTATTAAAAAAAGACGGTTTAATTCACTCCAACCACTGTTACAGCCTCTGTGATGCAAAAACTTTGGATTTTGCATGCAGAAATGGAATTTTTGTTGTTATCTCTGATAATCCAAATATTGACACTGCATTAGTCACATGCATAAAATTCACTATAAGTATTTTGGATAATGCTTTATATTCTTTTTTCATATCATTGCTATAGTCTCTGTCTGGTCATCTTTTCACCTTTTCTAAGTTTTATTGCTAGTGGCTATAACAAGAAAATAATGAGAAAATGAAAATGAAATTAGTTTCTCTACAGCCTGAGTATCACTTCAACAACATGAACCATCTGCAGACAGCAGGAACACTGTCATTTCTACCTTTTGCTTATTCTCATCCTTCCCCAGAATGACCTCACACTACTGTTCAAATCAATTTCTTCTGCAGCTGGTGGTACATCTTCCAGGGACTTTGAAGAAAATCTGGTTGTGAACCAAGCAATTCAAGTTACAGACATTCCCCTACACACTTTCTAATTAAAGTCTGAGGAAACAAACCTTCACCAGTACAGACAGTTTAGAGCCCTTTAAAGGATCAGTTTTGACCTATCTGGATTTGGCTGAATAGTTTTTATATCTGCTCATGTAAAAGCAAATGGTTTGAGGAAAGGAGTGAAAGAGGAATGGTGTATGGCGGAAAGCTCATGTGCCTTATTTATGCACCACCTGAAAAAAAACTCTGCACATGAGCATTTGTGTAAATGCCAAAGCACCCAATTTTCCTAGTGAAGCTGGTGAAGGGTCTGGAGCTCAAGCCTTGTGAGGAGCAGCTGAGGAAACAGGGGTTGTTTAGCCTAGAGAAAAGAAGGTTCAGAAGAGACCTTATCACTCTTTGCAATTGCTTGAAAGAAGGTTGTAGCAAGGTGAATGTTGGTCTCTTGACCCAAGTTCCAAGCCACTCAAGAACGAGAAGAAACAGCCTCAAGTTGTCCCTGGGGAAGTTGAGATTGGATATTAGGAAAAAATTATTCACCAAAAAGATTGTCAAGCATTGGAACAGGCTGCCCAGGGAAGTGGTGGTGTCACTCTCCCTGGAGGCATTTAAAAGATGTCTAAATGTGGGCTCCAGGGCACATGGTTTAGTGGTGAGCTTGGAAATATGAGGTTAACAATTCAACTCCATGATCTTAAAGGTCTTTTCCAACCTAACTTATTCTAGGATTCTATGACTCACAAGCACATAAAGGGACAATAACCTGATTCTTCAACACATTGGAGCTCCATGGAAAAGTAGCTTTTCTTGATATGATCACTTAATTTACTGTATCTGTAGAAATGGTGTGTGATCTTACAAGTGGGTTCAAAGGCTTTTCTCTTTTGTCGGCATGACCAAAGCACTGTGCATCATAAGCATTTTCAAGAGAAGAGAAGATCAAGAGCATAAATGGTATGCTCTAGGCTAAGGATCTACTAGGCATGACTTCTTTCACTTCCTTCTATTATTATTTTTTAATAATGCGTATCAAGTGGCACAGGAGGATACAGGTGTTCAAATCATTGAACTGCATGAGGAAAATGGCTGGAAATTCACATTTTGAGAAAAATGACTTTTTAATTTTCCTATATGCCTCAATATGTGGTGTCCAACAGAACCCAAGTGACTACAGTGAACAGTCTGAATCTCTGTGGCTTACTAAAAACAGCAACAAAGTGACGACCAGAACTTGAAAATGAAGTTGCTTGTTTTTTTGAGCATTATGTCACAATAGCTGCAACTTTAATACAAAGTTAATAGACATGCAGCCTATTGTCAGGATTTGGAAAATATGGAAAAACAAAATTGTGCTACCCTTTATTAAGTTTTCCAGTTTTTGTCTCTTGCTATTTTTTAATTCTACAGGATACACTAAACTAGCAGTTAAAGTATAATTAACCAGGGCTCTAATTTGAGAACATTAGTCTAAACTTTTCAGAAGTCCAGTGCAACTGGAACTTCATGAGCAAGAAGACTTCAAAATAATTTCTTCTATAGTTTAAATTTTACCTGTGTGATTCGGTAGTATTTTTCTCCTTTCAGTTTATTTTTGAACCAATGTGATTTAAAGTTCTCTGTATATTAGGATACCCCATTACTTCGACTACCCTTAAACTAGGTGATATACTACAGAAACTTGTGTAAGTGCCTTCTGGTAAGCTGTTCTGTGAAGAGCTCTAAAAGCTTATTCTCCAACCTTAATGATCAAGAGACTTCAAAAACCCACTGTTAAAAATAGAGTACTCACAGGGGAAATTCTGTTTGTCTTATATGAAAATAACGAAATAAAAAGAATACCAGAATTCCAGTACTAATAACCTTGCAAATGGCTGAGATGATGGTCTGCCTTATGCTCCCATCAGTCTATCAGCTTCATAGACTCCATTTCTAACCACCAAAGCAGAGACAGATGGAAAATAAAATAAAAACCATATATATTCTGCTAGGCATAGACTTGCGCCTCAAAATCCCTGGAGGTGTAGTTAGCTCATGGTAATCCACCTCCTGTCATGGCTTATTGCTTAATTATGGTGATGTATTTAACTTATTTATCACAAGAAAGCAATAATCTTTCACTTTAAAAAAGTGTATATTAACCATGTTGCACACGTAATAGATCACAAGAATATCTAGTGTAGGATTTAAAACTATCAAGTAAGGCACATCGTTGATATCTAAATGTCCCTTGAGAACCTGGAAAATGTCTATAAGCATATTTAAAATAAACTGCAATAGTACCAAAGCCTTTAATGGAGCTAGGAGAGCTGTTTTATGCACACTATCTTGCAGTAATCGCTGTAGTTTAAAATAGATTTTAATCAAGCACCATCTGCATAATAGGCTGAACAGACAACACAGAATTCCACTTATAACTCCTATCATATAAAGTAAATATTGTAAAACCTCTGCCACATAAGGAGAATATGCTGCAGCAGTCCTTTAGTAATTGTATTTCTGTTATTTAATTCTTGCTACTTGCAGTCCTCTTGCTATCTTTCCTCTAAAATACATTATTTGAATTTCTCTCATAAGTGATATGCAAATTAACACGGAAGAAGACCCTGTTATCCATCTATGAAGAAATACTTATTTACAAACCAGTAACGCTTCCAGCAACTCACAATTATGCTTGGAAATAACAAAGTACAAGTTTAACAATTCAACAGTGTGAATTATGGCAAGAGTTACATAAATATAACATTCCAATGCTGAGATGGTCAAAATAAGGCATGTGCTAAGTGGTGACTTTGTTTAGGATGTTTTTATAGTTACTTACAACTGCTAATTTTTAAGTTCTCCCTTTTTTCTGCTTCTAACGATAGCCCCACATGTGAGATTTGTAAGAATTAAGGAGCCTTAGTGATGTGCACTCTTTGCAGAGACAATACCCTTAGTCTGAGGCTACATTTCACAGTTCCATGGTCTTACCAGCTCCCTGAATGTATATCCAACCTTAAAACTATGCTACAGTTGTCACTGATCTCATGGTCAAGCAACCTCAGCTGTCCTGCTTTTAGAGTAATAGCAAGAAGGGAAATTGAGCCGTCTACAATGCAGCTCCTTTCCCTTTCTTTGAGCAAGGGAATATAGGACAGTTGAAGTCTGAACAGCCTATATGAAAGAGTTTTTATGAGAATGAGTATTGCCAAACAACATTTAGCAGCTGCTGCCATTAGTTCTGTGTTTGTTGGATAAGGCTTACAACAATTTGAATATTTATCATGGAATGAGCATCCATGAAGCTCAGTACACGAACAATTACATCAGTTTGTAAAGTTTAATACTGGAATTTGGAATATACATATTGAGCTGAAATGGTCATTTCCTTCATTCATGGAAATTGTTCATAGGGCAACAACTATACTTTTAGTCCAAATGTGTATGTAAAGTATGTATTTTTTGCACCTTCCATCATAGTTTTTCTATAAATCCATACTTATGAATATGAACAGGATATTGAAATCTCTGCTTTTTTTTTTTTCTAGCTAGAAGTGGGTATAGTTTTTAGGGACCTCTCTACCAAATATGCTATGAAAAGACCAGTGGCTTCTCTTTCACACATTTCAGTTGGTATAAACTGAGAGAGGTCTTTACCCAGCACTCATGACAGAAACATCTCTGACTGCACAAAAAGTGAACTCCAACAGCAACCCCATGACTGCAGCATGTGCATTCCTAGCAAAGGACTGGCTAATGAGCTCTGGTCCTGATCTATTAAATAAAACCACACATCTGCATGATAGATTATAAATCAAAGAGAAGAATCCAAATTTCACAAAGTTATATTCAGTTAAAAGACAGGTGTTCTCACAGGAGACAGAACAGTTGGTCTGTTCCTGTCCCCATCCAGTGCCTTCGTTCACTTGGAAGAGGATTTCTGGAGCGAGAACTTTCACAGGCCCCTCCAAAGCAACTCTGACAAAATGTAATACTGTTGTATCTGGGGAGAAAGATCTTCACAGAAAACTGATTTATTTTGAGTATTCTTGTCCACTCGCTGGCAGCTTCCAGGAAGAGCAATGTGCCAAAAATATACACAGTGGAGAGCTTTAAATCTTCAAGTACAACAAGACACTCAGGCTAATTATTTGTCTTTTACAGAGGGAACTACAGAACCATTGCACGGGATCAGGTGTGCCAGCCCATGGCCTGTCTCCATTGGTGGCCAGCCTCAGGTGTTTTCACAAAGCCCTAAGAAATCCCACAGACATGTATAGCATTATCTACTCCCCATCAAGCTTGCTGTTTAAACCATACTTGACGGAGAAGAATTTAAGCCTCTGTCAATATTAACCAAATGTAATATCCTTTTAAACTTTTCTCTTAGCAGTGAAATTATAAATATAATTTTAAGGCAATGTATCTACTTTAGCACACTGGATTTAATTTTGTGTTATGCATTGTGCCATTTGTCATCTTTTTCTGCTTAGACTAAGCATGAGAGAATTTTAAAGAGAGTAACATCCTTATTAAAAGTTGAATGCTATATAAACTGGTTTTCACAAAGAAAATAGTCTGCAGTGCTTTGTATTTCTCTATTAAAAACATTAGCATCAGATAACTACTGCTTGCTTTAAACCACAGCCTTACACTTTTGTTAGCACAAAGTGCTACAGTGAAAAGGTACGTGAAAAATATAGATTAAATACCTGAAATACTTGATAGAAGTAGAAAGAAAATCCAAATTATTTAATGGATATTTTCTCCAGAAGTTTAGAGCATCTTGCGCACTCCCAGCAATGTAAAAATATTAGCAATGCAAGAGCAGTAGCAAATAAATTATTCTGAAAAAGTAAAGGCTGCCTGGAATTATTTTTACATAGCTGTATTCTAAAGTCTCCCTCAGTAAGGAAGTGCTCATTTAAAATGTATGAATTATTCAGTAATTTTTAAAACCTAAAGTTTGTGAAATCAGGGGAATGTCCTGAAATAAAACTTTTGAATCAGAACTTATTCAAAATGTAGTAAAACATATGTCTCCAATTACATGATTATTTTATAGCTCGAGGCATGAAAAACAATATAATGTTAAAACAAATCAGACTCACATTTCTTGACTGGATTATACCTCCTCAGTGACTCACAATATGTTTTCTTCACATTCCCTGCAAGTCTGCAACTTTTCCCTACCAGACATGTCTGTGGCACACACTGCACTGCATGTGGCACATTCTGCACTGCAGGAGTGCTCTAACAGGACTGCCTTTTTCTAGTGACCACAAAACAGAGCTAAGGAGGTCCCCAGTTTCAACATGCTATATTCCTGGTTTAAGGGATGACTTAGTACAAAGTCCCAGGCTTCCTGTGTCTCAGCTTTTCTGTCTGCAAAATTAAGATAATAGACTTGTGTATTTCTGGGAGGTTTTCAGGATTTTGGGAGATTTGGGAGATTTTTGTATGCAAAACCTGCTATATAGATTGACATTTATCCTTTAAAGAAATTTATTATGTAAATTTCTCTTATCACTTCATTCCTGCACTGACATGAAAATGAAGCTTAAACATGTCATGACGAAGTGTCAGCACCTCTCAAAAGTATGAATGCATACAGGGTCTTCCAGATTTTCAAGGTAAGGATTTTAAAGTTCATAGGATCTTTCTGTTCTGGTTGCTATGATGTTCTGTTTACTCATCCTGTGACCAAGTGGCAAAGACTAGCATATTGCACAGACTGTTCATACTTTTTATAGCAGTAACTTGATCTTTAACTGGGAACAAACATCCCTGCTATGCAAGTGAGAAAACTCAACCCTTATATTAAAGTCCTAAAGGAATGACTATCCTTTCAGTGTTCAACAGCATTCCAGTTTGCTCTCACAAAGAGGAATGATGCAATTTACTCAAGCTGCCTGAAGAATTGTCTGGATATTGTAAGTTCTGTATTCATAACCTTTTATTCACTTCAGTGAACCACCAATCATGTATAAAGTATCACCTTAATAACTGTGGCCATATCATCCATTTAGCAGGTCCTAAAAATATCCACCATTTACATAGCAATCCTAGCATCTAAGCCTACCTTAGAGCTATCTTCTCCTTCATCTTCATGGACTGAACTGGATGGTGAAGGAGTTGCAGATTTGCTTCCAGGTGGAGAGGGCGAGTTGTGAGGAACATTGTTTCCACCCATATTCAAACCAAGCTGTGCACTGAGCTGGGACTGGTTAATAGTAGTCAGCTGCCCGTGCTGCATCATTCCTGGCTGCCTAATATCTGCAGGTTGAACCCTTGGCCTCATGGTTGCCATCTGAGGATGGGAACTATACTGGGCTCCTTCTGTATTCCGTAAATCTTGCATCTACAAGAGGAAAAAAACTGTATTAAGCATATCACTAATAAAGTGTTCTGTTCCTTTAGACCTCGGTTGGCCTGATTGGCTATGTAAGGCTTAAAGGAAATGGCAAGTACTTAAATAAACATGTAAATACTGAAAATAAACATAGTAAGGATATGATTGACATTTGCAAAACACTGACTGTTCTGAAGAACTCAGGATCTAGCCTCAGCCCTTGGAAATAGCAAAAAAAAGCAATGAAAGCTCAGGTTTTTTTTCATGGGGGAAAAAAAGGGCACTGCTTTTTGTAACTCTTTGTAGAGTATTTCTGAAATGCTAACAAACAGGGACAGCTTTGCACTCTGAAGTTCAGACCTAGACCAGAACAATAACATCCTCAAAATTCAAGATAATTTCCAGATCCTGCTTTCTTTTACTTAGGATTTTGGTGGTTTTAAGTTGCCATTTGGGAGCTGCAGGGAATTTTTAGTCTGAGTATCTAGTATTGGGTCCAAATCTATTTTACCTGGTGCTGCCCAATGAGAAACTGGACTTTTCAGGATTCAGACCATTGACAAGAAGGATGCATTGATAGACTGATTAAATGATTTCTGAGTCGATTTACTGCTAAGACATATATATGAATGGAAAGCTCAGAAATCGCAGGATTGACAAATTAATCCATTGTGCTATGTGGGTCACTGCTTCTCAGCATTAACAAGACATACTATTTGAATGCAAGCAACAGATTCAGCCTCTGCAAGGATAAGAATTAAAAGCACTGGAGGATGAAGCCCCTTTCTTGTCCAGAGGTCAAATGCACCATACACACAGACCTCAGCAGATTGCCTGTAACCTCTTTTCAGTATACTCATACGACAAATAGCAAAGAGTTTCCAAGAGAAGCTCAGATTTAAGCTAAGATGTTCTGTGAGTGATTTAAAATGGAAGTATCAATTCAGAGCTGAAATGAAATAAGTACAGTTGTCTTTCTGTGCATCAAAAAACACGTGTGTACGTATAAAGTAGAATCTGACAGAAGCTACCATTGTGTAAGTTCCATTATGATAAGGACATGTGTTAGTGGTTCAATATATTAACATAGCCACATTAATTCTACTGACAGTCTTTGTTAGACATGTCATTGTAATTGTCTAAAGATCACTCAGATTTTATTTTTTTTTAAATCTTTTCATAGCTCATGACTTCTATAACCTATCTCTTGCTCATATACACACTCCCACATATCACAGCAATCTGTAAGATACCTTTCAACCAGTAACACATAGGAAAAAGTAAAGATAAAGCCATAACTGCACCTTTTCTCTTATTATTGACAGTGTAAAAATGTACCAATTTTTGGGAGATATTTTATTTTATGAGCTTGGGGATTGATTTTCATAAAGGTGACTGGTTGGCAGTAAATCAAGCTAATAGTACCATTACTTATGGCATACTTACCACTTTACATGTACTTGTGTCTCTGAAAGGCATTTGAATTGGCTTCTGACAATGTGACATCACAATTATACCTGTATTTATGTTATTTTAGAAATTAATAGCTTTTGGTAAAAAGAGTTATCAATACAAACTTGTTTTCCAAGTTCATTTAATGACTACTAAAGCACCGGAGGAGATGAGCACAGAGAGCACAGTGGATGAAATCAATTGAAGGCTGAAATTTGAATCCTGGTAGACATTTATATTTTTAAATTACTACTGATTTCTTGGTCCCTTCCCTCCAGTATCAGGTCCCTCCTTGCCAAGCATATTAGCCTTGAAAGCCATCATTATCTCTGCCTCCAGCAGACAATCTGTATCGAGACAGTTGTGCCCATGCAGCTGTAACTGCTGCTCAGACACTTTGCTCTTGATCCAGTTGCTGAGCTGGGCAGCAGCTGGGGAAAGTGGAGCAGCACTGGGGGTCTCCAGGTTCTCTTGGCCAACGTGGGGCAAACAGTAAAGGGATGGGAACCCACACAGCCCCTCATGTTCTGGGCACAGGGAGGCAAAACCCTCCCCTAGAGCCCTCCCTTCACCCTGTCTGCAGCACTCAGTGTGGGTGTGTGCCTTCCCCAGGCACCCTTCACCCTGCAGGGGCTGAGCCCTCGGGTTTACACGGGGCGGCACCTGGTGGTGCAGAATAAACCCTTCCAGGAAAGGCTGGAAAGGCTTGACTGCTTTTTAGGAAGGGTAGGCATCCTAATGATTTTATGAACTCTAGAAATGTAGCAACCAGTTTATGATACTCCTAACTCTTATTTTGAATGAACTTCAAAATTATCTATCTCTAAAAGCAGAGAAGGGACTACCATTTTAATTACTTTCCCTCAAATAAATATGATACAACTGCGTTAACTGATGCACAGGAAGCTCTACCTAAATATGTGGAAGAACTTCTTTATTGTGCGAGGGAGTGGGTGACTGTGTAGTGGAACAGATTGCCCAGAGAGGTTGTGGAGTCTCCCTCACTGAAGATATCCAAGAACCATCTGGATGCAATCCTGTGCCATGTACTCTGGGATGACCCTGCCTTAGCAGGAAGCCTGGACCAGATGACCCACTGTGGTCCCTTCCAACATGACCCATTCTGTGATTCTCTGATTCTGCTATTATTTAAAAAGATCTCTCCTTTAAGAGCTTCAAATATCAGAAAGATAATACAGAACATTTTGTGTTTGTCTTCTTTAAACAACATATATTTTTAAACAGTCTGTGATACAATTTTAGCTCCAGTATTGAACATAGGCTGTGTTTTCAGATAATATAACAACTGAACAGTACTGAATGTATCCCCATACAAAATACAAAATGTGTATATATATTCGCAAGAGAATCCTTCACCAGGGAAATTCTGAGGACTGCAAATGAAGTGGTGGAGTAAAAAACCCCAGTATTTTTCTTTTCACATGAATTCAGCTTCTCTCCTGAATTTTTAAATCAGATGAATACCAAGCTACCTGCAGAAAACCAGGTGTAAGCAGCAAATAAGCTTGTTTAACAGTACATTTTCTCTTTCAGATGCTAAGCCAGAAACCCCCACCTAAGGAAGCTGCCCGCAGAAAACAAGACAGTCTAAGTCCATCTCACAGAGCTGTGGCACTCAGGATCCACAGACGTGATTCACATCTGCTGATGAGGCTTCTGGCTCACCTCTCTACCACGCACTGCAGAGCCTGCCTTCTCCCATCCTGCCTCTACCTGGTGAAAAAGTGGGATTGTCTAAGAAAATGGAAACTGCTCATTCCTTCAGTAGGAATGGGCAACTAATCACATAAATGTAAAAAGCTGTGAGATCACACTGTGGAAAACATGAACTTTCATGTTCTTAAAGTATCACCAAAACCAAGAATTGTCCCACCTCCTCTGTAGGTTCAAGAACACACTCAGCCATGAAAACTACACACTCAGGTCACTGCTGTGGCATAATGGTGCGTCCCTGTCACAGATGCTGTGACAACCTCATCTCTGCAGAATAGTAACACTAATCAGACACACTCTGTCAAAATGTATGACCAATTTCTTCTAAACTACTTCAAAATCTGAAACCTCATATCCCTTGCTCCGCCAGATGGAGTTTTACAAAGCCCAGGGCTGCGTGGCTGTGCTGGAGCCATATTCAGGATGCAGAGGCAATACTGAGAACATGCTCCTGCCGAATGCAAGACTGAACCGAAATCCTGACGGATGGCAGAATGCCAAATGGAAGAACAAAGTTAAAGAGTTTTGAGTGTTGCAGAGGATAAGGACAGTCTTAAACTGATGTCTTCAATGGTTTCTGTGATGAGGTAATAATGATAATATCTGGCACTTTAATATCATTCTCCATCTGTCAGTTCCAGGATGTTTCACAACTTGAATTATATTCAGCTTTAGAACATGCCTGGTTTTATTTTAGTTTTACTAATGGAGAAGCTATGATACATTTCTTTTCATGTCTATTTTTTTTTTCTGTTTGCATTTTGCTTATAAGCAGAAACTGAGCATTTAGCCAAATAAGTGTTTGATTGCAAGTTAAAAGACAGTACAAGTCCCTACATCTAAGGTGTGTACCAAAGCCCTTTTTTGACACATGGGTAGTGCGAAACCAGAACAGGGCTGTCTGGTTGAAGATGAGCTCCTAATGCCCTGCTCAAAGTTCCTGAGGTACTAAGGACAAGGCTAAAGAGCTTTAGACATCAGACTATTGTTCACCCCATCAGCTTACAGTAAAAAAAAGCAAAGCATACAGTGCAGAATTCAGTGATATCATCCCTGTAAGGAAACATCTCATGGCAGGACAATGTGAGTACAGTATCCTAATCACAGAATCACAGAAAATAGTGCTAGAAGGGACCTCAAAAGGTTATTTAGTCCAACATTATCTCACAGCAGGATTAGCTATACCTAAATCATTTCTGACATATGTTTGTCTAACCTCTTCATAACCTCCCTAGGCAATTCTTGTGCTTAACTATCCTTACAGTGGAAAGGGCTTTTTTCCATAATGTCTCACCTAAATCTCCTGTGTTGTAATTTAAACCTACTACTTTTTGCTTTGCTCCCAGTGGACATGAGGAATGTTTTTCTCCTTCTTTACAGAAAAGTTGTACACACTAGAAGGCTGTTATGAATTTCCTTTCAGCTTTTTTCTTCTTTGGACTAAACAACTAAACCTGAAGATTGAAAGACTTTGTTCATATGCTGTGTTTTCTACACCTCTTATCATTCTTTCTGCTATCCTCTGGACTATATCCAATAACCTTCATATTTCTTGAAAGACTGTGCTCTGAAGTCCACAAAATACAGATATTTTCATCTGACACATCATTCAGATAGAATCCTTCATCTCTCACAGAAGGTATCACATAGCAATAAAAAACTCCAAAATTAATTATCAGCCTTTTTGATACAAGCTGGTTAACTTCTCAAGATGCAGAAAGAGTCAAATTTCAGGACTCTTAACTAATGTCCCAGAATGTAGCTTTAGGAAGCAAATAATTTTTTTCTGAGAAGCATCAGACAGGCAGTTTCAAAGGGAATGTGCTGTTAGCAAAATAGTTCATGTTATTTCTCTAGGTATAATTAATCACCGTGAGGCAACATCTCTCTGAAAAGCTGCAGAAGTCCCAATTGTCCCTCCCTATTTAGATTCATTTATAATAAATGTTATCACTAAATGAAAGAAGAAAGACAGGTTGCCTTAACAGATCAAAGTAAATACAACAGGTCTATGTACAAGCAAGAAACACTGGAGATAATTCACTGGAGATGAAAACATTAAAACATAAAGAGAAATACACAGGGCTTACTCACTGAAGCAAGTAAAGTTCACATATCTCACTACTCTGAGAAAATTCGTATTAAGGAACAACAGACATTATTACTGTTATCACCATCAGTTCTTGAAATGATTTCTCCATAGTTTTCTACAAGTTGAATGCTCTTGTGAATATTTTTGATGGACACTGCAGAAGGGGCTGACAGTTCTTTGTTTCTTGTCTGAGTCATCAAGGTAAGTTAGAGAGTAACAACTTTTCAGACTACACAAAGCTATGGTTCAATCAATTAATTAAAAAAAAATAGGAGAAAACCCCAGGGGATCCTTAGTGTTATCTATGAAGATACCCACAGTGTCCTTCTTTCTTCACTGGCATGACCCACCTGAGTCATCAGGTGCCATGGACATTCTTTGCTAGGCAGAGGGGGTCTCTGCTAATAGTAGTATTCTCATTTATATTCCCAGGAAACTTGTGCTACTACCCGTGCTGTATTAAATCTGAATGTTTCTCTGTTCCCAAATAACACTACATTAAATGCAGTATTAGTCTGGTTGTGCTAACCCCCTGAAAAGCTATGAAATTTGCTTAGAAATGTTACTGCTTTTATTTCAGGCATTTTAATTATCTTCTACCATAAGCCAATGCACATCTGCAAGATGTTTACCGGTGACACAGAGATGCTCATTAAAAAAGAGAAAAAGAGAGGAAAAAAAGTAATTCCTACATAATCACTGATTCTGTAAGTGAAGGCTTCAAAAGAGAAGAAAGAAGGGATAGAGTTTGGGAAATGATACATAAATTTAGGATCAAGACACTTGATAAACCAAAAAGGCCTTTTTTTTTTTTTTTTTTTTTTTTTTTAGTGCTACAAAATGCAAGCAATGGTCATCATACAAATGATGAACAGGCTCCCCAGGTAAGTGGTCAGAGCACCATGCCTGACAGTGTTCAAAACTGTTTGGACAATGCTTTCAGGCACATGGTGTGACTCTTGTTGATGTTTTGTGCAGGAAAAGGACTTGGACTAAATGATTCTTGTGGGTCCCTTTCAACACAGGATATTCTATAGTTCTGTACAACCATATATTCAAACTTAAAAGAGCGTCTAAAACCACAGAAATGTCAACTTTAGACACCTTTTATTCAGTTCATACAGGTGATTAAGCAGTGGTACCTCATGGCTGTTCAATGCACGTTGATAGTCAGGATCCTAGATTAATGGCAAGGGAATCAAAAGGAAATAATGCAGTTTTATCTGTTGTTTTCCACTGTGGTAATGCTTTTTCATGAGAGAGCTTAAAACTTGAGATAACTTGAACATCTGTATTTATACACCAGAGGAAAACAAAAAAGTGACCCAAATATTTGGAGATCTGAAATCTGACAGGAAGTTTGAGTTTACTAAAATTGCTACTTGGTATGTATGTCCTGTCATGAACAAAGAGTGATCAAACCCAAAGATTCACAATTTATCACATCTTTTTCCATCAAGTTAAAGGAGAAATCATATTTCCAACCAAGTCTTGTTTTAGCAGACCTATAAGTGAACAAGTGCTAAAGAAAGATTTTTTATGAGAGTCAAGGTTACTGTGAAAGGACCACAGAGAACCATTCAAAACACATTAAAAGGAATAACTCAAAGCACGACGTAACAGGAGGAGGGGAGGTGTGTTTTCATCATCTCATTTTTATAATTCTCTTCTGTATCAGCTAACTGTATAATGAAAGACTAAGTTTTAAAGTAAGTGGGTATTTGGGGAATATTCTAATGCTATACACAGGAGTATTTTATATACTACACCCACTGCATTTTTTAGAACAAATTGAAAGGATCATTCAAAATTTCTTTTGATTAGGAAAACAGTCTTAAAATTAAACAGCACAAAACTCACATGTAAAGAGAACCCTAAACAAAAAATAATAAAACCCCCCACTCCTATTAAATCTACTACACTAACCTTTTCAAAATCATTCTGTTAAAAATTAAAACACTTAAGGTTATTTTATATAGTACTGGATCTGTAAGTGATCTTAAGCCCCTTTAAAGCTATTATATACTCAAAATTTGACTGCAAAATTTTATAGTATGATCACATAATGACAAAAATGCAGCCATATACAGTTTCTATATTTCTTGGTACACAGTTAATTTGGTGACTATTAACATTCTTTTCTACTTTATGTTTTAATATCCTTTGAGCCACACAGGGCCAAGGTCTCAAAACTAATCATAAAAAACTACTGACTGCTATTCACTCTAATATAATAACCCTTTATTTAAAACAACTTCCAATAAATTTCATTATAAGAAGTTATTAAAAGGGTTAAAAGCCTATTAAATGTCAAAGAATTTGCCTGACTCAAACTTCTAATAAAGAAACAGAATAGGCTTTCTTTCTGAATTATTTAAATCTTTACTGACTGTGCACTGAACCATGAAATTAGAAAAGTGTTATTAGAAGTGTTCTCTGGTTTTTATAAAAGTTGTAGCACAGAATATATCAAACCACAGTCTTTAACTACACTAGTTAAAGAAATAGGTTTTTAATCCTGAGTACATGGTTTTCCCTGATATAAAGGGTCATAATTAAAACTCTGGCCTGGAAGCTGAAGATAATAAAATTATTATTACAGGAGCATCCATGTTCATTTGGTATATTCTGGATGCATGTTTCCATTTTAATTTGGACAAATATCTTCAATTTTGTTTGATCTTGCAAAGTCCACTAATTTGGACCCTCTCAGCAAACAATTAAGCTTTTAATAGTGACTCATTTTAAAGAATTAATGGTGAATAATTTGTGTTATCTTTTTCTATTTTTTAAAGTGTCTAATGCTTAACAGCAGGTATAGGTTGACAGCAGACAAATGGAATCTAGGAGGTACAAGGCAAATATTCTACCACACAACTCCTGATAACAGTATTATCACTAAAGTGGTTTTGTTGGTTTGTTTGTTTCTTTGGTGTTCCTTTTTTTTTTCCAAATGACAAAAGAACAATTTTCTATTTCAGCAGTTATTTGCATAAGGAAAACAATAATGCATTTCACATTTATTTTCATGATGCTAAAAAACTCCTGAGTAAGCAGTATATTCACAGATTCACTCAAACACACCTGAATCAATAGCCTTTCATCAAAAGAAATGAAGTCAGAAAGATGCCTGAGAGACACAATATTGTCTCCCCTTCTTTTATACAATAAAAATAGAGGCATTCAGGGGACATGAAATGATTAAGTCTAGGAATACAAACTAGATCTTTGGAAATAATGTTAACAGTGTGCTTGGTGTAGGGCGGGAGAGAAAAGGGGATGCAGGCAGCTACTGTTGCCTTTGCAATGCTTTGTGACTGTGACTGACCAACAACAGCAGAGTCACCAGTGTGAGGTTGCTGTAACCTTCATTGGCTTCTGCTCTATTGTGTCCCATTCTATTCTGTTCTGCTCTGTTCTGGGCTTTTTATCTACGGTGTTCAGCACAGCAGTGACAAACTCCTCCTGCAGTGAGTTGGGCAGTGTGACTATTACCTGTCATGTGTGGTTTGTTGTGTCTGCTTTAACACACAAAGGTACCCTGACCACACCACCCAACCCTCCCTACCACCAAGTAAAGGAATTTGTATTGGGTACATCTCAGGTAATGTATAGCAATGTACAGTGATGTCCATGTGGGAAGAGTCAAAAAATTCCCTCTGGTTAGAAAATCACATTAAACCAGCTGTGACAGCTGAAAGGTTGGTACAATACTGGGGCGTCTTGTGCCTCCTATCTCTACAGGAAAACCCTAAATGATCTAAACTGATCTCTCATCTCAGTCACAAGAAATGCCAATTCCTTCCTGAAGGAGCAGCACATCAACGAGAATAAGGAATTTTTAAAATACAGTCAATGAGACTTAATCTAAGTTTGCTACTTCTCTGAAAAACTTTTTGCAAGGGAGGAGTGCCTGTCTTTTCAGTGTCATCCACCTGTTTAGGCACTGAACAGAAATACAAGATAGAAGGAATCTCAAAGGAACCTCAATTTTGAAATTGAGGGCAGAAGGAACCTCAACAGAACCTCAATTTTGAAATTTCATTTTCAGAAAATGAAAATTTCTGTCACACAGAAGGCAGAGTAAGGACTAAAACCAGAGTCTTGTATGTGCTCTAGTCCTCTCACTACCCCCATCATTAAGTATATGAGAATTCCTGCCGTTCTGCACAATCATTTCATGGATCTTGTTTTCACTCCAATGGGATGTGAAGCTGGATTTTTGAACCCCTAGTCACACAAGCAGATCTAGTATGCTATTTTCTATATTCTTCCTCTTGGGCACTGTGATGTGGAGCATCTTGAAATTATTTCCTGGAGCCATAGGGTCCTGTCTGGGGTCGTGACTTAACAAAAGGCACTGTGACTGCAACAAAACTTCCTACAGCGTCAATCATAAAGCAAAGTCTGAAGGTGAGTAACTCTAGTCATGGCTGGCTAAAGGAAAAGTCAGGTCAGTGCCCTGAAGGTCTATTGATAAATTCCACCTAAATTCCACCTAAGCAAGCTGTTCTGCCAGCCACTGCAGTCCCGGGTAGGATCCGTGGTGCTGTGCTCACTCTTGCATTCCCACATGCAGCAGTTGCATGAAACCAGAGGAACCTTCCGGTAACTCCCTGCCACCCTGGTACTAAGCTGCATAGAATGATGAGTGCACATTATTCATCATTCACCTGAAATCCACAGTCATCCAGGTTTTGTTTGTGCATTTTGTGAGTTTCTGGACTAAGTTAATTTTCCTTGAGAATGATATTTTCCTGGCTGATACCAGTAGCTCTGAAAAACCACACCATATCCCACATGAATCTACTTTTCATTGAGTGCATAATCTTTAAAAAAAAGTAATTTAGACTAATAAAAATGAGTTGAATTGTTTAAATTACATTTGTGAAAGCATATTTTAACAAATATTTCTGCTGCTATGTTGCAGCCCTATAAATTCTCAGCCTGAGTGATAGAACTAATGGAAGTTAAAACAAAAGGACTGCAAAATGTTTAACTCAGAAAAGATTGCTTTTCATACATATGATCTCGTTATCAAGTGATAAACTTACTGATATTTGTAATTGTATTGTCATAATTTCCTCTGTAATATAAACTTAATGCCATTGTCAAATATTGTGGGTTTTGCAAATGTTAAGCACATGTGTTACTGCTGGGCAAGACACTTTTTGTAAGCTATGAAAAATATGCTTGGCTCTCAGGGAAAAAGCAATTTAATGATATGCTAATAAGTCCATCATTCTTCTGTATTGTATTATTTACAATTTTGTCTCTAAAACATATTTAACATCTCCAGTGTAATTATCCATCTGCATCTTGCCAAGTCCAATATTATAATTCTGAAACAGGAAAAATCTCAATTATTTTATTTTCAACTATGTAGAAGATGAACAGATATCCAGCAGTCTCAAAAGCTGAAAATTAGTAAATTTATTTTGCTTAATGTCCATTATATTGGCATGTGACTGAAGATAATCCAGGGAACCATATTTTAAATTAAGAATATATCTTTATTTTGCCAGTTTGATATTTCTAAATGTGGATATCTTACTTAATAAAGCTTGATCAACTTACCAAAACAACTTTAGAGAAAAAAGCAAAACCAATAACTTCTTGAAAAGAAATACTTTGGGCAATCACAACTTCTTATTTCTTTTTAAACTCATTATTCAGTCTATTCTGTTTGATTATGAAGCTCTAATTGTCCCATTTTTCTTTAGAATAAAGCAGCAACCTTGGTTTGGCTGAGAAAACTCCCTTTTTTCTCATTCATCTCACAAATTTGTACTTTCAACTGGTTGCTGAGCAGCCACCAACACCTGGGAAACCAACATTTGATGATTATATATACAGTGATTTATTTCCATCCCTGAATGCCAAGAAAGAACAGTGGAGTGTTTGGTAAGAATGTGCTGTGATATAATACTTGTTCTGCATATCCTAACACAAATAATAGAAAAAATCAAAGAAAGTCACCTGTTTTGTATGAAACCCACTACAATACAGAAAGGTTTCATAGTGAAAATTAGGAAGGAATCAATTGCTGCCTGCAAGGTAGAAAATAGTGAATAAAGAAATTTACAGAACATGAGCTCAGGACATTAAAAAAAGCCACCTTGAAGTACAAGAATTTCAAGCTTTGGAAATGATGACTTCATGGTGAAGAAAGTGATGGATACAATGACAACATGACAGATTACCTAGATCCTACAAAGCTGGGCTTTAGAAAGAATTCCTCAAGCTAGAGAAGGCTGTACACACTGTGTGTTGAGAGTGGTGTTGTCCACAGAGATTACAACATGTCAAAGAAATGGCCCTGGTGTTTTCTCAGTGTAGCCTCACAAGCTCATCAAAGTATTGAAATGCTTTAGTCTGGATTAATAGCTGCCTCATTTTATAGAAAATCTGAAGACCTCTAGGATGTATTTCAACTCTCCTTTTCTTCTTGGATGATGGTCTATAGTCATATTATACATCTAACTTCTGTTTGGGCCATCTAACCTACTGTTATCTGGAAGGAAGCATGATGATAGTCGATAACATTCATCCAGCACAAAACAGAGCTTCTTACATTTCCCAGGCTTGTGAGCACACCAAGCTTGTTCTGAAATTCCCAAATTCTTCTGCTGCCCATAAATCAGATTTGTCGACAGATGTCTTGGTTCTAATTTTCAAAGTAACAGGTCCAATCCAGATTAGTGTAATTGGATAAAATGAACCCAAATATGAGATGGGATCTACGTGCCAAACTTTTACACTGCCAGAAGGTAACCCTGGAAGCCTCTCTGACCAGGCAAGTACTCACATGCTATGGAAGAGAATAGTTTAAATTTGAAAGCTTAGAATTCACATAATCATAAAATGACATGACAGAGGGGCATCCTAAGTAACACAAAGGCATTTCTGCAGTCTTTTGTCTTGTTCTCAATGCCACTGGCTGCCTTCATATTAGCTGAGCTATTCACACCAGTCTACCATTCAACCAGTGGCATTAGTACAGCTCTTTTAAGTTTCATTAATAACCTAGAATAGGGTCATCCTCTACTAGTAATCATGAGTTTTGTAACTACCTTACCTTCTCATGATTTTCTCAGCAATGATTTTAGTCACTTCATGAAGAAATTTTAAAACGTAATTGCCGTGTGTGCAAAACTGCATCCATGACTGTTCACATAATTGCTGCAATTATGAATGCAATTCGGGTAAATATGCAAGCAGACTACTAGCTAAATCTCTAACTGGTAATTTATGTGTGCCTTTACCCAATTTGCATGGGCAATTTTCATAATTACCTTCCCAGGTTTAGTACGTAGATCTCAGGACTAATGAATACTAATAACTAATAACTAACGAAGGAATGATGAAGGATGCATGAACAACTAGTGGAATAAGTAAATTAGAAGCATATGGAAAAAAAATGGAAAAAATTCAACTTCAGCATATACATTTGCCTTTTTGTATATTTTATTTTGAAAGAGGAGTAATGCATGAGTAATGCAACTAGAGAGGTCAAGTTCCTTCGATTATCCTTTCTTCTCCTATTTTTAATATGTAACATACACTTTCTGGCAGTCAAGAAGCCAAATGATTTTCTGACAGACAAGCTACATATGTAGTGTAATTTACAGTAAGTGAAATTGTCATTTTAAGTGTCTAACTCTTCATCTGAGAAAGGCAGACGTGCTCCTCATGAACGTAAGACCAAAACAGGGGCCCAGTGGTGTTTACAGATAAGCAACTGAATGAGTTTACAAGTGTCCTCCTTCTCTGAAGAATAAAGGAAATATACTGCATTCAACTGAGAGGCATTTCAAAAAATTATATATATTTTGCTACAACTAAAACCATATTAATAATGAAAATCTTGGTTTGTTTGTTTTGCTTTTTAGGAAGACAAGCAAATAAAAGAACATCATACCTAAATGCTTCTGTTAGCCTTGATCATTAACTATAAAAGAGTTATGTATGTAATGCATTGGCATTACATTTACATTCTAGAATTTTAAGGAGAGCTGTACCAAAATAAATATAAAATATGCATGTTAGGGAAAAGTATGGATCCTGAAGTGCCTTCTGTAACACTGTGTAAAAACTGCATCCCATTATGGAAACCTTAAAATCAAGCCCATGCATTACTCCTAATCTTTCATAAAACCAATTTTTAAGCATTTTAATTCCTATGTCTACAATATTTAGGAAAAAAATATTGAAAACTTAAAAAAATATATTTAAATGTAGAGAATTATGAGATTTATTTTGTAATTTCTGAACTGCTTTTATACAGTGCGCATGAACCTCTTATGGTTGGCATTTATGGCTCCTGAAAAGACCACTTTTATTCTCAAAGTTGAGCAAAAACCACCTGCCACAAGAAGTATGGGTTTTTAAGAGAGATTGTTCAGATATGGTCATATGTAGAATACTTGCTCCCCTTGATAACTCCAATTAATCTTTTTAGCTTATTAAAAGTTACTCCTGCCAGCACTGTAGAGTCAATGAAACCATAGGATAGTAAGTGGGGCTCTATTTTGCTAAGAAATGGTAAACTGAATTCTTAAATAATTTGTCTGCCATCTAAACCAATCCCATTCCAGCACAAAAAAGAGATAAGGGCTGAACTATACAAGCAAACAAACAAACAAACAAACAGTCAAATCCCTGTTCATAAACAAATAATACTTCTGTCTCTTCAAAGTATTGCTAAAATAAGCTAGTTTTTAAAGTACTGAAAAATGATAAGCATTGCTTTATATCATACTGTATCAGTGGTATTATATTATTCTGAAAAATAACTACACTTTGCAGTGTTTAACATAACAGATGCTAAATCTTATGTTTGAATGGAAAATATTTTGCATGTAAGTAACTGCCACTGCTAGTTAGGAAGTACAACAAAAAGAAAAAAACCCAACATTATGAGAAGAAACAAAGTAGTGTTTTCATCCTTCTACACTGAGGCCTAACATCCTCTGTATCTGTTGCAGTCTGGAGTCTGACAAGCTATCCTTGCATCCAAAATGTTTTCCTTAATTTTAGAAAAAGATAACAGATTTGTGACCGATTAATCTTGATATGTTTGCAAACAACGTTGGTAGACTGAACACACTAGAAGTAATTTTGAATTATATCAATGTGATGCTCAAATTTTTCAGCTTGAAATTAATTTTTAAATTTTGGGACTAGCAAAAATAAGCATGCTCAAAGGGCAAACAAGAACTCTACAAGATGTTAAAATTCATTGGATAATTTTAATTTCCCCAGCTGAACTATAGGTGAGTAGTTGTGCCCACATAAAAGCCACGCTTTTAAATTTCCATGCTTTTCAATTTTCTAATTATTTTGATTTAATTATTTTTTCTGACACCTCATTCCATACTATTAACTAACACTGATATTATGGCAGCATTCTAAGACTGAAATTTTAGAACATGTAGGTTAAAATTCTGAATCATCAGAGCATCCCTTTATTGCAGTTATATGCAATTTCTACACCTGCTCAGTAGTTGTCACTTGTGATAATCTTTAAATTCTGACTAGTCCACTGTAGCTGGCAACTACTGTGAAAATCTTTACTGACTTTAAAGAAAATGTTCAATTTTACTGTCAACAATTTAACTAGACACATCTTTCTGTTACTGCCTCTAGCAAATCCAGATGCTGTAATTAATATTGTAGAAAGTACAACAGGAAATTCTCTCCTTCTCCTGGACGGAACTTAGAGAATCCGCAAAAAAGATGAAATCAGGTAGCCCTGCATCTGAGAATGGTTCTTTAGAGTTGTCTGTGATGGTTTTTAGCATGCAGATTCTGATTCAGGGACAGAAAAAAACCAGCATTTTTTTTCTTTCTTTTGACACTGATGGGATATAAACCAGGGCTATAGTTTCTTATATATTTAGAAATACCAATCTTAATGAGTTATTTGCACACTATCTTGTGGACATCTTGTTTTCCTAAACATATTGGTGAAATGCAAAGTGCTCTCCCACACAGAGAAATAAATGAGTTTTTTTAAAGAAGCAGAACAAGTACTGTAGATCCACATTCTCTGAATTCAGTTCTTGTAACAATAAAGTTACAGTGTTTTCTCATGGGAGAAATAAATACATTTCAGTACTTAATGTAATTAAATTAGGGACATCACCAATATAAGAGAGTATTTAAAAAAGTTATGTATAGAATAATATATACTGATGGCATGATGAGAGATGATTCAACTATATCCCATTCTAAATGTAAGGAAAAAATGTTTAATAAAATGTTTAATAACTAAATTAAACCTTGACTTTAACAAAGAATTCAGAAAGTATGCTATACGTGTATATTTTAAAGAGAGAGTTTTGTACAGCTAAACTCCCACTTAAACTAGGAATAACAGTAAAATACAGTAGGTGGAATTAGAACACAGCTTTCAATTTCTGTGATAACTCCTGGAACCTATTTAATTTATGTAGCAGATGTTCACCAAAATGAGTGCCATGCTACTTAGTCTTCTAAAAACTGCTGAATGAAGCAGCTATTCCTAATTGCTATCCCACTGTTACCTAATTTGTTCCTCCCAAACTGCAGTGTGTAGGCTGACCTGACCAATCTATCCATGTGTCCTTCTCAGAGGTGTGGATACATGACACGTGGCTTTGGGTTATTTTCCAGTGGAGCTCTGGGATGGCAGGTCTGGCTAGTTAACTTGTGAGCATTTGCAAAGCTTGATCTCATCTGACATGCTTAAGAAGCAAAGCCTCACTGAACTGCATATGAATCAAGGAGCTAAACTATACTTTGGCTCCCAAGCCCTCAAAAAGCCAGGATCAGAAAATGTATGAACTGGTATGCTACAGAATATCAGGATGATCCCCCAACATAACTCACATTTAAATGTACACATTGATTTCACTGTTGTATATGGTTTAGCTTTAGTATTAGTCTAAAATATTCTGCAAAATGAACCCTTGTGTTTTGGATCCAAGCTGAAGCCACTGGTGCCCATCTCCAGAATTCTGTTTAAAAGCAGCCCTATTCTCACCATCTTTTACAAAGATGATTTTTTTCCCCAAAGCTGATTTTTCTGTCTCTTTAGATGGTCGTCTTTCACATACATTTCACACATTACAGCACACATGACATGCTAGAAGTGAAACCATCATCTGGTTACCACTGAGCTTTGTAGTAAAAGTGAGCAACTACAGGTCATGGTGCACATGGATGGCGGAAGAACAAGATTCTTCACACATTTCCAGAGGTACCATGTCTGCCTCTGGCACTGTCATACCTGAAGCAAGGAGGGAGGTGATTTCTCCTAGGGGTGCAATATATACCTCCTTGAGATGTCTGAAAAAACATTTACACTGGATTCAGCCAGACCTCAGGGGATATGGTAGCACACATGCTGGAGGTTATTCTTGCCTCTTTTCTTCCTGTCACTTTGTGAATCCATAGTGTTAGTTATAATTTAGCATTAAATGTGCAATTTCAAACAAATTCCTTTTAGATGGATACATTCACAAAACTGAAAATGAAACCAAACCCAGTAACAAACCCCAGGTTTGTACCCCAGTGTACAAATTCTCACCAGTATGGTCTTGCCTATCCATTTCTTAATCAAAAGCTATATAAGCAAAAAGATGAATTTGAACAACTCCTAAGTTGATAACGTCTCATTCACTTTTAATTTGGCAACAAATCTACTTTGGCAACAGAAAATTTTTTGCTTTCAGAGCAGGAGGTACTCAGCAAAAGAATAATTTTAAGACAATGTAATGTTTATGAAGACTACATTTTGTCTACTGAATTTTGAAATTTAATTTCTTTCTCTAGATCATTACATGAGAGGTTAAATATAATTTTCCACTTATTCATACAAAATAACATCTTCAAAGACATTTACAAAATCTATTAATGCTTTCAGTTTGCAATGAACATTTGGAAATGATAATTATAGAACTGTGATAACTAACTTAAAGTTCAAGAAGACATGATTGGCACAATAAATAATTGGTTTGCTCCTACTTAATCTACATTAATGTAAACAATAAATCTTCTCTTAAATAAAGATTGTGTGAATCTTCATTTATCTTTTATGACAAGAGAGCAAAGGTTGTAGCTTAATGAATGGAAAGAAGCAACAAGGTCAGATTTAAAAGCCTCAAAGGTCAAATTTCTGACATCTCTGAACACTGAAAAAAACCCCTAACATGGTAATTACTATTTTGGTTAAGCCACTGAAGTCTATTTTGTATTTCAAAAAGAAAGGGAAAAAGTACTATACTTCAGAAACTTGAGAACCAGCACTTGATACATACAGTCTGTAACATTTAACTTCCCTGTATTACAGACTCCTTCCATCACAGGAACAAAATACAGGATACAGCAATGAGAATTCCATTTGAGACATCACATGTCTATTAAGTAGCCAGTGCGTATCCACACCTGGAAACTGCTTAGGGAAAAAAAGCAACAAGCAATCTCTCCTAGAACTGTGACATTGCCTAACTTTGAATATAAAGTATTTCCAGGGATTCCTATTCCTGAAGCACCCCAGCTTTGGTGAAATTACAAGTAGTTCTGAATCTCTGCAGACAATGGGAACATAGACACTGATAAAAGGTCCAGAAAGCCACATAATTTTATTTTACATATGCATTGATTTTTGCCCAAATGGAAGAACTCTGTCTTCTAACAGGGTTATCCATACATTCAAAGAGTTGATCAAGGTCATTAATAACAATAGTAAACTGATCATCATTCCAATAGGACTTGACAATGGCTTTTTTTCATGGTGGATACTAATGTATTGATGCCTCTGAAGTTCATTACAGCAGTAATAAATCATTAGCCTCCAGAAAATGATTTATAAGTTGGTTAAAATGCATTAGAATGGACTGTCAAGCTACTACACTGAGATGATGAGGCTGGTACTAAAGATTTTTTTCAGGTTCTCTAACAAAAATGGTGATGACTCAAAGTAATCATATCAGAAAGACAAAAATAAAACAAATCACTGTGATGATTTACTTTAATAGTATGTTTCAATCTTCATAAAAGGGTGAGTGAATTTTACTTTGAACTGCTGGATACATTCCTTTTATTCACTGCTGGCAGCAAACTCTTAACCTACAAAACTCCAGTACTTACCCCAATGATTATATTTGTGTTTACTTTGGCCAAAAGAAAGGTACTGTGTGTGTAACTATGGTTACTCTGCACGGGTGCCTGTGTAATAACAGTTTATTATAATGTATAAGTAGCTTGTCAGGCATGCAGCTATAAGCCATAAGATTAGCAATGATAATATCACAGGAAGTATATGGGCCACAACTTGATACTCACAATGTTTATGTTATGCAAATCTTTTACTATATCACATACGTTACTTCTAGTTACTACTTAAGTAGCTTAACTACAGCTCAGGCCTATCAATATGCAACTCCAAATTTTTTTACTTTCACACATGTTTTTAATTAATACCCATTGAACACTGAACAATTTATTCAGCAAACTCCACATTAAGTCCAACACTCAGTCTCACAGGTTCCTCTGCAACATTCCTGTAGCCATGCTAAAGGCTCCCTGCGTTAAACATGGTACATGACCAGTCCCCTCCTTGGCTACCACCCACTGCTTTATTCCCAAGTGCTGCGCAGGCCTGGCACCTCGTGTTCTTTTTCACTGCTGCCTGCTGTGAGCCTTGCATGGCCACACAGCGTGGGAGGTGTGTGGGAAGACCCACTTCCACACAGGACAAGGCAGGATTGCAGCCCTGTCATTTGGAGAGGCAAAGGCAGAATTGCTCT
>NW_005054305.1:11744930-11897513 GCF_000277835.1 Geospiza fortis
GCTCTCTTTCCCTCTGGGACTATGCCCAGGATGACAAAGATGGGCGGGGAGAGACGCAGCTGGTCATGCTGCTCCTTTGACCCAGGTGCTGGTGAGTAAAGACAGCGCTTGGACAGACACAAATGCCACCACGGGTCTGAGTTTCCATGAAAACCTATTTCCACGTTGTTTTCTTCTTCTTGCACCGTATTGTGCCTAAGTGTCAGAAATAAGCCCCAAGTGATTTGTCTTTACCCATTTGAACAGTCCTTGCTTGAGCAAGCAGCTCTTACACAAGGAGACCTTCCAGAATAAATACATTAAAGGCTTGTCTGAAATGCCAAAAATCAAATAAAATAACGTCTTCTGGAAATACATGATAAGAATTATTACCAACCCTACAGAAGACAACACAATAACATGTTATCCTCTCTCTGTAATTCAATTATAAGGGTGCATTGCGTAAGGGCCATGAAACACTTAGGACCAGATATTCAAAAGGCCAAGTCTGTATGTTTACAAGCTCAATTTTGTGTTTGCAGTCTGAAATAGTTGTGCTTCTATCTAACTAAACTGGCTCTCTTAAAGTATCAGTAGGGGTAGAAGTACTTTGGAAATAAGAATGCCTACAAAGAAAAGAACAAGGTGATCTGAATAGCTTTGAATAGTATAGTTAACAGCACTAATGTTATAATTTCTCTTCCTGTATTTACAGTGGAATCTCTATGGGCCAATTCTCCTTTCTCTAATTTGTAAGAAATCCCCCACAGGAGGATGACAGGTTCCTCTGAATGCAGAAAGAGAGGCGTGGGCATGTAGTCAAACTTAGACAAGGTTGGGGGATTTTTTAATTGCAAATTAAAAATGCCATTTAGCACAAAATGGAGCTCTCAGACCAGCCAACAGGGATAGGTAGAATTAAAACATCCCACTAACAATTTCATCCCAAGTAAGCACTTGGTGAGAACCAGAAAATATAACCTTAAAATATGATCATTTTACTCTTAGTTAACATTTCACTGGTGTATTTTAAAAAGCTTTTCCTCCACAGAGGCAAATGGTAAAATAAGGATGCCAAAGGTATAAATGAACACTTGCACACGCTAACAAAAAAAATTACCAACTAAGTAACCAGCACAGAAGCCTTCAAAAAGTCATGAAAATGTCCTTAAAATTTTCTAAAATTGAGAGTATCCCTATTAGAAATGCCAGCAGAAAATGTTTATCTGGTTCTAGTTGGATTCAGTTGATGTGTATGTTTTGGAACAAACCCCAGGTCTTTTACATGGTTATGAAATTACATCTCACAAAAGACTCCTTGAAGTATCCCGAGTCAAGGCAGTACTTTAATACTTGATAAGCATAAATTGGCATAGAACAGAACAACTACTAGTGGCCAACACAAGCACATAATGAGAATTTTCACCCATTCAAGACATGGCACATAACTTGCTGGCCAGGTTTCCTCTAGAAAGATTAAAGTAGTGCAAATCACACCAGACTCTATCTAGCAGGAACAGTAGCCAAAATTTGCCTAAGTCTATCCTGCTGCTACATCCAGATACAATTCTACCAAAACAAACTTTCCTCTTGGCACTCTGCTTATGTCCAGTCTTTGCAAATGAGTCTGTGGCTGTTCTCAATTCCTGCTACTGGACTGCTCCTCCAGCTAGGAGTGGATGGTTTAGTGAGCTTATAAAAACATACATGGACTGAAGAACGGGTACAGTTCTCACCATGTGAGTTATAAAATCTTCACAAAAGCATCTTTATTCATGCCAGGAAAAATCCCAGTGGAAAAATAGACAACAATCTGGCTCACTGCACAAATGCCTTCCAAAAACCAAGACAATAAATAAATGATTCTCATGCCAATGTAAAAGTTCTGCTATGGACTGAAGTCGAAAACTCTTCAGTCAAACTAAAAGGAAGCAAAGACATTAAATGCCTTTCCATCCTCATCCATGTAAAACTTGTGTCATCACAATAAAGCTAAATCAAAGGAGGACAACATCCAAGATATGCTACTTATTGCAGTTTTTTGGGGTCCACTGAAATGCTACCATCAGGATAAAATCTAAAATTATGGACTCTAGAACTATTGAAATGCAAATGATTTCCTGAGAGTATCATTTACTTCCTCCAGCAAACATATGTATGAAGAGCTAAGTGAAAAAACACCACAAGAAATCATCTCCTGGCATCAGAAATGAGCCTGAGCATTTTAGGATAGATTTTGGACAGCCCTCCAGCTGCTCAGGGTGCTCCCCTGCAGGCCACCAGTACACTTCTCCTTCATGAAGCAGTTTGAAGGATCTCCACATTTCCCATGCATTTTTTAACCACCATGTGCTCCTTACTGCTGCCACTATAGACCTGTAGCCCCACTTCTTGAACCATGCCAGTAACCAGGAGGATTTTATGCTGTCTTAAGCCACCACACCTCTTGAGGAGGATTCTCTGGATATCACATTCAGCCTAAGGAAAGGAGGGAAGGCCCATGCGCAGAAGTGCATAGACATACATCAGGACACAGCATTGCACAGATACACAGAGACACAGCATAAATCCTTGCTTGCTTTTATAGCCCATTCTCTCCACAGAGGAAAATTTTGGCCCTTTATACTCTGTCTATCTAATACAGACACTTACCACCATCTCCTCCAAGTGGAATGTGCACCTGCAATTGTTGGGTGATAAAAGACATTTATCTCAATCTGCTCTGGAAAAACTGACAATGAATGAAGATGAGAAATCCTCGATTAAGACCTGGGAAGCAGAGACTGACACAAATTTATGAGTTTTTTTATAATATCTGTATTGTTTGGTGGTGTGGTTTTTTCCCCATACTCAGATACAATAAATGTAATCCTTCAACTCAAATTCTGCATTGAGGAAGAATACAGAAGCAGAATAGCTTCCGCTTTCTCTAACAAAACAAACAGGTATAAGATTAAGGAAATGCATTAACTTCACCATGAGAAAGGTAAAGCAGATAATTTATTTGTACAAGGGATCCATAATACAGGATTTTTCAGTACAAAAGACTTTTTACATACAACATTTTGAATTCCAGCACTCTATTTTACTGCACCCTCCAAACCCTATGTGCTGGTAATGCAGATAGACATCTTTTCCCCCATTTCAGACAGAGAAACAGAGGTACAGACAGAAATTTCTCAAGCTAAGTAAAAACCAAGATAAGAGCACTTCTATGCACAACAAAGGTTTAATTCTAAGTCCATCAGAAGTATTGCAAGCTTTTCCAAATATTTTTATGGGATTTGAATCATGACCCAGAAGACATAAGAGTAGCCTTCTCTGTCAGACATTAAGTCCTCAATCTGATCTCTTCTTCCTTCGTTCACTTTAACCTGTCTGTAGTTTGGACTGTGATCCTGTCAGAGGAACTACGTGAAATGCAGAGAATGATGCCTCAGGTTTTAGCTTTTATATTTTTCACATTCTGTACTGCTTTAGTGTGTAGTTCTGAGCTTCATATCAGGGGATAGTAGGCTCTCTTCACAGAGTAGGTAGACAAAACAATTCCCTCTCTAGCTGGGGACCAAGGACAACTGATCCAAATCTCAGGCCCAAGAGCATAAACAAAGGTGGAATGAAGACAGAAAAACAAGAAGGATGGGACTTCATAACCTAAAGTTTGATAACCTAAATTGGCCAATCAATTCCAATATGGTAATGTACCAGAACTTATAAAAGTGTGAAACCCTGTGACTGGTCATCCATTTTGCGACCATTTTGGGTTCATCATCATCATCAGGCGTAGCCCTGGCTGGGCTCTTGTACTGCTCAAGATGTATCCATTAAAGCTTTCTAATAATTACCTACTTGTTTCTTTAGCTCCATCTAGCCTCTCTTCTAGGTCAGCCTTCACAAGGCATCAAGAAATGCAATGGAAGCATGAGAACTTCTCTGAAGGATCCTTCAGCAGCTCACCAGAGACATCATGTCTCCATTCTGTACTAGGTGCAGTAGACAGTAAAGCTAAAGATGGAGACAAACACCTGTTCTGAAAAGATCTTAACATGATTTTTCAGCTAAAGGTAGCTTTCCAATTGCACATGCTTGGAAACCTGAAGGTTCAGGGCTGGGAAATCAGGCATGAAAGACCTCATTCCTTCTATCATATTAACACTTCATTATTTTTTTTCATCTTTAACTGTAACTGACAGATTTTTACTTGATCTTCTATACTAACACCCAAGGAATTATCTTTCCTTTCAGATATGTACACACATTATCATCAACTGTAATGTCCGTATGAAGGCAGAATTTAAATCAGTCACTAAACTTGTAAATTCATATTTGACTGTGATACTCTCCTACTCTGCATGTAAATGAATAAGTACTGATGAACACTTTGATTTTCATTTCCTAGTAGCTGGAGGTCCACTGAACTACCCGAAATGCCACATTTAACCGTTAGGGCAACTAAGAAACTTATGCAGAAAAATTGCTACTCTGTACACACAACATATACAGACTGATACTAAGCTGAAAAATGAAAATACAGTCCTATAGCAAAAGGAAATGAAATATCTCCCTAGGTAAATGGACATTATGTCACACACAACTACTTTCTGTGTTTTGGAATAGCTGCTTTTCAAAACCTGACATGGGCAGTTCCTTTGCCTTTCCACCCCTTCTTGCTGCTGGCCATTATGTCAGTTTTTGACACATACTCTGAACTAAGCTTTAAATTTTGTTTTACCATATGTCTCCTTCTGAGGGCTAAACAGGCTAGTCTTTTTAGCCAATATTTTAAAGGACTTGGCATAAATCTAAATAGCAATTGTAGAGATGATAGGAGAAAGTTGTCTTTGACTAAAACTAGAGGCATTAAGACCTGAATTAGCATATATGTTTTCAAGAATTGCACTGAATAGAAATTTCTAGTGATTCTTTGTTTACTAGTGAGAACAGTAAGAATGTATTAGCTGCCTATCTGGTCACTGCCCAGAATTTGCCAATGTTTTCTATTTGGTAATGCAGCAAGGCAGCATTTCTTGGCATGTCTGTGCAAAGTGAGAAGAACATCACAAGGTGGTTTTCTTGGCTATGACACTCCCAACAGACTGCAGCATGTGTCAACAGAAAAACCAGAGTGACGTGCCTTCCACTTTAAGCGACAGATACATTACATGCCAGAAACCAGCAAAGATATCCCTTTTAATGTAGCCACTAAAAAGATATCTAAAATTTGATCTATGAAACTGTTCTACCAAATAAACCATGTTCACTCATGATGTGTTTGACTGTATTTAGATTACTTATTATATAAAGATCATTATCCTTGATATAAAACTGTCACATATTAAAAAAGACCCTATATGAAGATAAAGGTTCCCTAGAGAGCATCTCAAACTCACACCATATTCCAGAGCTCTGTATCTCATATTTGGGGCTTTTGAGTTAACCAGAAGTCATACAAAAGTACGTGTAACCAGACAGCTCATTATTGACTTTGTTTCTGAGGAGGCTTATGTACATTATTTATTCAGGGAGCTGTAAGAAATAGAGTGCTCTTATGCAACATGCTTCACATTTGATGGATTCACATAAATGTATGCAGTGGTTATGTCAGTGCATTTGGTCAAATCACATCCTGATTTTATTATATTCACGCAAAAAAAAAATGCATTAAGCATGTTGCTCTGATATAACGAATTCTTTTGGAAGAGGGCCAGCCACAGCCAAAGCACAGCAACAGTTTTGTGGTTACAGCTATATTCACACACCAATATATACTTTGAATCCTATTTTGTTGCTATTTATGTCTGGGCATTTCATAAAATAATCCTTCTCTACTCCTTTAACTTTGCTCACTGTTTTACTGCAACAGTGGTTAGTTCCTTGTTCAATAATTCTTGCTGATGTGCAACATCAGACAGGATTGACTCTATGTTCTCCAGCTGGCACAACTGTACATTTTCATAAATTACACAAATATAATTCTTTATATAATGTAGCTGTGAGCAAGAACTGCAGACCTGGAGCTCTACCCTTTTCCACAAAGCATGAATAATGATTACTTCTTAGGTGGGTGTGAGCACATTCCTGTTTTATTAGATCAGTCTCACAAAAGAAGGACTGCACTGTGAATGCCAAGATTATTTCTACCATACTATCAAAACCTGGAAAAAGCAGTGGCTATCTGAGGCTACTAATTTATCACATCTTACCTTTATAACTGCTGATTTATTCTCTTTTTTTTCCTAAGTCAATATCTGCAATGTGTCCTAAAATGTCAGGAATCTTACTGACAGGAACAAATTTATAACCTCTACTTGCCCACCTGAGTTAAAAGACTTGAATATGTCCCTGCAGCTGGGGTGGAGAAAAGAGGTCACCAATTCTAATTTTGTAATACTTGCCAGTCATTTGAGATGTTCAGTAGGACTGCAATTCCTTTCCCAAACTGCTATGAATTTCATGTGTTCATACAGTTTTGAGACTTTCATAAAAAAAAAAAATCCATAAATTAAATCCTCCAGAGGGTACTAAGAAGTGGAACAGAACACGGTAAGTAATATTGCCACTAAATCACTGGAATCACAAGTGGAAAAGAAACAAACATCTGTTCTTCTATACATATGAATGGAAACAATGGAACATAGTAAATGAGCATGAAAATATCTCCTTGAGAAGTAGTATTAATCCACCAGCTTCAGCTGAATAATCTTATAACACCTTAATACTAATAAGAAAATAAATTATCTGTTTAAATGGAACATTTAGTCTGCATTCAATACAACCTTGTCATGTTGACACTAGTAAGTTAATAAACAAGTGGATATTAAATTAGAATACAGGAATAAAATATACACTACTTGAATAATCTGAGGGGAAAAAACTCGTTTTCAGTCATCATTTTAAATTGTTATAAACCTATTAGACAGTAAGATCACAGTAAATACACAACTTCAATATGCTCTAATTCTGTGCAATTTATGAGATTTAAGCAAATATCAGTGAGAGTTTTAATTTGGATCTCCCAACAGCTAGACAGGATTATTGTGAGTGTAATAGTTTTATGTTCAAGTGGGATTCTGCTGTATTAAACCCTTTGTTAAACAAATCAGTCAAGCTCTCTCTCTGGAATTTTAATTTGCACCTTTGTAGATGACCGGAGTTTCACTTTTAATGTTTGATTATTAGCACATACTTTAAAGAGGCAAGATCTTACTGCTTAATATCAGTTTCCTTTCATTTTCACTTGAGTGAAATTATATTTTAGTCCAAAAAAGGCTATCTCTGTCTGTAGTTATGTATCTCCCAGGGCATTTAATTTGCAGTAAAAAATGCTCTGTAAAAATGTTGCCATGTTGTCAACATAACTAAAATCTGTTTTTTGTTAGGCTGCCAACATTTCCTATCATGTTAACTGCAATAGTTCCATCCTTTCTCAAGAGCAGTTGATAGCAGTACTCTCAGCAGCATCACCAGAATCCATATGGAGACAGAAATACAGGTCAAAAATTTCCATGACAAGGCAGCTTGCTATAAGACTCTTCAATTTTTTCAGTGCTGTCTCACACTGATTCTTTCCTGACAGGTAGGTAAGACATAAATGAGTCATCTCATCCCGATTCTTAGATTTGCTTTCCTACTCTAGCCTCAGTCTAGAATTAAAGATATCTTCTTCTAAGACAAGAAGACCTTCTCCACAGCCCTGGCTTCCCAGATATTCCTGTCAGCTGCCACCGGGACTCACCATGCAATCTGCACCCACATAACCAACAGTTTGGGTTACCAGAGAAGTCAACAGCAAGTCCATGCTGCACCAAGGACTCACAGAGAGCTCAGGAGGCTCTCGACAGGCCACAATCTACTGACTCACCATGCAGGAGCAGGGTTATGGTCTCTTCTCACTCAGGTGTTCAACACAACCATTTTCAACAGTAAAATAAGTCTGAAGCCTTTTGAAAGACCTTTATTAAATTGTGTAACAGGAATGATGACATTGTTGAATCTCACAGGAAAGACTAAACTATTAACTGATAATAACTAATCATTTGGGCATTCTTATGGGGTACAAACCCGAAAGGTTAAGCTCTTTGTCTAAATAGTGCTGTGTAGAAGCCCAAGATTTGGTCTCATATATCCAGTCAGATGTTCTGGGTATTTTAGAATGGGCAGGTCTCACTGTCTTTTGATCTCCCTTATCTCACGTCCTGACCATACAGACTTGATTCTCAGAAAATATTAACAGTAAAAGATTAAATGCAACTGATACTTTCCCCTTGCCTCAACTCTGGTTTCACTGCTCCGGCATTTTCGAACAAAACCTTTTTCTGCCAAAAATGCTCATCCAACTCTGAATGCCCAGAGAGTCTCAGGGGAAAGTGAAGAATCTCCTCACTGTTGGATGGAAGCCCATGGTGAGCACATTTTTAGAACAGAAATAAGTAGTGAATGCTAGATAAGAATGTGCAACCACTTCTGACCTTCTCTGAGACATGACTACCATACCATCTGGGAAGAGAGAAGAAAACTTACTTCACACCGGATGAATCCATGAGATCAGTTCCAAACCTCTCCTTTTTGTCACTGCATATTGGCCAACTGTCTCAAACTTTCCCTCAAAGGTAAAATTGAAGTTTAAGTCCTAGCCAATATCATTCTTAATTAGAAATGAGTAATGACATACCTTATATAAGATTTTATTCCCAACTTCAAAAGGAGCTACCTAGGTTTCCTTGGTGTCTTTACTTTGAAGAAAATGTCTTTTATTACTTATTTTAGTACAACACATTAAAATCAAATATCTCCTGTAGCAAAACGATTCAAGTCTCTGGAACTCAAATAATTTTCTAATAAAAAATGCATGAGACAAATAAATGCACTTTATGTTCCACAAGAAAAGGCAGTTTCAACAGGCTAATGCTCAGAGAAAATTCATTTTATCAACCAGCCATTTCATTCTTTGGTGCTGTTACAAGCTCCCCGCGGTTGCTAAGCAACCATAATTCATCGTACCTTTTAATGGATACTCTGCTACTGCTGAGAACATTAAGGTGAAGAGAATAAATGCCTTGGGTGAATCTTGAAATCTTTCATTATGCATGTCATTCTATTTCTGTAATGCTATAATGCTGAAATGTTTCTGTGGCAGGAAACTGAGTTGTGGTAATTGCATATTCCACTCATATATGTTTTGTAAGCAGAGCAGCACGTACTTGTCTAAAATGAGCTATTTCTAACATGATTGAAATTGGACTTTTCTACTTCTAAAGGTAGTAAATAAATCTGAGGGGGGAAAAAAAGAATGAGTCTGGAGGAAAATGTCTTAAAATTTCCAGCAAGAGTGACAAAATCTTATGGCAAAAATTGAAAGTAATCAAACAGGCTTGATTGTAACACAGAGTGGTATGTGAATATATAGTACACAACAGAAAATGCAAAAAACATGATGAAGAAACCATATATCCTGTGCAACTTCCATATTTTTAAAACACATGACATTCAAAGACAGACATGTGTACTAGACCAGGCATCTCTCTCTGCATTATTAAAGCAAATCTCAGGTTTCAGCCAAATGCAAATGTTCAATATTATGTACATTTGCTACCTTGTCATTTTGGGCCTCTCCTCCTCCTGAGAAATGCTTCTTTATACCAGGCAAGGGGGCCCCTGTATGAGCACAATTTCACAATTAGACCTGTATTTTTCAAATACATAGTGAACACATTATAAGGTAAGATAGAGTGCTCAGATAGTGCCAATGATGTATAGCACCACAAAACCCTAAGATGGATCTGTTTCTTTGGGTTCAACCTGCCTTTCTTATCCTGATTATCTTCTCCTTCACGCCTATATACACCATGTGACATGCTCTTAAAAAAGCCACCATATACAGGTCAGATGTGGATTAATTTTTCCTTGTTTTGAACATTAACCTCAGACATATGCTTCCTTTATGTTAGAAAAAAAAATACAATCAGACTTGGGAAGAATCTGGTTACTTTTTTTTTTGTATGCACTTTTTAATGTCACTTCTCTATTTACATGTGTGGGCTTGTCATTGGAAAAGCTCAGTGACAAGCAGCATTTTAAGTTCTCTTCCTGGATCATTTGCAACCTAGCAGAGGATGGTGACCTGAAACTCATGTTGTAGCTGCACAGGCAGTAATCCTGTGCTGTCCAGAGAGGACCAGTCAGGGAATTCTTATAGCCCTGTTTGTTTTGATGTTGGAAAGGAAGGGCAAAGTCAACCCTTTTGGTTACCCTATCAGAAGTGGTTCATGTGCAATTTAAAATTTCTTTGTTAATCTGTTGTATTTTTATGTGACCACTGAATTTCTGAGTGTTTTGGCAATACAATTCTTCAGCTACATGGTGTGAAGGTGGATGACCTCTGTCTCTGACAAACCTTTTGAAAGCTGTTCCTCAGGAAAATGATCTGGAGGAAAAAGCATATACGCACACAAATGAAGAGAGAACTGCTGGGCATGCAGTAAAGAGTCAGAGACTCTGCATCAGCCTAATCTGCAGTGATTGTACTTGTTGAAAAGCACAAGAGGAAACCAACACACAGTTGTAACAGGAAAAGTAATATAAAGAGTTTTCAAGTCAAAGATAATGCAAAGTTAAAACAAATGCATAGTATGTCAGAAAAAATTATTTCTTTCCTTTTCTCCTTTACTCAAGTATTCATACAACTTCACTTTTCATCAAAAGAAAGCAAACGTTATGGGAAATGGATTTATAGAAAATACTTGACTTTTCTTGCTCTTTTTTCTTTTCTTTCCCTTCTTATCTTTGTCAACTACTAGTGAAAAGAACCAAGACTATATGTTTTATACCACTGCCTGATCATTTTTCAGTAAGGAAAATGCTGACTTTCCTCAAACCACTGATGTTTCCTCTAAAATTGTCCCCCAGTAGCTTTGCTGACTCATTTCCAAAGACTTTCCCTATTTGCTAATGCAAATCACTCCTTTCCTTCACTCCAATATTTTCTGTGTGGAGTTTCATTAGTGGGGTTACATGCACCTGAAGAATGTCCCAAAAATTGCCTCCTAATGATTCTTCTTGCTCCTTTCTACTTCTTAGAGTGTGGTGATATCAAAGAGAAGTTACAGCCTGAAAAAGTCTTAAGAAGCTGAACTACTTATGAGCTCATATTTTTCTATGTAGTTTTTCAAAACTATGGGAACAAATAGTAATTTTCCACACAGTTAGAGTTGATCAAAATTATAATTACTAAAGTTAAGAACATTCAGGCTTAGGTAATTCCACATTTCCTCTGGTGCAAACCTGCTTTGGCCACTATAATGCAGTTTTAACAATGGTAAAAAATAATATAATAAAAGAATGCAAAATTAATATTTTAAGCTTCACAGTGAGGTAAAAAAAGAGAATACTTAATATCATGTATCAATGTAGGAAGAGAACAGCAAACTGAGACCTAACCACTGGAAGGTCACAACCAATAACTTTTCTGCAAATGGAAATCGGTTGCAGAAGCATCAAATGATAATTACTGTTTGCTGGAGAATTTTAATAGAGTTCTACGTCACACTATAAAATGTTTAATTGTAACCCCATTTTAATAACACTATCTGATTAAATGAAAAGACGCCTTGCTGATTGCAATTACAATCTGTCAAACTGCATATTTATTTACAGTTTGGTTTCCTAAAACCACAAGATAAAAAAAGGAAACTCTATTCAGCTTGTCAGCAAACTATAATTATTGTGTATCCTTCTGTCAGTTTCTGCATAAAACTTTTGGTTCTAAAATGGATCTAATTATAACTACATCAACATTTTTATAAATGCTTGCTTTCCATTCTTTCCCTGTCCTTCCCTCCATCCCTAGCAGTGAAATATTTGTTGCAAAATCAGAAAGAAAAAATTCTAAGTAAATAACGCTTGTTTCTCTGTTTTATCCTTTCTATCCTAAATTGCTGTTAGAATACAGAAAACTCTATTCAATGTAAATATTATTTATGGCAGTGCACTGTCCTAGCACTACGCTCAAGCAAAGCCACGGGATTAGGACTCTATTGGGTTTTTTCTGCTTTGGCATTAACGTTTGGATATCAGCTGAAAAACTCTTTCCAAGAATATCATGTAGCTCATCTTCTGCAAAGTCTATTATTGCAATTTATAACCTTTCACAAGAAACAATTTGCCAGACAAACAAGAAACAAGTCCAAATATCTGAACACCAGTGTATGTATCAACCAGTTACAGAAATTACATCTCAAAGAAAGGTCTATTAAATCATCCAACCCATCTCTCAGCCAGTGCAGGATTTTCCCATACGTACATGTTCCAGTGCTTTAACACTACCTGGCAGACTATTCTGATGTCATTAAAAGGGTTTTTTCCCAACCTTTACCCATTGTTTATTTTTATCCCATTACTTGCAGTGGCATTCCTTAGGTATCATAAACATCTACTCCTTCAGCCTAACTTTCTAAGTAATGGATGATGATAAAAAAGTAAAATATTTAAAATGTGCACATAAACAATTTCATAAAATAACACTATAGCTGAACCTTCCAAGAAGAGTTATTTTGCTCAGTGTAGTTCATGGGCTAATACAGTCTGGATCATGATTATATGCTAATAAGATTTGGGGAAAGCTGATTATATTTTTCTACTGTTCCTTAAATGGTCAAGTCAGCTATGAACCAAAACAGTCTGAGTTAATATACATCTTCTTGTTTGTTTATTTCCTAGCTGTTCCATCAACATCTATTACCTATCATACACTCTTAGATCAACATACCAAATAAAATATAGATATAGATATAGATATAGATATAGATATAGATATAGATATAGATATAGATATAGATATAGATATAGATATAGATAGATATAAATATAGATATGCTTACAAATGTAAATATAAATAAACTTTAAAAATAAATAACAGAATATTGAAAACATTACATTATCTTCATTAACCTCCACCGCCTGCTGGGTGTTATGTATGGTGATTTTTTAAGGGTGAGAACCTCTTTCCTGAGCTTGCATGAGGAGTCTAAATGAATTCTCTAAAAAGTAAGTTAGATCTGTCAGAAATGACAAACCTATGGAGTATCCTGCTCTAAGTGAGATGACCTTTTAAAATCCTACCTTCAAGTACATTAAATGAGGGACATTACAGTTCCCTCTGGACCAATTTAGGTGATTTGGTAAGTAACACAACATTATGGCTGCAGTGAGCCAGGATCTAAGAAGTCAGGTTACTTGTGACTTTTTCTGTTGCACAACTTTCCTATATTGTCTTTAATTATATAATAATCAAAACAATAAAAATTGTTTTCAAACAGGACATTAGATCATGATTTTTCTCTTCAGTTTTGTTGCACCTTGCACAGATTTTCCAAATGTTACAAAGAAAAACATTTCAGAATCATGATGGTATTATGAGTGTGGATCATTATTGACAAACAATTTTGTTGACACACCTTCCTATATATAATGTGAAGTCTAAATTCTCACAATTTATGAAGAAATGAAAGTATCTGTTATAGAGCTAGTTCTATTTCTTTTGAAACTCTGGGATAGTTAGAGTAGGACAGTATCAACATTAAGCCAGAATATTTCTGAAAATCCCACTGAGGTTTTCAGTCAGCCACAGAGCTCCTAAAATGTACTTCAGAGGCAGAGGTCACAAATGATGAAATCAGTGCAACAGTGCCAGCCACAATTAAAATCACATAGGCCAGACCCTGGGCAGAGAACTCCCCTGTTTTGAGTTTTCCTCTCCCTGCATTCACAAAGCTGATGACAAGTGAGAAGAAACACATGTGCTATGGAACCAGCCCATAAGGGCTTGGACTGGAGATCTGGGGCAGTGGAGCATCACACTCTGTGGTTAAACAGATACTCCAGCTCTCCCCAGAGCTGACTGCATTTCAAGGACAAGCAAAGCAACGCCTGCATCTTTTTCATGCCCCTTAAATATGATTGTTGTATCACTTCCAGGTTGCTTGAGAGCTTAAAAGTCTCAGCTACCATAATATGCAGTCACTGTAAAAACTTTATATTAGATGCACAGCACATGGCAGTTAAGTCCTGCTTTTATTACATGTGAGGACATCTGCTAGTTCTAATATTGAAAGCTGACTCTCACCACACTGCTAACCATCTTTGTGTTACTGAGCATCAAACATGAAATTAGCTCCTGGTAACACTTTCATTATTACAAGTCCCCCTACGTAGTCATTTTCATCCTCCTCCTTTAAGACCTTTCTTTTTCAATTTGGGATTCATTTGTCTTTGTATATGGTGAATTATATTTTGCTAGCTTTTAAGTAAAGTAAGTGGTTTTCTCTCCTACAGTATAGTACTTGACAGATGGGAGGGACTGATATTGTGAACATCTACTTGCACTGTTAGGAGTAAACCACCTTCTCAGCTAATTAGTGACTGCAAAGCACTCCAAGGCACAAGAAAGGTGCTTCAGAAGAACAGAGCGCCAACGGCATTATTTTATAAATGCTGTCAGTTGTTTTGTGTACAAAAAATAACTTTTAAAAGTTATTTTACATTGAATACTTTCTGTCAGGTATCTTAAACTGCAGATAAGGATAACCAGATAAGGACCAAGCCTATTGCACTAAACAGTTTTTATGGTGCCACATAAGAAAAGGGAGCGCCATAAAATTCATTAAAATGAGATCCCACACTTGTGTATTAAGGCATGTCCTGGAAACTAAAGCTTAGTTACTGAGTTAATCTCTGAAATTCTTTATGTGTGAATGAAAGTAATCTTAAAATGTATTAGAAGGAAGTTGCATCTCCAAGTAAAAAAGCATTGCATTCTCAACAAGGGCCTGATCCTGTAAATACTCCATGAGCAGGCCTTTTTTTGGTTAAGGGACCAGAATATCTAGTTTAAAGGTTTTTTTCAGTTTAGATGATTTTTGTAAGGATGAAGTGAAGGTACCTATAATCCAATATCATTACTGTCCAGAAGCAGAATTTTGAAGATGTGATAGGAAGTTGGTTCATCTTGTTTCATCTTGTTACCCATTAGGTATGCCATGTGTCACTTTAGCAACTTCCTTCATTAACTCAATTAGCAAAAGTACCCATTATCAAAGTTACTTTCAGGCACTGTAACCTCACTTATAACTCAGGGATTTGGTAAAAAAATTGTATAATGCAGCCATGTGCAGTACATTAATTAAATCCGTTGAATCAAGTTCAATAATTTGGCTCTAGTTTCAGTCTCTGTTTAGCAACAACATGGATCCACAATCTGGGGAGAAGGGGGATGTTGCAGATGCTACATCCTGTCTGCCACACTCCCATTCTAGCAGAGGGCTTCAGTGATTAACAGTGTGGTAAGTACTTACATACTCATACACAGATATATAGATGTTCATATATATGTATATATGTGTGTAGCCATGATATTTTCTGAAAAATCCCTGTGCCAAGATTTTTCTCCTGAGAAGCTGAGAAGCCTCAGAAATGAAATGCAAACAATAATTATCTGCTGCTGTGGAGTGCAACAGGTGCATCTTTGATTGGTCCATGTTGGTTGTTTCTAATTAATGGCCAATCACAGTCAGCTGGCTCGGACTCTGAGAGTCACAGCTTTTGTTATCATGCCCTGCCTTTCCTTTCAAGCCTTCTGATGAAATCCTTTCTTCAATTCTTTTAGTATAGTTTTAATACAATATATGGATCATAAAATAATAAATCAGCCTCCTGAAACATGGAGTCAAGATTCTTGTCTCTTCCCTCGTTTTGGGACCCCTGTGAACATTACCACATATGTGTATCCAGGTATAGATGTGCATGCCTGTATGCACTCTGAGCACTGCAGTTCACTTCAGCTCTGGGTCAGAGCAGGCACACAGAGTGTCCATCACCACCTATAACATCTCCTTCCACTCTTTTATGTCCCTGCATGAGGGTTGAAAGCGGAATTTTGGATCCATCCTGATAATATGTAAGATAAAGTGAAATTCCTTTGTTCAATTTAGATGAAAAGCATTCATTGTGGGGATTTTGTAGCTGAAAGATATGCACAAGCATGCCTTAGAGGTGTTCCTCTCTCCATAAATGCTTCTTGCTGCCACTCTATACCTTAAGTCCTTTTTTCTGACTGCATCCATCCATGATATGCACAGAAAATGAATTAAGGAAATTCATTTTCGTATCTTTAGTGTACAAATACAGAGGCATCAGCATGTACAATGTGCCAAAAGTGCAGTTCAAAGGTGTGTGAGTGAGGCTACAGAGATCCTGGGTCACATGCATGTGCCTGAAGTGCAGCATCACAGGAGCAGTGGAGGTTAAAGATTTTACATGCTGCCCACAGGCAATCCCAACGTGGTATTTACATAGAACAGGCTTTGTACAAATGAAGAGGAGGTGGAAGGGGGAACAGAGGGGCAAACATCCGTCTAAAATGAATCTTCATGTTATTAAAAGGACTAGGGAACAGTAGACATCTTTACAATTTTAGCATTTCTTAATTGCCTTGTGAAAGAAGAAGGGATAAAAATAACAAATGAGTTATTTTTCACTTCTGATTATTTCTTCAAATCTCAAAACACAACCATGTAGAATATTTTTCTTCCATTCCTCATATAAAAAGTCACTGGTAAACTCAAACAATGATACTTAAAACTCTGTAAAAACTACTAAAACAGATAAAAGCCCCCTGAGATTATTAATTGGACCATTTAAATTCCTTCAACTTGGAAAGCTAAGAATGGGCTTTTTCTTTCAAAATGAAGAAAAAATTTTGTTAAACATCTTTGACTCTATATAGGAAAGATTTAAGGAGGAGAATTCACACTCTAGCAGGTGACACAGCTGAATTTCCAGCGTGCACATGGCACCTAGAGTTAAGACAGAACATTCTGTAGTGGGGTTGCTTTTGTCCACACACGTTTCTAGTACTGAACAAAACAGGATGAGATGGTGAATGCAGTTCAAATCCATGAGGGATGTGCAGTCTTCTCAGCTGCTTTTGAGTTTCAAAGAATGCAAATTCATGCATTTAAATGATGAAACATGTGGAAATAGAGGCTACTCCACCTGATGCACAAAGCCCTCCCTTTCATCTGCACTGTGGGCTTCTCCTTCCTTTTTGCCTTCATAGAAGCATGTTCACAGTTTTTGAGAAAGACATTTCACTTCTATTCCATATACAGGACTTAAGATCACTAAGATTTTTTTTGCCAAAGTGTGAGTCTTCAGAAACATTTCATTATCATGCTGTTCTCGACAACTACATGCAATGTTAAAAGCAGCAGATTAAAGTCAACAATCTCTGTTGCTGAAGCCCCCGAATTTCTGACGTTTTCTGAGAGTTATGTTTCCTCTATTTGCATACTCTATTATCTGTTTTGTTTGACACTTGCAGCTATGATGCTGCTTATGCATTAATCACTCCTGTGAGCACTTCACATGTGAGGTGTTGTATAATCTACCACCCACAACTGAAATCTTTCTCTTTGCACCACATTCATCTTGTCTTAGCCTGTGTCTATCTGGTTAAAGTCCAAGAAAAAAATTAATACAACTAAACTTATTTTTCTTACTTTTTATATGTAGCAAATAGATTCCTATCAGACAATGGGTAACCACTGTGAAAAAGGTCACCAAAGTATTTTCTATAGAAGGGTGTTTTTAAAAATAAGATACATGACACCTTGTTATTTCTTCTTTAAATTATACTGAAGTTGTTTTCTGACTTGAGTTTGTTAAATATGTGAGCCACATGGATTCTCAAAAACCACACTCAAATAAGCAGGATGCTGTGTTTCCCAACTGACAGTAAATCAACAGCTTCATTTGCAATTTTAAAAATGAGACCTGGAATTATTCTAAAAAGAGTCCTGGTCATCAGTGTACAAATATTTTCCTACAGTTATGTGCAAATATTTACTTGATCTATCTTTAAGGCAAGCTGTTAGAGACTGAGAGCATAACTTTACCAGATACTACTGAAGGGTCAGAAAAAAATGCTCCACAAATACTTTCACAGGAATTCTTGTCCTAATTGACCTGAAGAAGGTGGGGTCCATCAGTGGCCTGCATCCACAGAGCGCTCTCTTTTACTCTGCTGATGTTCTCCTGGCAGGCAAAATCTGCAGAGGTGCTGACAGCTGAGGTGATACCAGCAATGTTGCCCCTTTCATGAATGCTTGGACCAATGTTTTTTGGTGAGAAGGCCCCAGGGACAAGGTGACCCATGGGAAGGTTCTGGTCCTGCTGCTGTAGTGTGAGGTCTGTAAGTTCAGTCCAGACAGAGCACGTCTTTTTTGCTAGTTATCCTATTTGAGTTTAATCCTGAGGCACAGAGAACCAGCCACCTGCCACAGTACACTATAAATGGCATATCTCTATCACTGCTAAAAATGCATGCTTTTTTTCCACTCTGATTTTATACAGCTGTAATTTCTGACATCAAAAGTTTCTTGTAGCATAGTAAAGAGCCTTCTAGTAGCAGATATGCAATATTCAGGTATTTATGAAACCTTGATAAAATAACATCTTAATGAGCTCCTATACATATCCTTTCTGTTGTCTGATGACAAAAGAGTAGAGCAGACATCAGAAGAAAGATAAAAATTGTATCTCAGAGTCCTTGATGGAATAAGTAGTCATAATTCTAGTAGAGACAATAAGGGTATGCTGATGGACATGAGCTGATCAGGGTGTTTGACAAAACATACATTAACTAGTGTAACCTTTTTCCATGCAAGGCTTATTTCAGTGAAGGAAAAAAAACCTGCTCGGAAAACATGGTGTTGTCTTTTTGTCTTTTTTTTTTGGTTGTTGTTGTTGTTTTGGTTTTTTTGTTTATTTTTTTTAGGGAAAAGAAGAATACAAAGTTGCTTAATAAGAAAAAAAACAAGCAACTTTAACACAAGATGTTCCATGACCTTAGCTTTATGATTTGGTAGTTCTGATGGCAATAACTCACTGCAATAAAATTTGGGGTAGCAGCAGGTCTGTGTAGCATAACGGTAAATTTTGATGTACACTGAAGACCAGAGACTGGTAATGAGGCACAAATGGGAAGTATTCACCAGAGACAAAATGAATCTGCTACCACTGGCATGCAATACAAGCTAGAAAAAAGTATCGAAACATGATTCAAATCTCAACACTTAGGTTAGGAAAAACAAATCTTTTTTTTTTTTTTCTTTTTGTTATGAAAGTCATTCATCTTGTTTATCAGAAATAATGAATTTCTGTTTGACTCAGTAGTTTCCACTGACACTTAAAGGTGCAAGAAAAAAGAATCAGCTGTATAGGTCAGCCTGAAGATGAGTCATGAATACTGAATTAAAACTAACATGTATGAAACCAGTAAAACAAAATCTCTTAAATGCATCCCAGATACAACAACAGTCTCATTTACTGCACTTATTAGCAACTGAACTGTGAATAAGAAACACTAACTTCATTCTACCTGAGATTAAAAATGGCAAAAAAAAAAAAAGCTGTCTGCTTTCTTCCTTGTTACACAATGCCACATTTTGTTTAAGATATTAATCTCTCATGGGTTGCATATCTAAAAATATAATTCATGAAAAAGTATAATGTAATTGCTCAGGCTTTGATGAATTGGGGTATAATGTTAAATAATTATTCATTGCCTTTATTCTTCTGTCTAAGTGTGCAAAAAAAAAAAGCACCTTTATTGCTTTTTTTTATATAAGGACATGGGCCTTTGTGACACGCATTTTATTTTAAACTAATGCTTCTATTATTCCACATTTGAATAATTATAGCTGACATCATCTACTCTTCCGTGACCTAGAAGATCTTTAGCTCTAGCACACTGTTACATATTTTATGCATTATATGAAATAAAACACCTCAAGATTTCAAAAATATTTATTTTAAAAACAGCATTGAAATTGTCTGTAATCACATTTTCTGCTCTGCTTTGAAAGCAGCATTATTCAATATGCCAGTGGTCTTTTCCATAAGAGCAACATATTAGAAATTCATGCTGCTCTAATATATCTGAATTCCTTGATGTACTGCACTCCCTATAGACCAAAGAAACATTTTTGCTTCAGTTTCATATGTCCTGCACATTACCTACTGATGTGGTGGTTGTCAAAACAGTTGTACAGTAGCCCTTGAATTCAAAGTGTGCCTTGACTGTATACTAAAAATTACAATAAACCTAAGTGTATACATTATGCTGGCTTTTGTTGCCAGCACAAGTAGAGCATTTGGGAAATCGAACACCTGATTTTATTGTCTTTTAACATATTTTTCACTTTAAACTTAAAACCCAGAAATTTGAAGCATTTCAAGAAATTTAAATCTTCTATTTATTTCTTGTAATTTTTCTATGGTATACCATCATGAGCCACAGTTTCAAAAAGATCAGCACAAGATTACAAATGAAAGCATTCCAAAAATAGGTTGGGGGTTTTTTCCAACTATGTAAAAGCAGCACTGCAATTTTTAACCCTGGTTTCTTGCAGAAAAACCAGCTATCTATAGGATACACTAAAGAAGCTAGAATGTCTATAATTTTATTGATACATCGAAAACCACATTTTATAGAACACATCCAACACATCCACATTCTCACACAACATGCATTTTTTGCAAATGTTAGAAGGGTAATTCTTGTGGTCCTTGAAAATATCCTTTGGGATATTTCAGGAAAACTCACATCAACAGAAAAAGGCTGGCAGGTCAAGCCCCAGCTGGGATCTAACCAAACCCACACAGTCTTCAACTGATAGGAACCAGGAAGGGATCCCTATTCCATAGAATAGAAGCAAACATGTTAACAGGACCATAAGTACATTTTCATTAAAAAACACTTCTATCTATATCAAATTGCATCCAATTAAGAAGCAGGAATAGAAGTCATATCCATTTTGAAGGAGGATTTTAAGGGCTCCCATGATGGGGCTGGACTGTGGGTTAATACCACCCTGACTCACATTCTGCACAAATTCTGTAGATTTCTGAAGCCCTGATATCCAGACATAATGAACGCCTAAAGAAATCTGTATGTGACAGCATGATAGAAATAAATGTGCATGTGCATGTGTATATTCTGTGTCAGCTAAGAATACAGAAATATACAAGTATAGAAGCAAATATGCCAACTGACAGCAGAATAATGAGAAGGAAAAATTTTAGTGGTTTTGTTGTTTCTTTTTTTTAAATAGTCTGCATGCAGTATGAAAGTCCAATCAATCAAAAAAACTTCAAAGAAGGTTAATTCCAAATTTAAGACATGGTCAATGGCAATGAGAAATTTTCATCTTCCCAGCGCTGCAAAATTTTTTTAGAAAGAATTCCCACAGTGTAAGAATCTGCAAGAAGCCAATCCCTAGTATGAATTCACTGAGCTGGTAGTGGGCTCTTATTGTGTGTATTTAAGCACTTCTGCAGAGGAGAATTCTTAGAGAGATTGGGGTAAATCCTGCCATCCTTACTGAAAGGGATTTTATCTGCATCTTGGAGGGAGTACTGCACAGTATGAAACAGGGACTTCTGATGGGGGGAGATTTGAAGGGGTTTTAAGGAAGGGTACATCCTCAATTTTCAATCTGTCCAAAATCACCGAAATCCTCATGTGAAAACACCTGGTAGTTGAGATGGAAGAAAAACACTATACTTAGTGTATGAACTATTTTCTAACTGTTTCTGAGCTCACTGATATTCCGTTCTCACATTTGGTCAGTATTAATTAATGTTTTGTCTATAAGAACACAAACTGAAAAACACTCACTAGTTCTAACACAGAGAAAATAGAAGGTATTATTGCTAAAATACCCACATAGGTTAAAAACTAGCTAAAAAGAAGGATGTTTAAGTAAAATAAAATAACCAAATTCTATTGGAGGCACATTGCAATGCAGCTGAATTTGTCCCAACGTAAGTAAAATTTGCTGAAGATGTGAAATTAATTAGGGTTAGAGAACAGCCAACAGATTTGCTTCTAAGAATATTTTTTCTAAAAATACCCATTAGTGCCCTGAAAAATGAAGTGAGACACATGTTTTCCAAGTACACTAAATGGTACTTGATATACTAGAAATTATATGGAACCAAGGGTTTAGATAGATTGGAGAAACTTATAAATTATGTTCTATATGAGGCAATATAGGAGTGATTTAGAGAAGAACTTGCTAAATGGATCAGAGTTCGATGAGATAGTAAAAAGGAAACTTGGAGATGAGTAATACCACAAGAAAAGAGTCATATTGAAAAAAAGTTAAATGTTCTGGATTATAAAGATTCAAAACTAAGTAAAGAATGTTAACTCTACAAAATCCCCTGTTTTTCTACGTCAGTGCAAAGCCAAAAGAACAATGGGGTCATTCTATTAACTGAAGGAGTCACTGAATTCACTGAAGAGTTAAATTACTTCCCTCAAGTTAATTTCTCTCAAGTTATCAAATTCAAATCAGAGAAGCAATACTGCCAACAGCATTTGAACTGTATGAAATCGAGGTGTTAACATTGTACCAGTTGTACTAACATGAGCTGTGGCTTCACCCCTCTGCACAGACAAGCCAGCTCGAGTTCAAACTATTGCTAGGTAAGAGGTGCTCTTGTGCAAAAAGGGCATGCAAGTTAGCGATAACAACTGACTTAGCACATGACACTTCAAGGATCGTGCTTTATTTATTGAACAAATCCTCAGAAATTATTGTCAAAATTCAGCACATATTTTCTTGACATCTGATTTTCATCTCTTCTGATCTTCACTAAGATCCAACAGCAAAATTGCCTAGCTATATTATTCAACTTTTTTGTATTTTCCCTCAATGCGATTATTCACTGCGATGATCTACAGACTCTCAAGGCCCTTTGTTCAGAGCTTGTTGCAAAAGGTTAATGTGAAACATCACAGCTTAAAAGAATGCATAGTTCTGAGCCATAACCATGGCTCAAAAGAGGTCAATTCAATGAAATACTGCCTGTCTTGACTAGAGTGTCAAGCATTTCTCTTACTTTTCCAAGTCCTCTCATAGCTCTGATTCTCAGAACCCCACACAAGATTTCACTCAAGCTCTTTAATGCATGCCATCAGCTTTGCAGACAAGCAAGGAAAATATAGGCTCTTTCCATAGAGCATATATAAATCTGCCTCTCCTCCACTCCTCCCATTATTGAACATAACCCTGGGGTCAGATTCTGACCTCAAATACAAAGTGTGCAACATCCTAGTAAATCAATAACAACTGTGCAACATATAAGAAGCCAATACTTGTGCCCCTCTGCTTTTTTGGACATCCTCATAGGGAATGCAGAGCTCCTCAAAATCAAGGTAGCTTTGTTTTAATTAAGTTGCAATGAAGCTATGTGACAAAGCAGATTTTTGTTGTAAACCAAGTTTTTTCCAGCCACCATGGCCCCTGGGTCTGAGCCCCTGAGGGGCTGATGGGAGCTGAACCTGGATCCCTGACTACCCAAACATGCATGTGTTGTGTCAGCTCTCAGGTTCACAGGACTAATTTATGTTTTTTAGATAATGTGGTGGGGAGCTAGCAAGCTGGGAAACCTAAACAGCCTCAGTCACTAAGTGCAGAACTTTTGGTGAGAAGCCCAGACCCTTTTTCTCTAGGAACAATAGGTTCTTTGGCTGTTGGGATCTGCAGCTCCTGGGCAGCCCATTCAGCCCACCTAGTGCTTGAAGTGCCGTGGGATACACACAATGTCAGGCTCCATCCTCTCTCATGGGATTTTTAACTCTTTGGGTTAGAATTGTACATCAATGTGAAATCTTGTCTGGAGCTTCTATGCAAGAAGTATACTAATTAATTGTAGAGCTCACTTGAAAATGTAACGTGTACAGTAGCTCTGCAGTTGTTGCAAGCAATTTAACATTCAAATAAGTGATTTATAATATCAGGCTTCACAAGATTATGACCATAATAACTATCTGACAGACTTTATAAGCAAGTTGTCCAGTCATTTCAATTGGATTCTGGCTGGCTAAGGACTGGGAACTGTAAAAAGGCTGTAAGATTTGGCCTAGAATCAGAAATAACATTTGCTGTTTTCCAAACGTGCGGTAAACAAGAAAGGAGATATTAAATTTTTGTACATCTCTCGGCACATGCAAATGAGAACGGAAAGAGCCTCATCAGACAAATACAGAACAACAGCCATCTGGATCCAAACCCTGCTCCAGCAGAAGTCAGAGCCTTGAGCCTCTTTCTGTCATTATCTACATCTCTGTAAAGGATAACCTTCTACCCAAGGTGGTGGAAGGTAACACTCTGGCTTTGAGGAACTTGGTTGAAAATTCCCCCTCACCCCCACAGGGGGGAAGATGTGACACAGGGAATGCAACGTAACACCCAGAGTCAGGCCAGGGCACTCCAAAATTTGAGTGGGGCAGGTGTTGGCCCCCTTGAAGGATTTCAAACAGGTCTGTATTTCCATGATTTTGCACTTAGAACAGAACAGAAGGGAAAGACTAAAAGTGCTTACCACAGAGAGGGAATTGGAAAGCAGTGTCCCGTCTTGGCCAAGCATGTTGGAAACTGTAATTTCAGGTAGATCCATGTTTTGAGGGTGGAAGGGAAGGAGGCCATTGTGGTTCATGGGATGACACAGAGAGTGGTACCCAGACTCTATCTCATTCAAGTGCACCAGGGAGTGGTCAGGCAATGATGGAGGAGTTATAGGAGGTATGTTAAAATCTTCACTTTCAAGACTTGGGCCAGGAAAAGACTGGAAAAAAAGAAAAAAACCAACAAACAAAAATTGCTATGAAAATCATATGAGCACTGGTCAATAATAACAATAAAAATCATACAAAACAAACACAAAGAGCCAAACTCACATACTTCTAAGTACGATCTACAATTTAATAAAGAATATTTTCAAGACGCATATATTATACAAGTGAAGTCTCACCATTATGTATGGAGGAAAAAATGCCTCTAAGGCATAAGGATCTATGATACTTTTCCCTTAGAAATATTTTTAAAAGAAGGTGAACTCAAACAGATTTCAAGGGTCCTATTAAAATTTTCCGAGAGTATTCATCTAGCTGAATACCTTTTTCATGGGAATTGTGGAAAAGGGAATGCAATTTATAAAATTAATATTGGCACAAAATGCTTCATTTTGCTTCCTGCTACTCAGACCAAGAATTACATAGTGAAGAAAGATACCACTTTTATGCTTATGGGAGTGTCATGCATTTACTCAGCTAGAAAGAAAAAGAAACAGTACATACTCAGTATAAGTATGCTTTGTATTTATAAAAATGCATTTGAAGTTTTTTAAAAAATAATTTTTTTTTTCTTTCTTAATCTATAAACTGAATTATACATACATTTTGTCAGTTATCTGTATTAGTAACTCCACCAAACAACAGTTAGTCTTTTGTTGTCTGCTGCCATTAAGTCATCCAATTCAATCTGATCCAAGGGAAAGCCACAGGCAAAGTCAGAGTAATGCACCAAGGTGGATAATTGCTATTATTTATCTACAGTTTTTGTACAGCAGGTAGGCTCATTTGCGGGAGAGGGCGGGTATGTGCGTATTTCTAAAAAGGAAAAGGTGAGCATAATAAAGGGTTAAAGAGATCAGTTGCAATGGCTCAGCCTGAAAGCCTGCTCTGCTTTTCTAAGAACAGCCAACTCCTTTGCAAAGCAATCAGTCTTTGCACATCCCATGCCCACAGTCAGGAGATTTATAGCACAGTGACTACTCCCACCCTTCCTGCCCCTCTTCAGCACAGCAGTCCTGCTCTGAGTGATGCTTTTGTTAATTCTGGAAATGCAAGGATTTAAATACATTCTGCTCCTGAAAAGTATCACCAGAAAGGATGAGTATGAGGGCACAGTTTCAAAGAGCAGCTATTGGAAGAAAATGTTTTCTCCAATATGAGTTTCCAAATGGAGGATAATACAGTGTATGAATTCATGCAGAAGGACAAGGGGAGAATCAATGGCCAATTATAAACAAAGGGATTTTTCATTAGTCATCATAGTAATAATGTCCTCCTGATGCCTGAGGTTACTCTCCTCTGTACAAGCATGTATATATAAACTTAAATCAGACCAAAACCAAACAGTATTAAATGTTTTCAGTGTGCTGGTGAACACAGATAAACCTCCTCTAATGCACATTGCCATGGTTTTGGCTGCTTTGTTTTTTCCCAAGAAGGTTTTAATCTCTTTACCAAATATCTTAGTATAAAATAGAACAGGAAGTCTAGATTGGAAAGGCCAAAGTAAAATCCCCAAAAATGAAAACAACAGAACAGGGTTTGACAGTGATATCATCACTGCTATGTGTGAGGACTTTGATTCTACTCATGCATCCCAGCTGTGTTTCTCACCTCCAGCACAGGAGTTTGCTCTCCCTCTGCCCCTGCTTTCTTCTTAATGGCAAGCTGGTGCAAGTCTACTGACTGCTGTAAGTTGCATTTGTCCCCACTTTTACAAGCCATGATGCAGCCATTTCTCCAAGGGGAAATACAGTAAAATAGACCCTCACTAAATGGAGAGAAGGCTTAAACATGGCAACATCACATTTACTCAATAGCAATGTATAAATTTTGCAAAACCAAATAAAAGTATTAGGGACAGTGCATACCCTAGCTAGTTCCTAATTACTGTTATATAAAATCCATGATGAAGGAAAAGGTGTCTAAAGTGAATTTAAGATCTAAAACCACAATAACTAAACAGCAAAGAAGAGAAATGAAGGAAGGGATAACATCCAAAATGCTCTCCTGGACAGACCAGTACTATCCCTTCAGGTACACTTCGATCTGGAAACCGTAATCCTGGTGAGCTTGGATCCATGTAGCCTACAGCTTCCAGGAAGGATTCATTAGCTGTGAAAAGACATTTATGTTCAACAGTGTCTTTTCTAATGTCCCAAAAGACTTAAGGCCTCAAAAGAGTTTTCTCTCCCCTGATTTTGCAGGTAGAAAGTATTAACATCTATTTTCTCTCTCTTGCACTGTCCTGTGAGACTTAAGTTTGCTACTAAAAGCAAATATTCCTAAATCAAATATTGACAGGATATTGGAGGCACTTAGCATATCTGCTTATTTTTACATGTCTTTTTGCATGTCACATATGGATGGACCAGGCCTTACTTTTCATTCTTTGTGTTCCAAATGTGTGTTTAACCAGTAATATTCAAAAATGGTGGAATCAATTAACGGCCAGTAGGACACTAGCTTCACTTATTAAGAAGGAAGTATAAAGCACTAGCAGCTCCACAATCCAAGGTGTGTCATGTATAGGTATATAATAATGTTATATATATTATATGGGTTAAGAATTTCAAATAAATGCTTGTTCTCTGATTTATTACCAAAAAAAAATCACACAATGGTTGCTGCTCGTGAACCATTTAAGAGTGTATTTGATCCCACATTACCTACAATATCACTATTCACTACACTTAAAAGTAGGATTAGAATAGCAAAAGCTGTAATAACACACCAAATAACATAAAATTCAAATTATAGTATCTCCTATGTTTCTCTATTTTTGATTTTTTTCTTAAGATATAAACTATTGTACAAACTATTTCAGTAAAGCTAGGCAGAATCCAAGTTATGTGCTAATGTTATGGACAGATATTCAAAAGCATTTGCAGGGCAACCTATTCACCTTACATTTTCAGCCAATCCATGCTCAGTATTGTGTGCATGTAAGGCATACAGATATAACTTCCTCAGGGAAGTTATTTCAACAGTGATTTGCTGGTATTCATTTATCTCATCCAGGAGCTTGGTTCAGACGCTTGTAATGACTTAGCACACTGGCATATCAAACCCAAAATTCCTAGATATATCTGCAGCAAACCCAACATATCCCAGGAACAAGGCTGTTGCAACTATGCCTGGAGGAAAGGCACGAGGAATGGGACATGTGCTTGTCCTGTGAATAGCAACTACAAGCTTCAAACACCCACTCCTACTTTCCTGCCACCTCTCTCCTTGCCGTTGGAAAACCTATTTTAGTAACCATCTGGGGTCCCCTTGATGCAACTCATCCACTGCTGGCAATGGGCTCTCCTGGAATGTTGTATTGTCACCTTCTTCTGTAAAGAGAAATTTTAGGAAAATTTTACTAAAAAGGCAGTCTCAAGCTTAACCCTGCAGCAAGAACTCCCACTCCCAGACCAGCTATCATCCTGTCCCAGCCTCTCAGCTTCCTTAGAGCACCATTTCTTCCAACACAAGCTGTTTATCTGGAATTTCTAATTAAAGCAGTTATCTAGCATCCAGAGCATCAGGGAAGGCTGTACTCCCTGTATCCAACTACAAGTCCTAAGTATAGCTCATATGTTTTGATAATAATAAATGGTGGCCCGTAGTTTCAGCTCTTTTAGGTTTTCCTTGGGGATGGGGAAGGTTAGGGTCTTTCCCCTCCACTTCAAGGGTTTTTCCTTCATATCTGGTTTTCCTATCAGCTGGACTTGCCCTATTCAGAAAGACCAGTTATTCTACTGGTCGCAGAAACCTCAGCAAATTCACCTTTTCACTTTTGAATAACAGAAAAAAACCAAACCCAGAACTCCCAAGCAAACAAGCAAAAAAAGGTAGCAGAAATTATTTATTTTCTTTGCCACTTTTCCACTAGGAACTTTGCTAGTGGTTTCACTTTCAACTCATGATATAGGAGAGAAAGAGGTGTTAATCGGCTCTTCAGTTTAGGGGAGTTTCCTAGGCCTTTACTGCATTCCAGAGAGAAAGCCCCCTGCAAATTAACACCATTAAGCCAACTGCACAGCACTGAACAGACACAGACATAATTTTTTCTTTACTTTAAAGAGCATTTGCATTATACCTGTGTTTATTATAAACAGATTTAAGTCTAGTTCAGATGGAATCTACAAAGTGGGAACTCCAGAACTGATTATCCTTACATTTGAGCTATCTATAGACACAATGTTATGGAAGATTTTTGAATTAATAATATCTTCCCAAATTTAGAGGACAATATTCTATATTTCTGGCTAAATATTGGTGACATTTCTGCTTGAAATTATGTAAACTCCATAAAACAGATGATTGATATGCCCACTCTGAGATCAGGAGGCTTATCTATATGCTACCTTGGCATATCATTTTATGAGAAAATCTTGACAGAATAAAAATGATATGAACACTGAAACCTGACTCACTGTCCAACCCAAACCCAGCTTTTTTTTCTGAAAAACACCCCATTGGTCCTGTTCAATTTACTTTTTAAGCCAATTACCCTGGTCAAATCCAGCAACAAGCTATGGAAGGAGAGGAAAAACTGGGACACTGAGAGGAAGTGTATGTCAGGAATCAGTTCTTTACTTTGGCAACACATAACTGAAATTATGGCTATGCATCCAGCTGTGCTGATAACACAAATACAAAAAAAAAATCTAGTATTTACTTTTGAGGTTACTCATCAGAAAAATAAGGGAAATACTGGCAGGAGATACAAATACAGCCCCTTTCCTTAAGTACTCTACAGTGATAACTGCCTATTGGCCAGCAAAACTTACTTATGTTTCAAAATAATTTTAATGGAACTTTAAAAAGTGATCAAAGAAGGCAAATCAAAGGAGGAGGCTCAAACAGACTGACCACAGGAAGCAGCAAGCTTTCAAACATCCAGTGTAAATCCCTCTGGAAAGAGCAGAATTGTTCATATATGACAGCCCAGAAGACAACATTCACTAAGTAAGTCTGATTCGTGTGCTCAGTGCTTGCATCAGTCATCATGCATTTACTCAACAGAATCTCATATTAGCAACAGTTCCTTAAAAATTGTGAATTTGCCTATAGATATTTAATTTAAATTATATGAATGGTTCTGCCAACTATGTAGAGCGTGTCTTAATTTTTCATTTGCACCAAGGCTTCTGCGTCTGAACTGTGGAAAGATGCCAGTTTTTAAAAGATAGACGCTTCAGGCTGTCTCCTCTTCTATTATTGAACACGTTGTTACATAACTGAAATACTTATGAATCAAGAGTAATGTAAAAACAATGAGCTCATTAGAAGGAGAAAAACAGCCATGTACCTTAATACAAATTTTAAAGTTAGGATAATATATTTGACAGTGGATACTTCCAGGAGTTTTAATAGGATCAGCCTTATCTCTAATTTCTAAATGGAAGACCTTCACAAGCAAGTGTTTTTAGCTGCTTTTGTCTCTGCATGAACAAGGCTTGATAGCTTGAGACTATAATGCATTACTGAGGAAACCTTCGGTCTGTTACATAAATCATCTTAACACTCAGCAAGAATTGTCCAACAGTGCCAATGATATGTTCAAGTCAATGATCCTGAAAACAATTTTTTTGTGTTTCTTCACGTGGTAGACAACAGCAATAAATCATATTCATTTAAAAACACACAATATACTAATTTATCAAGCCACAGCTATCAAAAATGTATTACAGGGGAAGGTATAACTTTTTTGTATTGTGTTAATCAATTTCTCTAATTTGCATTAGTTAAAGGCCAAAGCCCCAAGCAAAACATTAATTTTCCTGTACCAGATTAATTCTGTTTTCAAGAAAGAGAATGTGCTGACAATTATATTATTAATTTTAAACAGTAATAATTTTCAAAGTGTACAGAACTATGTAAAACAACAAACTCTCTTTCAAATTTCACTCTTGAGAGTCTTTTCATTAATTACATTAATTGTATGCCTCTAGTGTAGCAGTTTGTTGGGAAATATGTTTTCAATGGAGGCTTTAAATTGAAACACAGTTTAAAGATTACAATAAGTAGGAGCACAAATATTATAAGAGGCTATTATTGAAGCAGTTAAGCTTCCCTTCAGACAAGAATACATCTGTGCTCTTTTCCTATTTAGAACTTTTGAATAAAATTAAAAGTACAAGTCTTTTATGAACTTCTGACCAACTGACCAAAGCAGTTCTTTAAGAATATACAAGAGCTTTAGGCACAAATGGAGCATCCGTAGCCCCCAAAGTGGAGTCTTGTCCCTCTAACCTGTGACAATCTTTCACCTTCCTTAGCATGTCCCCAGTGGGGATCCAAGTGTGGTCATTGTCCAACACCGTTGTCACTCCTCTCTCCTGAAAAGAAAGGTATTTTCTCTCCCACAATGTCTACTACTATCAGTATTATTCTTGCTATTATTTTTGTGCTTTCTAATATTACTATTACTACTATACTTCCACTACTACTACTGCTGCTGCTGTGGCTACTACTACTACTACATTTTAATGAAAACTAAAATTCTTAAGGTAACTCAGGGTCCTATTTGACAGCTTTGGTCTTTACTATAAAGCAGGCAGCATCATGTATGGTATAATCTTGAACTCAGCACTACAGGACATACTTCCATAAATCAGTTACTACATGCACTAAATATTCTTTGTCAACTAGAGATAAAAAGCATATTAGACATAAAAAACTTTTTAGAGATCCTCTCTGCAAAACACACCTAAATTATGCTCAGTACAAAGCTCTGGGTAATAAAACTAGCAATATACATATTTAATGAGCAGAATTGAACTGAAAAAAAAATAGAAGTCACATCTTCAAAAATCGTGCTGCTTGAAAATATAGATGATACACCACATTTAACCTGTCAGAAGCCTCATTAGCATCATAGCATAGACTCTAAACCAGCAATCAAGACAGTGTGCTCTACACGTTTACATTTTTAAATGCTCTTAAAATAGCAGTAGTATAGATTTACATTTAAGTATATCTGTTTAGGGGGCAAATATTCTGTCTAAATTTCCATATCCCTTCTGAGAAAGACACCAAAAGATGAAACAATATTGTACTCAGGGCACACAATGATGAAGGACAAAGGATCCTTTTATTTTTTGTTCATGATTTTTTTCCCTCCTTCTTCCTCTTTTCTTTCCTTAGAAAAGCTCAGAAACAATGGATTGCTTCTCACTATTCAAACGGAGAGTGGGTCCTACCTGTGCTACACTTCTCCTGAATGACTGATGAAATTGCCAGAAAAAAATCTGATTTAATGTAAAATGTCACCACTTGAGAAAAGGAGGATTAAAACACAGTCATGGCTATTCTTTGCAATTATGATGTAACTTTTGTTTAGTCCTGTGCCAATCACAGGAAAAGCTGATAGATGAGGCAGATCAAAGCTCCCAATTCCTACCAGTGGTCCGCCTGGCTTTCACACCTAGATTTCAGACCCAGCACTTTACAGTAAAAAGGCCAAGGAAGTGCTCGGTGTATGAACAAGTACAGATTATTTAAGCAAGTAAAAGTGGCAGGATCTGGCCCTCTCTTAATAAAGTGTCATGTAAGCTTGGCACTGCTGGGACCCCAGTAATAAGTTCAATCCTACTGATGCCATACAAACTATCAGCAGCATAGTACCTATTAAGACATTTTTATAAACTGCAAGAAATATGCAAGCTATTACAAGATATAATTCTGAAAAACAGACTTCCATGTAAGAAGCCAATTTAAGAGGAAAACAACATAAACAATAGTAACTTGCGTGCTCAAGTGAAGCATCTTTTTAATTTTGAGTAATGAAGATGTCAAGCCAAATGCTAGAGTAGTTTAACTTAATTAGGTGGCCTATTTTTCCAGGCAGCCTTTCATTTCCCATTGAAAACTCAGCTTGTATGCGAGGCAACAAGAGCAATTTTGTCTGTAATGAATACCTCTGGGACTCCACAGAGTGATCATTTGAATGTTACATTGAAGACTGGTTTGAGTAACTAGTTTGGGCTTGTTGAGATGCCAGATTTTGTAAAACTAACTAGATTAATCAAAGACTGGCATCTTATCGGTTTATTCGGTCAGGGGTCAGCAGGTCAAACTGACTCCACTGTGGCAGCCTTCGCCAAAAGGGACAGTGTAATAGTAATTGGTCTAATTTGTAGTTCAAATTCACGTAATTCTTCCAGACGTTTTATGGACCGAAAGAGGTTCATTTTATGTGAAGCTCAGATGAAAAATACTGCCTTTAACATTTCCCATGGTTACATCCCATAATTCATCCACGCTGCTGACCTGTAGTGTTTCCTGGAAAGGAAACTGCATAACTAAAATATATGATGTCTGTAATCTGTTTTCACATGCTAAAAAAGTTGTACATGAAGGAGCAGAGGGAAACATTTTGAAGGATATTTTATACTGGCTGCTCATTAAACAGAAAGTTGTCTCATGACATGCACAGCAAAAGGCAATACTTTTTCTCTTGTGATATGTGAAAAAATTCCTCTGGCTTTTGGACAGAGAATTCATCATTTGATGATTGATTTTCTGTTTACCTTTTTCATGGTAAAATAATAGCTTTTGTTGTTTTTACTTTATTGATTTATTGTGGGCCTATCACTGAAGTTGCTGTCATCCTGATGCCACAGCTAAGAAAAGATGCAATGTTTACTTTAGTTCCCTCTCATGTGCAACTCTTCAGAAGAACAGTTTTAATAGATGCGCAGAATCACTGTGTATATCACAAGTTCACAATTTTATCATTACTCTAGAAGTATCTGACATTTACTTCTAAAGCCCAAAATTCTGTAGCTATGCAATTACCCTCCAAACCTATTTCATTAAAAAGTTTTCTGCCCACATGGCTGCAAAGAAAATTTAAGCGCAATGTTTTACAGCCAGAAGACAAATAGAATGCTGAAAAATTTGTTATATTTGCTGAGGTTTCTGATATGATCTCAATTTTACAGATCCACGCTAATGATTTTTGAAGGCTGGAGAGGGACACTTTTGTTTATACAACTGTAATTAGGGGGATGTTTGCTTAGGATCCTTAGGGACTACATTTTGCCCTCTTTAGTGTTTTTATAGCATGTGCTATAGAATAGGCATTAAATGAAAGATGCATTAAGTTGAGGTATGTTTAAGTAACTCATTTTTCAGGGATAAGTAGGTTGTATACATTCCTTCTTCTGGTCAGAGTACAAGCTCCACACCTACTGAACATAACTGACTAAAATTAATTTCAGTGAAAAAGGGTAAAGGTATTTCACCTGAGTTACATCTTTAAAGTGAAATTTGTAAAAGCTCTTAAATTCCAGCCAACAGGCCCTAATTCTGACTTATATTTTTATAACAGTTGAGGCATTTGATTACAAAAAAAAATATCCTTGAATATAGACACTGAACATGTTCATACACTTTGCATTACAGCTGAAGACATTCATATATAATATAACACATCCCTATGGAGAAGGGCCTGGGGACACTGATGGATGACAAGCTGGTCATAAGATCGCAATGCGCTTGCAGCCCAGAAAGCCAACCTTGTTCTGGGATGCATCAAAAGCAGCATGGCCAGCAGGATGAGGGAGGGGATTCTTCCTACTCTGCTTTTGGGAGACCCCACCTGGAGCTCTGCATCCAGCTTTGGGGTCTGCAGCACAGGAAAACATGAACTTGTCAGTTTGGGTCTGGAGAAGATCACAGAGGTCCAAGGGCTGAAGCACCTCTCCTGTGATGAAAGGCTGAGTTGGGGTTGTTCAGCGTGGAGAACATTCTAAGGAGACCTGATAACACCTTTCAGTACATAATGGGGCTTATAAGAAAGATGGAGAAAGACCTTATATCAAACCCTGTAGCGTCAGAACAAGCAGCAACAGTTTTAAACAGAGAGGACAGATTTAGACTGGACACAGGAAAAAATTCTTTACTGTGAGGGTGATGAGACACTGTAAGAGATTGTGCAGAGAATTTGTGTGTGCCCCATCACTGGAAGTTTTCAAGGTCATGTTGGATGAGGCTTGGAGCAATCTGATTTAGTAAAAGATGCAACTGCTCATGGCAGGGAACTGGACTAAATGATCTTCAAAGATGCCTTCCAATTCAAACCATTCTATGATTCTAAAGATGTATATCTATAAATACATAGCCTTGTTAATGCAACTGTTGGTGTATTTTTATCAGGAACTCTGTTCTTTCTAGACTCTGCCTGATGTTAAGATAATATTAAAAGACTATGTTTTACTCAAAAGTGAAATGCAGGGTAAAATTATATCTATCTGTAGTTGTTCATTCAGGATCTGAAAGGCCTGCCTGGAATTTTTCTTTCCCTGAGGCCATTTTAACCTATGTCCCTTTCTTCTTTCTTTTTTTTTCTTTTTCTTTTTTTAATGTGGCATTTAGAGATCACTTCAGAGAAATGAAGGGCCAAGAAGTAGACTCCCTTCTGTGGATAACCTATTTTTGAAATAAAAAGATAGTGGATTAGGAAGAGGGAGGTGGAATATGGTCCAAAACAGCCCTGGACTGCAGCCAGCCAGCAGACTGCCCAGGTAACATTGCCTTTTCACTGTGGAGCAGCCTCTCAAATAATGAACTTTTCTAAAGCAAAAGCCTTCCAACTTTTGGGCAGGACTGTGCTAGACTTCAGGTCAGGGTAGTGTGTACCCATGAGATTACATTGGACCATGAAATGATTCTCCATCTGAGAATGCTGCTTGTTCTGAATCCTTTCCAAGGCAGCCAACTCCTGCCCTGCTCTGCTGATGGAGACTGTTGAAAGCAGCAAGATTGAAGAGCTGTCTTCTGGCAGTACCCTGGAATTCTAGTCTACTACAGGGATGGACCAACACAGAGCAAGAGAGGGAAGCTATTAGGTAGCATTTATCCATCCCTACTTCACATGAGCCATACTTATGTCATTAATAACCTATGAAATTATGGTATAAAAATGTAAAAAATACATGAGGGCTATGTGTAGGACCATGTGCATAAGGCATCATCAATATGAAAAATCTCTCTTTTGGATGTCAATCCATCCTATTTGACCTTGTAGATGTATAGGACAGAACAGTTTTGATACCCATGGTGCCCCCTCTATCAAAGAGCATGTAGATATATTGTAGATAGATCTCCCTGCCATAGCTCTGGGAAGCAGGAAAATACCACCTCGGTATTCCTTCCTCTGCCTCAGATCTTTTCTTCCCAGCGGGACAGTAGGGGTACTGCCCCAAATCATCAGCTCCAGGCCTGTTCTCATCCCTTCCCTTTGGACCTTGCAGGGAATTTGGCAGCTGCACTCATTAACCTTAACATTTATCAGGCCTCAGGAAGGCTACAAATATGTTAAAGCTTTGTGCAACAGAGTCCTGAATTACATTCCATATTGTGACTAGGAAGAAAAGTAAAATAAGCAATATAATTTCATACTGTGCTCTGTGGGGCCCACAAATTACAGGAGGAGGAATAACATAAAGAGTAATTCATGGCCAAGGTTTCAATTATAGGTATGGGGAGAAAACAATAATTGGTGGGAATCTCAAATGCAGATCAGTTGGCATAGTTTTATTTTAAAATGATAAATACTTTTAGATCCAAGTGAAATTAGTAGTGAAAATGTCACAGTTTTACTGTGTATGTTTGTTAATATGGCTGGCATAACTAATTTAGGAGATGCCTTCAGTGTAGAGTCCTGTACCACATATATTGTAACCAAAAATGCCATACTTACACATATATATAAAATGTACACAGAGATAACATTGCCAAACAGCCTTTTGGGATGCTTTAAAAGAGTATCATTAATTTTTACTGTATACTTACTCTTCTGGCTCAGTTCCAGCACTGGCTTTCTGTTAAAATCATTTCAAGTATAGAATTATGCTATTTGCTTGCAGCAACATCACAGGAACAGTAGTGAGCCATATGTTGCTACTTAGCAACTTGGTCTGTAAGTCCCAAAGCATGTACTGATTTGAAAATTGAACAGAAATTATAATTATTGTTGAGGGATGCTGTGAGGCAACTTGTCTTGGATTACCAAACTATGCAGATGTTTGATGTTATACAGAAAAAGGAACAAAACTATATTTTTTCCTGTCTAATGGCTGAGCTTTTATTTATGTTAGCCTAAGGGGGATAAATTGATTAAAACCTGTAAAATAATATAAGGTGATGTTTTTCTGGACAGGAACACTTTGGAGCAAACAGAAGAACTGAGGTGCTTGTCAGCATGTATCTAGACCCCAGCAATCCTGCCTCTGTGGTCACCTAATCCTGAAGACAGCCAAGTGGAAACCGCTTGGTCCTTGGTGTTACACACCATGACTCGGTCTGCCAGCCCACTTCCCAAATAAGTTATGTCAGACTCTGGAATTAAAAAATTATGCTCATGTCTGACTCAGCATGACCAGAGCTTCAATAAAAGTTTCTGATAGGACTATGTATGTCCTTACATGTGGGATTCATATTTTAGTTAGCAGATGTGAATGTATCAAGAAAAGCAGAGTAATTAACTCACTCCTCATTCTGACAGGATTCAACCCCTATCTCTGATCTTGTGAGGGAACAGCCAAGTCATTAAGGGTGGGAAGGAGCCTGGATTCCTCGCACTGAGGTCATGCAATGGCAAGACTCATAAGCACAGGTGCAAAAGAGACATAGGACAAAATTTTGATTAGAGTAACTATGCTGTCGTCTGAGAGAGAACATTTCCTCCTCTCTTTTTATGGAGTTATGTGTTTTACATCCAGTAACAGTGACAGGAAAATGAACAAACAGTCCTAAAACTATGGTCAGAAAATATAATTGCATCCTTTACTGTTCCTCTCCTGTAAGTTACACAGTCTTTCATGCTTTGTTTTAAGAGCAGGAAATACTGTATTTTTTTCCAGTTCTAACCACCAGACTGGATTTTGAAATGGTAGTCAGTTCACCAGATTTGCCTGACCACCAAATGCTTATGCCCAAAAAAGGAACACCACCCCATTACAGTCAGTGAAGACCTCACAGACACTGCCAATGAAGAGTTGTTTAGTTTCTCTGAGGAACGACTAGCAGCTGTCTATGTCAGGAACAGGTTTGGGAAGGCTCCTCTCACAGTCGCAGGTTCTTGTTGAAACATGAGAGACAGGTTTCCATCACACCCCATATTCCTGTTCTCAGTGGAGTTGTTTTGTCTCTTTTTTTTTTTTCAAATACTGTTATTATTACAGGCTTTCACATATGCTCCAGCCCACACAGAGCTGGAACACCTCTTCTGCGAAGGCAAGAAGGCAGGCTAAAAATGCTGGGGTTGTTCAGCTTGGAAAAGAGAAGGCTCCAGGGAGATCTTAGAACAGCTTTCCAGTACCTAAAGGGAGCCAACAAGAAAGCTGGAGAGGGACTTTATACCATGGCCTGCAGTGATAGGTCAAGGAGGAATGGCCTTAAGCTGCAGAAGGACAAGTTTAGATTAGACATTAGAAAGAAGCTCTTTGCTATAAGGATGGTGAGGCACTGGCACAGTTGCCCAGAGAGGTTGTGGACTTCCCATAACTGGAAGTTTTCAAGGCCAGGCTGAGTGGGGCTCTGAGTAACCACGGCTAGCGGAAGGTTCCCTGCCCATGATGTGGTGGAAGGAACTGGATGATCTTTAAGGTCCATTCCAACCCAGTCCACTCTATGATTCTGTGTATTCACTTAAAACCACTGCAACCGTGTAAGCACCGGGCGAAAATCCCAGCAAGGGAAGGGAGGTTGTGACAGCCCAAGGCTGACAGCTACTCTCAACCATGCACAGAAGGCTGGTTGACTGGTGCACACTTGGTAACAAGTTAAAGCACTCTGCCTGGCAATTGAGCTGCTTCTTGCCACATGGGTCCCCCAGCAAAAGATAGAGGTTGCCTTTGGGTTTTGAACTCCCCCTGGGAGCCAGATACCGCAGAGTTCAGTTTTGCCATGGTCAGATTTTAGGTCCATAAGCCTTTTCTTGATTCCAGCCCCCAGTAAGAATTCAGAGTTTTCTGACATTGAATTTGGAAATGTCACATTTGATAGATTTTTTTTTTCCTTGAAGACAAAGTAATTTGCATTTAAAATACCTAGGCCTGGCTCTTTAAAGGTACTTTAAGAACCTTACTCTCACTTCAACCAGTGAGTGTTAGATGCATAAATATCTCTGAGAATCTGGGCCTTGTTAGCACATGTAGAAACCACATAAAAGATTAAAACTTATACTCTTAATTTTTCAATATGCCATTTAAATTATTTAAGCTACATGCATACACAGTACAAAAATATCAACAGAAGAAAAATAATTCTGATGTATAATGTGGACTTGCAATTCTTTATTCAAAACTATTTAAGACAGACATAATGATTCTCTGAAAGGTAGCAGCTGCCTGATAACAGCAATCATTCACAGAGTTTGTATTTCTACTGTTTCAAACAAATTCAATTAGCCCTTGCACTTCAAAACCCTTAAGGCAAGAATGAGATGATACTAGGCTGCTTTAATCTAATAGTAATACTAAAACTTGTCAGTACAGTTTTTGGATTAATGGTTAGAGAAAAATTAATAATATAATTTTTCATTTTTTAATCAAACAGTTCTATTCTAAACTACCTCTGGATCTTGGAGGGTTCTTAGCTGAATAAGTTCAATCATGCAAAACTCCTAAATGCAAAGTACTATTGGTCTCTAAAGGTATTTCAGAATGACTTCAACAGAAAGCAACATGGTGAAACATTTTAAAGATGGTCTTTTCGATTGAACCACGTACTCATCTCACACAACCTCCTGCTTCTCTGCCCCCAAGGAACCTGTGTACCTGAAGAGCACCACCTCATGAAGACATTTAGTTTTGAGCGCACACTTTCCAAAGCCGTTGATTCCTAAGTTACATCCAACTTATCTGAACATAATTACTATTCATTCAAACTTACTTGCCATCTAATGAGAGTTTTGCACACAAGCCTCCTGGTTTTGTCAGGCCAGACACCATTGGCCTGAAATATTGCATGACACAGACCACAAGTCTGGCTTTTCATGGTAATTTCTGACACAATCTAACTGATCTGCAGCACTATTCCCACCACTTACTGGTGCAAAGTTAAACTGAAACACATGAAGTAAATAAAAAATTCCCCCCTACATATAGATGTAGCAACAGGTAGACAACCCAAAACTTTCAAAAGTATTTTTGCTTTTTAAGGAGTAATTACATTTGTAATTATTAGAAATCTATAGGATCTTTGAGGTCAAGTGGAAAGGTGGAAGATATTTTAATATACATCCAGTATCAAAATTTAGTGTGTATGGTTCCCCAAAAGGAAAAGAGCTCAAAAATACCTTTAAAGAATGCACATCACATTAAGTCTTTTGGCCTGTAGGCTACAGAAGGTTAAGTCATTGCCTTAACACCACTGCTAATTGTGTAATAATAGCAACATTCCTCAGACACAGGATTAGTGCTAAAAATGCAATTCTTCAACTGTTCTATGAGTGATAATTAAAGATATTTGTGACATGTATAGCTTATAATGATTAACTTGTCTGCAGTCAGATAAACAAATAACCTGCACCTGTAAAGACTTTATTTCCTGAAGGTAAAACAACTGTTTAGGAAAGATCATGCTGGCAAAACAGCTGCTTGCATTCTGGAGAGGAAACAAGGTAGTATCTTTCAACAAACGCCAACTCTGGTGTTTTATCAGCTCTATCTCATTAACTGGAAACAAGGCTTAAATGCTTTGTTTATAAATTATGATTATTCCTGATTGCAGCAGTTACTGATAGTGCCACTCATTTGCAATGCAACTCTTTGAATTTTTTTAATTACAATTTGAAACAAGGCAGAGAAGATTAATTAACCCACCTGGCTGGCTGGCACGTAGTCCTGGCTTGGTTCTGTCATACTCATATACATGTTCTCACCGTCAAACTGCAAAGGAAATAATAGTAAACATTCAGCAAACTCGATTTTTTAGCAATGACTGAAAAAAACAGTTGCTATAAAATAATATTACAGCCTGATTTTAGAGACTTGTTTTTTAGAGATTGCATGTGTGCATCTTGTCTTTGATGTTCCTGTTGTCATCCTTATTGACCCTGGATGTCAGTGATTTGGAGTAATTAGCGCTCTAGTAATTACAGCTAGCAAGGAAGAAATGAATGGTTTCCTTTCATCTGCAATCTGTTTTAAAACAAAATGCCTCATTTTGTGCACCATGTATACATATTGCTGTTGGTTGCAATGAAGTACTAAGTGAATTGCACACTTACTGAGAAAAGAAAGATGAGAATAGAATCTGCACTAAAATGCATCTTAATGGATTCCAACTTCAGCTTATGAGCAGAAAAGAGTTGAGATTTCAAAACAAATTAAACCCCCTCCAACTGAAATGTTTCCATGTCAGAAAGTAGGAAATACATTTCCAGACAGCTTTCAGACATCTGAATGTATGAAAGAGTATACCTCCCATCCGTATGGTGTAAGAGGATAGTTTGCTTGATGTGTGAATAAAGTAAACATTCATAATCAGGACTGCAAAAATAACCATCTGTAAATGATAAATACCATTCCTGGAAATATATACAATATATAAAAATCTTCTTTCCTTTTCTCCTTTCCTTTTTATTTCTTTTTTTTTTTCTCTCTTCTCAACTGCAGTTAAACAGTAACGGAAATGTCATAGAAAGGAGTTGATTAAAATCTGAAGGTCTAGATGGAGAAAAACTGTCAGATCTGAAGCCTCATCCTGTACCAGCACAAAGAAGTGTAAAACTACTGATTTCTTACATAGTCTGGAAAATGTCCCCACAGAACTCTCATCACACCCACTCAAGTGGCAGTACCAACAGGGCAACGACAGTCCCAGTGTCTGCTCAGAAGCTAGGGAAAATCTTTTCAAACCTTTAAAGCAGAAATGAACAACAGCAGGAATTCCTATCTCCAATCATGAACCACAAATTTCCAGCTGTTACGAGGTCTGTTTGAAATAACTTGCACCTGACCCCTTGTGTGAATGCTTAGAGTGACATATTTTGGACATCAGCCATTGTTTTGCATGACACAGCAGCTTTTTTAAGAAGTCCCTACTACAGAGATTGCTCTGCTCCCACAGAAGCTGCCTGTGAAATATCCCATGGATGTTTCCTGATCAATGTTGGGCTTCTGGGGGTATTCTACCTGCAAGCTGCAGTATATTCTACCAGCCCAAGGTGGCAAAGTTAAACTGTGTCTTTGGCAGATAGCTCTACCAATTTTTGCTGAGGTGGCTGAAAAGGTTTCTGCTTCCAGCTGTTCATCCTCTTTCTCTGCCAGAGGCTACAAGGCTTGTAACAGCAGCAGTAACATGAAAAGTGCCAGCTCCTGGCACAGCAGCTGATGGTCTGCCCTTCCTGGCCAGAGCTATTTAATAGTCCCAGACTATCTGTCAGAAGTCCTAGTTTCATGGGAGGGAAAGGATTATGCCATAGACACAGATCTGCCACAGGGAATAGAGGATTTCCCAATTTTGACAGAATAGAGATAGTTAGATTAGATCATAATATAGAGATGCTTGTTCCTTCTTCGTTTCTTGTTGGCATGCACAATTTCTTTTAGCTTTCTCAAGCATTCAAAGTAGAGTTCTGGAGAAAAAATTTTAGTATCTGGATTGGAAAAAAATGCATTGTTTCTTCTACTCAGATAAACGGGTGAAATTCTGAAGACAGATTTCACAGCCAGTAGTTGGAAAGCAAGCACTCCAGTGCTAGGCCTACAGGAGCTCAACTTATTCAGCTTGTCAGACGAAAGGCTGAAAGGTGCCTTGATCACTGTGATTGGTACTTACACCCTGGAAAGATGTCTGATAGCAAGATGTCAGCCTTCCTGACAGTGGTATAATGAGATCTAGTGTTGAGAAATGGAAGTTACAGAAATTCAGCCCTGAAATAAGATACAAGTTCCTACTTTAAGAGGTAATTAAGCATTATGTCAACAGCAAACTCATCATTTCTCAGACATTTTAGAATGAGGTTTGATATATTTTTTGGAACAGACGCAATCCATATCATATTTATAAGAAATCCCATGGACAGAATAGTTACACTTGCTGGTTATGGGAGTCCTATCTGCCCTGGAAACCATCATTCCTTGAGTCTCCTCTTTTGAATTTCACTCGTTATCTTCATACATTTGTTGTGATATATCACAAGCTTTGCTATAATTCAAATACTGTGTTGCATGTGTTTTGTTGCAGTGAAGAAATTTCTTTTCTGCCTACTGGCTAGATACAGTCAAGGATTATTTCAATTTTTTTTTTTGCCTTCCATGTATGAGACTATGATTTAAGAATCTTTATGAAGTAAACTAGTCTTTAATATAATTCCCTCTTTTGAATGTTTGGTCACCTGTCCTTGCTCCCAAGCTTACAATCACCAAATCTGCATTCTTTCAATAATTTCTCTAAGGTATTTTTCCATGAATACTTAAATTTTTATAATTCTGTGTGTTGTTCTTGGATTATCTGCCTACCTAATCAGTGCCTTGCTATTAGTGGTCCCCCTGGCATGATAGGATCTTGGATTTCAGCATCTCCTGTTTGTTGTTTGTGGCCCTCTATTTAGCTCTGAAATATTTTTTATTTCTGCCATGGTCTGTGGGCTTTATATGAACATGTTTCAGAGAAACCAAACAGAAAAAATATGTGTAAATTTAAACTTTGTGGCTTTTTGACCTTACTTGAGAAATGTACAGGGATTGATGCTTACATGAGAGATTACCTTCTCCAACATTTTGAATTAATTTGTTAGGGTAAGTTTTCAGAAAAATAAATCGATACATAATGTTTGTAAAATCTGAGTGACCTGTTAACATCTAAAAATACCGAGCAGCTGTCTGATTTATTACTTAATTTCTTCAACATTCAAGCATGGAATTTAGTCACTGCAATATTTAGCATCTGCTTGTCAGAAGTATGTGCAAGATATTGTGTAATAGGTTATATAGGTCAGCAAGATCTTATGGGATGTGTATTTTTTGTAGTGTTTATATATGCAGATTGTGGACTGTAATGCATCAGCTGACAATAACACTCTTGCCATGTTAGTGTTTGTGCTACATTTACTGCTGTTTAAATTATTATCTGCCCTCAGTCCAGTGCAGTGTGGTGCATGGCTACTTGGCAGTTCCTAAGACTTTGGATATGAGCCTGAAAAACACACATAAACTCAGTGGATGAGGCATATACACATGCGTTTTGTACAGCAGGTATTGCCAGGAGATACCTCCTTCACGTTCTCAATGTTTACTAAAATGTTTAGAAAAGAGTGAAAATATGATCTTTGTATATCAGAAAAAACCAAAATATTTACTGCAATGCTGATTTGTTTCTTCATCATCCCCTTTCCCAGCTAACAAAGCAGCGCAAAATAGAGATGACCTGCACATCCCACCTCTGCCAAAAAAAAGGGTACACAAGCCTTCAATAACAAAAAATTCAGAAAAATTGATGCAGCACAGATACAATGCTCACCTTGCCCAAATGTGATGATCCCACATCAAAACAATAAACTGAGGAAAAAATGCCAACAATTGGATCAGCTGGAAAGTTCTATTCATATTTTTTCCACATCTGTTTAGAAGCTTCCAATATATGCCCTTAAACCCCAGAAAAGAATATTGAATCATTTCACCTTTGATAGACTGCTTTGTACCGTGCAGGCTTTACAGCTGGCACCTTTCAACAAGTCTCCACCTGGACCCTTTAATTCATGATATGTCCAGCTGGAATTCAGCTTCACAAGTAAGGTGTTAAATGCAACAACAGTTCAAGCAACCTATCTGGATCAGAGTGAGCCTAAAGATGAGCAGATATGGCTCAAAGATGTCTTCAACTACCAGAGTGTCCTTCCAGGTTGTACTCTATGCCTCTGAAATTGTCTTATTGTACTCATCATTCTCAGGTTGGCAATCTCATCTTATCTTCCCTAAGTTTTCCTGCCACTCACTGTGCTTGATTTCCAGCAAAGAAACTGCACAAGCATCACTTAACCCGTGGATGATTCATCCCAACAGAACAGAAGAAACACAAAGGCAAGCAGTTAAATGAACTGTCTTTTATGAAACTATGTATGATGTATATATATCATATGACATTTCATATAAAGCTTTCCCAATGTGTCTCCAAGATCCCTCAGTATCATTAAGACCAGATTTCAAAATCTTTCATTTTAATCTATTAAATGTGAATGCTAATACAATGTTCTGGTGTGTGATAATAACTACTCTTGACAACATTTCTTTTCACATTAAAGTGTAACTGCATGAGAAGTTTGGGTGAGAGCAAAGGAAGAATATGACTGCGTTGTAATATGAAAAGAAATATAACTGGGAACTAGTTCTAATATAAATTCAGGATTGCATAATATTCTTTACTTAAATTAATATTATAAATAAAACATACAGACAACATTATGGCATGGCCAGTTAGAAGCCCCCTCAGAATGACCCTTTCTAAGACAAATTGTAATGTTCAGTAACCAATATGCACAAAGTACCCATCTGCTGTTATTAAATACAATTTACTCATAGAAGTTAGGGATGTAATTACAGAAGCACTGGCCGACTGTAACTGATGCAAGGGATAGACAGAGTTTAGCAAATATGCAGAGTGGTAAAGGTGTAAGGCTGGCTTCTGCCTTCCATTAATATGGCATCATACCAGAGTCACACAATGCATTGCCAGGAACCTGTTTTCATCTTCCCATTTAAATTGCAGCAAACTTTATCAGCATTTATAACAGTGATTATGAAGTATCAAAGCTTGCATAGTAATTATTTATTCATTATTAATGTGCTTTAAATTAAAAACATCCTGCATGGACTATGTCACAAAGATACTATAAACAGGTTGAACAGACAAAAAAATTCTCATGGTGACACCAATGTAGAGAATGTTTATTTGATCACCTAACTAGACAGAAAGCATTGGAATACAAAAAGGAAGGTGCAAGACAGCAGAAAAAGCTAGAAGGGCTTGAGAACCAAAGAGGATAACTGGAAATAAAATATATTTATATTTTGGTAACTCAGTGTGCACATACAGTGATTATAAATGCAGATGAATAGCTGCATTAACTTCATGTAGCTTGTTCAGATGACAGCTACCACATAGACATATATGTTAAACAAGCTTTCAGCCTAGCTTTGAGTTCTCCCCTCCACTTAAACTACCTTCCTCTGTACCAAGTCACTCTGTTTTCATTGCCAGGATCACCTGTGCTATCTGGATTACAGGGAGAATGACATTTCTCCCCTCTACATCTCTCTTCTTGCTTTGTAACATTTTGTTGCTGTTACTGTGATATGAAGAGTTTATTTTGCTCCTTTTTCATTCAGTTTTTGATTTCTGGGGGTATTGCATAATTGCTCTCTCTTTCTATGCATATATATAATGCGTGTCCTAAGTTCTTCAGTTATATGAGCTATGGGAAAAAAAATCAAGCACATGAATGTTTGAGCTTTTTCCCATTCATACTGAAGAGGAGCACAATGTGCCAGTACTGCATCTCATCCAGCTGCAGTGTGGGCAGGGAAGCACAAGGAACATGAGCCCAAATGGCTTTTGATGCCAAAACATGCTTGGGACAGGGGAGTGGAGGGGGAACTGTTTTGGACAATGTTCTGTGCACAAATAAATCCCAAAAGTGATATCCTAAAATGTAAAGATTAAAGGAAGAGGAGCAAGGGGAGAGATGATTATATTGGTGAAAGGTGCTATGTTTAATAAGTTCATCTTCTGGGTAAAGCCACTTGGACTTGACATTCTGATTTCTTCAATGGATCTTACAGATCTTCAAAGCATGTGTTATTAATCACATAATCTAAATACAAATTTCTCCCATCTTGGATTTAAACCGAAAGATAGATTTAGGTTTAAATATAAACTTTAGTTATATCATGAAACCATAGTTTATCTTACTCTGATGGTGCCCCAGCACAATTTATTATATTTCATTTTAAGAAGTTGCAATAGCATTGCGTAAAATGATTATTTATTTCTAGTGATTTTGTGATTTTACTGCTTACAGGTTGTACATATCATTTGTAACTTACATTATCTAAAAGCCACTAATCCTGAAAAATCTTTAAAGCTAGGTAATTTTGTTTATTTTAAACCAAATGCCAAGAGTGGATATTGTCTCATGTTGCTTGATGACAAAGAGTGATATTTTGTTTTACTCAGAGCTGCTGAAAAGACACTAAAATAATAATGGGATAGAACATAAATCATCAAATTGCTATGCTAAAGAAACAGTTGATCTTGTTATGGCAACCATTAAAGATAAAACCAGAGATGCTCTGTAAACATTACACATGGTGGAAAATCCCTTTCTTGACACAGTTTGGCAAAGTGGTACATTTGTATTAAATTCAAACTCCATTTTGTCTCCTAAACTCCATTTTGTATGCTGTACTTGAACACGTTTAAATTTGCCCAAGACAGGTTACAGTAATGCATTCCAGACAGGCACCCTTCCCAGAAAAGAGGCTTGACACCTCACTGAAGGACCATCACAGGAAAACTGTCAAAAAACAATATAGTACTATCAACTTTGATTGTTCTGCCATCTTCCTTCCCTCCTTCCATAAACCTTGTTTATCAGCAGAGGAGTGTACTGAAAAACCACGAGATTGGGTGAAAATGCCTGAATGGCAAAAAGAAGTCAAATTCTTTGCAGAGCTGGATGTCCCTCTGTGGCCAAAGGGAGGTGATTAGTACAGACTGGCAGGACTTGGAGGAGTCCTGTCCCATCTGGAACACTAGGAGCCCTCCAGGATACACAAAGTTGGATGAGTCAAGCAATAGAGTAGAGATTGCATGTCTCAAGACTAATAATAATAATACTAATAATAATAATAATAATAATTCTGCTACCAGTTTTCAGTAACAAAGTATCAGGAAAATCCTTTATATCTCCTGTCCTTTCATCTTCTTCCAGGTTGCTGAAGATTCTGAACCAGGAGTATGGAATACATTGTCTTTATGTGGTCCAAGTACAGTGACAGCTACAAGGTGTGTGAGAGCACTGGCAGCAGCCTCAGAGCAGGAAGCGAGGGTGCTGCTTCACAAGGAAACGCTGTCAGACATTTCCTATCTTAGAAAAAGCCAGAAACAGCCACCAAACTCTCTTTGTCCACAGCACCCAACAGACTTGGACCCATTTGGTGCTTGGATCCAAGTGTGATAGGGCTTGCAGACTAGCACTGCCCTTTCTACCACCTGGCTTTCAAAGACAAAATGTTTTGTAAATACACCGCTTGATTCTCCTCAAATGAGACCTTTTTTTCTCATTTTTCATTTATGACACCTGCTGTTGCCTCAAAAAAGTACAGACAGTGCTGTCAAAGTTTTCTCTCAGACTTCCATGCCTGTGTCATAAATGCCCAATCCACCATTGCATTCCTCAAGCTTACTATTCACCTCTCTCATTGGGAGAAAGGGAGGAGACAGAATGTTTGCTGAGTATGTCCTCATAGGTGGAGAGCTGGTTGAATATCTAAATATACACTGGTAGTTAAAACCTGACTAATGGCTCTACAGCATTTGTGTTTTCCCTGCACTTAATAGAGGTTAATGTGAAACTGCAGGAAAGGTGAAGGGGAGTGTTTAGCTTCCCGCTTGGAGCCTGCATGTGTCAATGCCTGACAGAGCCTTGAAGTTGTTAGCCTGCATGCAGAGCACTAGCTGAATGAGGTTACAGTGCTGAGCACAGCGGGCTAAAAGAAGTAGGATCAGACTGATAGGAGGAGTGGCAGAGTCCAGGCACAGCAGAGTGTATCAAAGACAGCCCAGGGGAGAGCGGGTACTGTATTAGTCCTTTGTGTACATTTAAATGGAAGGCAGTGAACATGCAGAGATGAACTCTGAACTCTCTCAGCTGGGCTCCTGCTCCTTTTAACCTTGGCTCTGTAAATAAAATAAAATATTATAAAATAATAATAAAAACCTAAAAGTAAATAAGGTAAAATAAAATAAACCCAGCACACTGTGGTCTGGACTCCTATGCCCAGCTATTTTTTGCATATTGAACACTCATTAAATAAACATACTGAGATCAAAGTAGCAAGTGCTTTTGTTATTATTTTACTCAATTCACACTAAATTATAGATGTAGACACCCACTGGGAAAATTGGGTGATACGGTGGAAAGGTTTGAACAACTAAGATAAGACCCTTTTTCTGCCCACAGCAGCTGAGGAAATTTGTTTAACCTGGTAGGCTGGTAACATTTTCCAACACCAACAGACCTGATCAATTTCATTACAAGGTCTGATCCTGCATCATAGAAGGTGAAGGGAATTGTGCCATTGCCAGTTGGATAGGAACTGGATCAGGAACCAGACTGGAAAGGGAATAGGGATCTTCTTTGAGTTTCATCAGTAATGAGTAATTTTTGTCAATGTTCATCTCTGCCTCATCGTGTAAAGTGGTAGATTATGTAATTAAATGAATGAAAGCCTAATAAACAGGATCTACAGAAGGCAAAGAGATTACTAAAAAGCAGTTTTTATATATCCACATACAGAACTCCCGTGCTGGAGTATAGCAGAAGAGAGGCTTCATGGACCATAGTCAACAAGTTTTGCACAACTAGGACAGAACCATTGCCTTGCATGAGTACAACTGGAATATTGTAGGGATCCATGGACAGAGTTCTATCTACTGTGTTATTTATAGTGAATGGGATACATATAGTTCTTAAGGGCAACTCCTTCTGCACATAGCAGAATCTCAAAAATAAAAAGGGACCGAACAACATCAACCAAAAAACACACCACTATTCTGAAAATCCTATGAAAGAGGATTTTGAGAAGCAAATAAAGGTGACTATTGCCAGATAAATAAACAAGCTTCCCTGAAGGACTCATGTTTGAAAGAGTAAGTGGGAAAAAACACATGCATATGTAGATTTTTTTTAACCTATGCCATATTTAAAAATCCAATTTTAAATAGTATCAGCTAAGAATTTACGTGCTCTAGACTAATGCAGCAGGCCATTTGGATCACATGTACAACATGTATTAAAATTATGCTGTTGAAAGGAATGACTGTGAAAATACTCAAGCACTCATTCAAATATGCAATAAAATAGGGCCCAAGAGCTCAGACATTTACAGAAACAGGAATAAAATATTTAGGAATGTACCAAACTCAGATGGAAAAAATCATCTTAAATTTCTGATAGACCAAATTATTTAGCACAGTGTGATGGGATCTCATTAGATAGAACTAATTCAGACCTGGAGAGAGTGATAACAGAAATGACTAATTGCTAGGACTTAGGAAAACATGGACATCTGTTAAATGACAAGAGTGTTGTAGGGCTGATATACAATCATAGTTTACCAAAACAGCTACTGTGGCAGCCATGTGGACAATCCTACTTCCATCCACAATTACTCTGGTACTTCCTTAATTTCAACAGGATTATTTTCATTAAGAATGTCACACATGTTTATTTCTCTGGCTGCATCAAATAAGAAGAGGGAGCCCCATCAATGTTCATAAGAAGAATCTTAACCAACATGGATTTTTACACTTACAACAGATTCAGAACCTTGACAAGGCTTGTAGCTTGACTTACTTCTTTGCTAAGATTGTCTACAGATCAAACTGAGATACCCTGGCAGAGCAATGTAGAGAACTTAGCAGTATTCTATCCTAAAATAGGTCATTTGGGAGTAGATGTGGTTAGAAATGTTCAAAATATTACTCAAAAGCAGAAGAGGAAAAGTTGTTTTACTTTTTTTCTAACCAACTTCAGTGAAGACATGTCCTTGATGTGAGATCACTTATCTGTTTTCAAAAATTCTAAGTGTTCTCTACACCTTTTAAGATAAAACTTGACCTTCAAGTTCACTTTATGACTAAATTATTCCATGACTGTTTTCATCTTTTCTTTGTATTCTGCCAAGTTGCACTCATAATAGCTTTTTTAAAGAGTCTGTAGCAGTGTTTCCTTTATACAATTGATATGTTTTTTTAACAGAAAAGAAGACAAGTCCATGGAAATATATTTCAATTTTTTCTAAGTTTTGAAGGTAAAGAGCTAAAATATAAAGCTACAGTTGTACCTGCCACTCTGTTATCAAAACCCTCTAAAGACAAAAAATGTCCCACCTCCTCCTCCCTCCTGCCTGAAGAACAGGTGCCATGCTCAGCACTGGCTGCTGCTTTTCCCATCAATATACTATGAATCTATTAGCGTTGAGCACTCCTCAAAACAAATCAGAAAGTTACTCAAACCTGGCATTACCAGCACCATGGCTGTTGTCTTTCTAAGAGGCCATGCATGTCAGCATGAGACAGTCACATTAGTGCTGGGAGGAAGCTCCTCGAGCAGGCAAAGCCATCCCCTGAATAACAGCTGAACAAGTTTCACAGAGCATCCACAAAAACTTCTTGTCAATTCCTGCCTTACAACACCAGCAATGGCACTTTCATACATTTTCCTCTTTTGGTTCAAACCCTTCAGACATTTTGCTGTTTTATCTCAAGGTCTTTTTCCATCCCTCCAGTCTGCTGAGACTAATGACTTCTACATTTCACTAACCCTTGTGAACACAAAGACAGATACTCTGTCCTCCTTTCCAGAAAGCCAATTTAAATTCCTTTAACCTTCTCTGGAAACATGCTTTTTTCCCAAGCTTTTCTTCATTTGTAATCACTTAAGTGCTTCCCTTTACTGATGTCCTTTTCACCATCTCATGTGCTGTCCAAAATGAATGTAGTACTCCAGTTAGACTTGGATAATCCTGAACAGGTTCTTTATTCCCAGGCTTCATCCAGACCCTGGGTATTCATCAACCTCTTTCTTCCTGTACACATTATTATTTAGAAAATGCTTTGCTTTTTGACAGCCCTTAATAAACGAAATCTTTGAAAGCTTATCCTGATTTATACAGTAGTATGGAAAGTTGCCAGCTAATGAGGGTACATAGCATGATCTATGACAAATGGTAAAGATCTAAGCTCCATGGATTTTGGCCTAAGTCAGAGCTCTATGGATTTTTCAAATAAAGCGTTTTCAAGGTGAATCTTATGATGAAGATGACTTTTAAATATTTACATGAGAAATGAAAAAGACACTTTTACCAGAAAAATGTAGCAGTTCAAGCACACAGTAGCACTGTGGGAAACCTTGTTTCAGTCCTACTCTGCCACTCCCTTGCACATCACTTGCACATCAAGGCCATAGGCTGGGTCTTCCCATATCACTTATGTGGCTGTCAACTTCCTAAAAATATCTGTTGATGAAGACTTGAATTCATCTCTCTCACATCTAGTGCAGTGCTCTCACTCACAGGACATTATTTACTGGTATCAGTCTTTCTAGCTTTAAGCAGAAATAATTTCAGGCCCTTAGAATTTCCTCTTAAGAACAGAAAATAAATTGGCAATTATCATCTTGTCAAATTAATATTGGCAAGACTCTGTCACTTCAACATTTGCAGCATGATTTACTTCAGAAGTCCCTGAGTGCAGTGAAAAAAGCTGAATTCTGTTACACTGGCCATGCAGAGACATGAGGGAAGTGCTTCATTTTTACCATTACCATGAAGGGAGCACCAGGCTGGGCTTGCTGCTGGCCAGCAGGGCTCTGATTCACTGGCAGTGATTCTCCACCAGCAGCTGCCCAGAACAACACAGGTACTCCAAACCCCATGGCTAGAAGAGAAGTTATGGACAAGGTGGACACAGGCTTCCCTCATTTTGGTTGAAATTAATCTAGCCAGCCCTTGCAAAGTGCATGGCAGCAGTTTTGAACAGGACCATGACACCAATGTAAAAACAAACCTCTTGAAATACAGATAATCCTATGATTCACACAGTGCAGCCTGTGCTTCAGTGCACTGAAATAGAAGCACAACTCAGTATTTGTTAATCCTACTCTAATTATAACAATCTGTGTTATAACCCCTGCTAATGAGCTAACATAATTTTTTTTTTAAAGTGTGTATTATAACAATGTGATTAAAGCTTGATGGAGCTGTTCTTATGCTTTTGTGATACAAAAATGGTTTCTTATTAGCTTTTGATGTTTCATTTTCCCCACAGCATCACAATATCTGCTTCTGTTTTACCCAATTGTACAATAACTGTTGTTTAAATTCAGCAAACTCATAGCCTAGTCAGACTCTAGCCATTTGATAAATCAATGAAAATATTCTATAACAGTAATGCCATGGAAAAAATGCCTTATCATTTTAGTGTTCCATATTATATTGTCTCACCTTTCTCTACAAGCTACTGAAATATTAATACACTGTCCTCAGGATTTGATAAAATGTGTGATGAAAATTATCATAATGTTTTATGCCTAAAGAACATTAAATTAGCGCACATTAAACTCAAAATAAACGGATTCAGTAATTTTTGTTTAAATGTGTTCTTTTTGTTTGGAAGACATGCATGTTGAAATTTTTAAATTTATGGAGGAACCTACTAAAAATTACAGCTTCAATGGTCATGCCTAAGATTAAGTCTCTGCTGTGTATACACAGGATAAGCTTTCTTGACATGGTCAAACTCATTTCCAAACTAAACTTTCCCAATCTAGAATAACTTAATTCTGTGTTTATTAGGTAAAAAATCCTCCAAGCCAAACCAGTAAAGAGGGAACAAAGAAAATCAAATGGGCAAATTGTACTCAGATTAGCAGATATACAACTCCAGCAGAAACACAACAGCTGCATAAATATTTCCAAACCCATATTTGGCTCCTTCCCTCCCACATTAAAAGGCAAACTCAGCACAAGTTGAAATAATCATGTTTTTCCTGATGGAGCAAAATGTCCTTGATTTGAATGCAATTCAGAATTAAACACCTTTTCACAGATGGTGCCGGTACCCGGACACTGGTCGGGTCTATATTGGTATAATCCAATTGCTTTCAAGACTGAAACTGATCAGTCTCAGAAAATTTAACTCTTATTGAGGTGCAGTTTTTTTTTTTTCTCATTTTTAGGAAAGCCATTACATGGGCTCATGCATTCAGCACACAATCTCTTTTGGTGTCAGCAACAATCTGTTTTGTGATATTCTTCTAGGAGAGAAGAGTATTAAGAGACTCCAGAGTTTTGCAGAGGCTCCTGAGTCTTAACAGCTGTATTCATAAATTGCTAGCCATACTGTATCATTGCTTCTTCCTGTGCTTTAAAGATCATTTAATACTCCCCAATTTCCTTTATGTCAGTGCCTACAAGTCAAAAGTTCAGAAATAATAACAGAGTACAGATATGTGCCATCATTAGATTAGTGTTTTGATAGAAAATTAATTTGGTGCTTTATTCATTTGTTTGAAATAGTAACTACTGCCTTGAAAAGTATAAGGTGGTTAATTTCCAATATTTTCAGATCATATTAGCAATACACAAGTGTTTTGACATGCCTAATAATTGTACTCATAATCAAGATTTTGCAGTTCAGAAATTCTTTTACCTACATGAGCCAGAACCTTACAAGCTAAAATAGTCAGAACATTGATTTAAAAGCTGGGGAAGTATTTTAAGCATTACAGGGCATCACTGAAGATCTTTTGCTAACACAGACAGCAATGTGAATTATGTATGTAATTTTATTTCTTACTGTTAAACACAGCTTATTGGAAATGTATAACCAGCTCCTTTTTAAGTATACACAGCAAAAGCAATGACAAGTATTATGCTACAGCAGGTAATTCAGTTCTTTAGATAGGATTAGCCAACAGATTTATCAAGCAGTCTCTAAGGAAAGCAGAGTTCAAGTCTAGGCTCATCAATAATACATAAATAAACTGAACAATTAGGTACAAAGTGGCTATCTTGTCAGACAACTTATTAACCGATAAATGATATACTCACTGCAGACAGTGTAAAAAGGGGAGATATGTAAAGATAGGATAGACCTGAAAAGGGAGAGCAAGATACTGTACTCCTCAGTGTGTTTGTGGACTTGATAATTCTCTCCAACTCTCCATTTTGAGCCATGATGTCTAGACAAAGGTGGTTCAGCAACACTTCACTACCAGGAATCACTTGGGGTTTTTTCTGATAGAGAAACACAAATATATTCCTTTGCTCTTTAATCAGTGGTCTAAGGAAAAATATATATAACTTTTCCAGTGATAGCTACTATGCCTCAACTTCAACTTAATCTGTGAGTTTTACATAATAAAAATTACACAAATACAGTCATCCCCAATGTGTAATGTCACGACTGGGCATTGCTGTGATAGTCATAATACTTAGATGCATCAGTTCCTAGAAAAGGGTAGATGAAGCAGTCAGGCTTACATCTGGTTTACACAATAACACCAACAGGTCTTAAAAGGCAAATCCATGGTGTTGAATATCAAAATATAGGACATTTGGTCCTTCCTTACTATCAACAAACTCAAATTAGATTTTCTTTTCTGTGCTGCCCTGCACTTTTCAGGCAGAAAACAAGAAAACCAGAGATAGGAAGGACTGTTGCTTTTTTTCCCCCTCAGCCAAGCAAAAAAAAAAAAAAAAAAAAATCTTCTTTTCATTTAGGATCAACAAGTAATCAAGCAAACTTAGTCCAAATAAAATCTTTTCATATGCACATATCGGCCTCGGCTCAGAAATCATGAACATTTGAAGTACAGATTTTAGGATTTAACTCAGAATGAAACAAATATTTACCCAATATGATGTTTTTCATGCTCAAGTACTCCAAAGTGCTTTGCAAATATTGACAAAATTCTGCCTTTTTTTTGTGTGCTCAGCACCCCTTGACTCCAGTAGCCATTTTCAGGGATATATGGGAAAAGATGAGTTAAGGTTTAACACGCTTTGCTAATGGAAATGTAAATTATCAGTGAAACGCAGCCACTTCTGTAGCGAAAAGGGGACATTACCCAGAATACCCTCCAGAGCAGTATATATTCAGGAATTTATAAATATCCTTGCCAGATGGAAAAGTAATGTGGATGAACTGAAGAAATCTGTGTTGACTTATCTCCATGGCCATTGTGCCTCAGTTAAACAACATGGACAATTTTAACAATACTCACTGTCATTTTACTCTAGACTCATTTGAGTGAAGAGTCCTTCCATTTTGCATCTGAGTACCTTTTAAAATACACTTTTATGTCTTGTACAAAGACAGGCAGAGCCTGAAGAATAATGTTCCCCTCCTACTTACAGAGTAAACTAGTTCTCAGACCCAGAACATCACCCCTACAGGCTCCTGAACCTCCTCCTGCATTCATGCTGGGCCTCCCCAAAGTAGGCAGATGACAGCTAATGCAAGCACAGCACCTGCAGAAAGACTGGCATGCAAGCTGCACTAAAGGAGGATGCACACCTAGGTAGGAAAGACCACATCTTTCCTGGGGAGCGAAACAAAAGATGAAAAGAGAAGGAAGACAGGTAATAGAGCTGATTTTCCATCTCTGGAAGCAGGTTTCCATGACAGACCAGCTGAACTGTCTATATGATTTGCATTTTTTTTCTTCTGCTAGTTAGCTAGGTATAAAAGCACTCTAGGGCAAACGTATCAAAATTCAGACGTGTAAAAGTTGTGAGCCAAACCCCAAACAGTGCATACAACAAAGTGAATGGGATGGTGTGCAGTGTGCATTAACTGTCTCTGGACCAGGTGTCCTCTGTGTCCTCCATCCCTGAGGAGCTGAAATGGCATCACTGAGGCATTGTGAACCACATCAGAATCCAGTTCTCTGCTTATTCTGGACATCAGGGCTAGGGATTATGAAGAATCCCTGGGATGGTTTTGCCTGCTGTATTAAAGGATTCCCTTGCCTGAGGGTGACAGTTTTGTACGTGCGCCATTTTTCCCAAGAGCAGGAAATAATAAAGAGTGGGTTGGATTGTGGGATATGGATGCAGGCATTTTTTGCAGCACTACCTGCAGACTCAAACTTGAAAAAGAAGTCATGAAGTAAAAATTTTCATAGTTGCAGTCAATCTATGGACAGGCTGATGGCACTGCAGTATGAAAATATTGCAATCCTGCCTGCAAACACAACCCATTATTTATTAGTTCAGACTGTTAGTGAAAGAAGAAACAATTTAGCACAATGCTGGGAATTAAAATGGACTTCTGAATTGCTATAGGATAATTTGCACCCAATTTATGAGTTTTTGCAGAGCTATGAGATGCTTTGATCTGTTTCATATAAAACTTGGTTGAAAATATGTTTCTTAGAGTGAAGTATGAGGCAATAAAAATGTGATTAAGGTGTTCTAGCAATTTTATTTTGGCAACTTTATGCTATGCCTTTGAATTCCAGTATATATAAAGTTTGGCTCTTTTTCAATTGATAGTCTATCAGCTGAAGACTACATATACAAACATTAATAAACTCACAGACAATAAAATAAAAGCAGTCTAAAACTACATGCTATAATCTCTCTCTTTAAAAATAAATGTAGGAAGTCATAATGTATAGTTTATAATTACGATATCCAAAGAATTTCAGTTCAGTGAAGCCAAAGGAAATTGCTTACTATGGAACTAAGAATGCGATAAAAAGAAAATTAGGCACTGGCCCTGAAGCTCAAAACCAAACTAAATCACATATTTCCTCAAGCAGAAAGGGAGTCTCAATTTTCATGGGGAAAAACTTACACAATAATGTTAAAACACAGAAGTCCAACTACTAATCAGAAGATACACATTAAAAGTGAACAAAACCAGTTCTAAAATCCCTTAAATTGTAAACGTATTTCCTTAGACCCCAACAGTGATAAGCCTAAAGTAATTGTGGGAATCACTTTTAAATTCTAAACTTGGACTTTTCTTTCCTACACAGAAAATTCACCCCAGTCAGAGTACTGCTTTAATTAATAGCTGACATAAGACAAGATATCTTTCAAAGTTCCTTTCCCTATATCCCTGTTAAAATGTAAATGAAAATTAACATTCACAGGGTTATCCTAAACAAATGTTCAGTGGAGGCAAAAAAAAAAGTTTACATGTAAAACTATCACTTTCATATCTGTATGTGTAAAGATACTTTATCCTCTAACAAAGAGCTAATCCATGAAAAGCTTCACTAAACATTTTCTTGTACTATTCACATTTATGTAAGTGGTTTCTGGAGCCTTAAGGAAGGTTAATGCACTCCCAGACTCTAATAAATGAAAACAGTGTGATTTACACAATCTATGTTCTTTGTCAAATTTAAGCAGTATATCACTGCACAAGATCTTTTGCTGACAGGAGCTTACCGTATGATGGAGATGCTGGAATCCTCCTTACACTAGTTGTGCCTGGCATACCATGCTGTGCCTGTGCAATGATAAAATTAAAACTTGCAGGACAACCTCAGGCTATCCATCTCTGATGCTCAAACTAGTGGATATAGCTCACCAAAGACATGCAGAAATAGTTATTTTCACTGAAGAAAACTGAATTAAAACAGAATTTGACAAGTATGGGTTACCTCAGAATTATGATACCGAAACTTAAGAATAAAAAATTCATTCCCTTAGATCATTACAATGAAATAGAGATTACAGACAATTGATAAGTTCCTGCCTCCTTTCATTCAGTACCTATAGACAAGGACTACTACCATCAAGTTCCCTGATTTGAAAATGGCATTAAAAAAAATTGAAGTATTTCACAGAGCTCATCCATTTCCCATCTCTACTACAGAAAAAACAAACAAACAAACAAAAAAACAACAACAACAACAACAAAAAAAAACCTGTCCACGCAGTTTGTGCTTTCTGGACAACTTTTGCAACTACAAACAACTGCTTGCCCAAGGTGCAATACAGGTAAAGCATATATACATTGACAGCCTGACTAGCTTACCTGAGGCTAGTGCATCATTCATACTTCTACATGCCTATGCCAGCTGACTGAACCCACAAAACACATGGAACACCATGCAAACAGAAAAGGTGTATCTCTGGAAAGTCATGTGAGACTGGAGAACGTTTTTTTCCCTGTTGCTCCAGAAAATGCAAAATTACTTACGTAAGAAAATAATATTGTTGTGAAAAGTTGTAACAAGATGTTGAAAGGCACTGCTCATAAGAAAGGTTCACTTGGAAATTACATTATGTCATATTGAACAAATAGGAACTCCTATTAATGACCTTGAAGTCAGTGAATTATGCTAATTTAAGTGATTAAAAAATTTTAGTCTTACTATAAGGAAGCACTGTATTCATATTTAACTGTTCTACAGTGTATCTGTTACTCTTTAACCAAATATAAAGGCTGCCATGAAGGTTTTATGTGTCTGTTTGGTTGTTTCACTCCCCATTAGAACATTTGCATGCTCCAATATTCAGATAAAAACAGAAATCGAGCAGTGCAATCACTTTAGGTAGAAGAAATTCCAAAGTAGGAGATAACTTGGAAAAGGTTGCAAAGATAGTTACAAAAAAAGATAATATACATCTTATAATTTTAAGCAACACATTCTGAATGATGGGATAAGGGCTTGTTAGAGAGGAGGTGAAATTCTTCCTCTTCTAATCTGGTTAACATTTTCTGAAGAAAGCCACAGGGAGTACTTAGGTATGGAATTTGCACAATAGGAATTGTGTTATCTGCTACAGCGTTCATCCTTGTGTGAACCATTACACACCCTAAGTAAAGTCAATGAGCAAGGAATCATGGTGTGGGTTTATGGTGGGAACTGAGAATTATTTTGCTTGACACATCTAAACCATTGTTTTTAATCAAATTTTCCTTGACTTGTCTTGACTCTTCATTCCTCAGTGGAAGGCATGTAACCCTTTGCATTTTCTGGGAAAACTAATTTCCACAAGAACACATTCAGATAAGGAGTTAAAACGGAATACACATTAAGCTATATTTAGGTCTTCAAGTCTTAACACTGAAAATGAACTAGTAAACAAGGACAAAGCATCTCCATAAGTTCTACAGAGACATGAGAAAAAAGCCCAAATAAAGCTTATGGGTAGGGTGGAAGGTTAATAATAAGGGTAACAGGAAGGCAAATTATTTTTATGATATAATGTAATGGGTTCAGAAGTTCACTAAGAGAAATATGGCAAAAAAGGAGATCAGACATTCAAACTGATCTTTCACATATCGCACATCTCCTGTAAATCTTTGCCATACATTCATTAAGATTCTCTGGCTAGAAAAAGACACATTCTAGGGGTACACATTTCAGTGGCTCTTAGATCTGATGCATTTCTGCCTCTATTCATCACTATGTAAGCTTAGGAGGTATGTGAACACACACAAATTACAGGAAATATTTTTCATATTGTACTAATAGCTCCCATAGATTTTTTTTGGCAAATACAACAATATGACCCATTTGGGAAGGAGCGCATTCAATTCCATTTGAAAATGAAGCCCTATCAGCCAAAATAAAATGAAATTTATAAAGGTTATATGATATTTATGCATTTACTAAATATAAAAGTCAACATATGGTGCAATGTTACCATATGCTTGATTTTTTAAGAGCAGATTTCCAATGTAGTAGGAGAGTTCCCCACAATAACAGATCATTAGCTTTGCATTTCCTTTAAAACACTTCTGGAAAAAAAAAAGCCAAAAAGTATCCAAGTATGAGACATATGATCTATATGCATACCTACAATAGATTCAAAACACAAAATGGACCCTACAACATTTATTTGCACAATGTGCATATAATGTCTATTTATTACTACTTAATAAGCTCTTATTGCTCACAATACAGCAGAAGTTAATGAGTATTTTCTGATCTACTAGGTGTGTGAATTTGAAAAAGATGTCAAAAGAAACAAAGTTCTGTTACGAAACAAGAACTATAAAAAACCACTTTCAGAATAAAATCATGAGGAAATAATATCTTTTTCTTGTTGTTCACTGAGAGATTATATAAAAACCATAGTTTGATATGGTCAATTTTGGTTTGGACCCCTGCCATAAATTACCTCTAATGCAGTTTAGATATTCTGCAATAAATGTAAGTGCACTTTAAATTTAAGAATAAATTACAAACTGTCAAATATTTTACAGAAAAATGACTGCATATAACAGAAATCTAAATATTTCAGTGGAAACACTGTTGATCTGCTAAGTTACACTGCTGTACACCTGGTTCTGGTTGCTTTAAAAGGCACCTCAGCTCCTTCTTTCTAAAGAGATAAATATTGCCACTGGACAGTCAGTGAAAAATTTGGAAATTCCATTCTTGGTCCTGTTTTTGATTTCCCAGTGTGAACTGAGGTTAAATATTTCTTTATGCCAATGTCAGCAAAATAATATAAAAATACAACATCAATCCCTATTTTGAGTGCTTTGTGGAAGACATATTTTTAAACGTCTTTTGAAAGCTTTTTGATCTCCAGTGCCAAGCTGTCAGAAAAGAAGCCAAATAAATGCCAAAAAATACCCTGTTACTAGTTTTCCTTTGGTGTTAGTGCTGTCTAAAATGCGTGTATTTATCTAGTTTTCTGCTAGTATTTAGCAACATCTGTCAAGCATTACAGGTGAGTGCACTGGAGGTAATGTTTGAGGATCCAGCTTGGCTAATTGAAGCTGGACAAACTCAATTTTAAGCGGTGAAGAAAACATTCATTGAGGGATTGAAACATGTATTCTAAAAGACAAAGCAGTAAAACTACAACAGACATAAAAAGAAAAGCAGTATCACTCTCATAGGGAAGCGACTCAAAAGGTGAAACTCAGGCCTTTTCTCGAATGGGTGTCTTCCCTCTATGGTACAGAACAGGCAAACAAGCAAAGGAATCACTCAAGCAAGGACCAGTCATGACTGTAGCACAACCAGAGGCTGTGACAGTAGTTGACTATTGCATATAAAATACCATAAACATTTTTGAAAACAGAAGAAGAAAAGGCCTTCATCACCCCACATATGCACTCTCACAACACTGAGATTAAGGCCAGCTTCACTTTGGGTTTGTAAGACTAATGTTTCCAAAATTAAACCCAGCCAGATAGACTATAGTCTCCACAAAAGGGAACATTAAGATCAGAATAAAGATTGGAGAGGCTTAACAATGTCAAGGATTGTTTCCTGAAAAAAGGAATAATAATGTCTCCTGAAAAGTAGTTGGCATCATGCCCTTTGACAGATTCCAAAATGGCCCCTGAGCCTCTCTGTTTGTCTGCACTTACCAATAATTCATTCTACAGATCATGGCTAGAAAGTGCTCCTTAACATCTTGTGTTTGAAGATGTAACATTTGATGATATCGAGGAATAGTCATCTCCAACTTTGTCAAGATTAACTTTGTTGGCATGACTGCAGATAAGGCCCCTGAGATCTGGATCACCCAATCTACAAAAATATTTTAACCTTTTTTTAGCAAGAAGTGTTCAAATCTGCTGCCAAATGCTACCAGGGTACTCTTAGATCATGAATCTGTTCAATGCTACAGCAGTGAGAAGAAAATATCTCTGCATCTTGTGCATATGCTAAATGGTTGGAAAGACTCCCACGTTTACTTCTATGGACTTAACATAAAGTCTTGAATGTTAAAGAGGTTAACCAGATTTGCAGGGAAACAAAATTAAACTAATACTTATGAAGAATGGATTCTCCACAATTTGTTCAGATGAAAAGGATGGAATAAGAAACTAAACAGTGAGAATTTATAGTTATGCAGTGAAAAAGCAGGGAAAGTAAATTCACTGGAAAATTATCATTAAAAGGATACAAAAAAATGGAAAATGTTTTGCTAACTTCTAACTAATAAAAACTAAGAAATCAATATAAATTCACTCTTCCAGTGAGTTCTGCTTATAACATTTGGCTTCAAATTACAGATTTCAACATTGTCAAATTCAGACATGATTTTACCACCATTCACTTCAGCCACAGATTTGAGTGCAATTAACTCAGTCAAAATCTTACAGAGGTTCTGTTGGTCAGTCAACTTGACATAAACCAAAAACACTTGGTTTTTAAGAGTATTGTCCACAAAGAGCTAATACATACATTATTTGTAGTTTGTATATGTATATATATATATATATATGTAACTACATGCACACAAAAATAGCCACTGTAAAAGCTGTATGGAATTTTCTGTTCTCACTCCCATGTCACATTTACTCAATTTACCAATCAAAACAGCATCTCTACAATTTCAAGCCTGTAGGGTTAACAGAGTCAGTATAAAGAAAACTGTCTTTTGTCTTCCTGCATCACCACTAATGACAATCATTCTATATAATTTTCTTTTTCAAAAGAGAAATAATAATGTTCAAAATAGAATGAGAACCAAAACAAACAAGGAAGTGTAGTGCTGAAAGGCTAAGCCATTTCTTAGGTTTCTTACACCTGCAAGAACAACGGGTAGTAAGTAAGAGATGCTATTTGGCAGCAATGCAAATAGACTACGGTGTTCACATTAACTTCACTGCAGTTCCTCTTCAACTCCACCTGGAGTAAGAGGGGTTTTACTTCCCATCCTGCCACCTTCTTCTACAATGCACACAACAACAGTGGCAAGCACAGCAGGCATATGAAGGACTATTTAGCAGCAGAGACCTTGCTTACTGCCTAAACAGGCCATTCTCCACCTCCAAGACAGACATGTCAGATTCTCTTTTACATTACACTTTTGACTCAAACTGCATACCTGAAACACGTCCATTTCATATAATCCTTTAGCAAAGGCACCACCAGTAATCAGTTCTAACAGTTATAAAAACAGGAAAATATTTCAAGAAAGAATTCTAAAATGAAATATTTCTTAAATAAAAAAGCCATACTTAAAAACCTAAATTTAACAGCATTAAGTTACTAAATAAATTATTCATCCAGGCCTAAGTTTTATTTGAAGAATGTTCACAGCAATTATTTAGTCAGCAATTTACTCTTGTCATATACTGAATAAGACTGCAATAGCTTCTTTTAGTAATGATCACTTTAAAAAGTGTGCAAGGGATCTCTAGATTTGTAGCTGACACTCAGTAGAAAATCTACTGACTGACTATTTGACTGAAGCAAGATACCTGTGAAGACACCCAAATCCACTATATTTTGTTGTCACTAGTCCCAAGAATGTCCACACTGGACCTTGGAAATTTTCATGACTATATTTAATTACAAACCATTGAAGAAAACATTAGATTCATGAAGTGCTGGCAATATAAAATATGAGTGGCAAGTTTCCCATAACCTGTACAGACTTGTCTGGGTTCACATCACAGACATTCAAGTTGGAAGGGACCTCAGCAGGGAACTTGTCCAGCCTCCTGCCCAAGGTAGGGTAAACACTACTCAGATGAAGTTGCTCAGAACTTTGATCATCTCAGTCATGAAAACCTGCAGCAATCAAGATTCCACAGTATCTCCTAATAACTGGTTGTGTGGGCTTAATTATCCCCACAGATAAATTTCTGTTCTGTCTATCCAATAGGAACATCCCATGTTTCAATTTATAAACACCCTGTCAACCCACTGTGCACCTCACTTAGAACATGGCTGTGTCTTCTCAGAAATTCTTTGTGGATTCTTGGGGTGTTTGCTCTTAGGTACCTCAAATTTACCTCTTATTTGGGTTAAAAAATCTTGGTCTCTAGATCTCTCTCTGACAACCTTGGTGGCTTTTCATTAAAATTATTCCAGTTTACAAAGTGTTTCTATATTGATGAGCCCAAAGCTGGACAAATTATTAAATTATTCTGTGCTCTAACGATTATGAAGAAAAAAGGAATAAAGACACACTTTGATCTACTGCCAACAGACTCGGTACAGCCCAGTAACCTGTTAGCCTCTCCCACTTCTACAGCACATTGCTGGCTAGTGTTCAGCCCACTGTCCCCATCAGGACCCCCAGATCATTTTCAGCAGCATCCCAATCAACCAGATCCTTGCTGATGAGTCCCTAGCCCGTATCAATGCAGGGGTTGGTTCAGCCCAAGTGCAAGACTTTGCATTTCGCTTTTGTTGAATTCCTAAGGTTCTTGTTGGATGATTGTTCCAACCTGTGTAGGTGCCTCTGGGTGGTGACACTGCCCCCAAGAATACCAACTGGCCTTTTCAATTCTGTGCCATTTCTATACCTGACAAGATTGTGTCAACTATGAACCCCTCCAATCTTTGAAAAAGAAGCTGAACAGACTAGGTCCCAGAAGAGACCTGTGAAGACCTCTGCTTTTATTGAAACTCAAGGCAGTATGTGGACCATTAACTGCTACGTGTGGAGTCTGATGAGCCATCCAGCTCCTCACACATCTATCATTCCATCCATCTAAACTATACTGTTCCAACTCAAGTAAAAGGATGCTGAGGGGGATCATGTCAAAGCCTTCATGAAGTCAAGATCAAAAATCCACTATTCTCCTTTCACCCCCAGATTCAGTCATCTCACCACAGATGGCAGAGAGGTCACTGGGCATGATTAGTCCTTAGGAGATCCATGCTGCTACTCCTAAGTTCCTTATTGTCCTTCATGTGCACAGAAACAACTCCTGGAAGGGGATACTCAATGATTCTCTCAGGAATCAAATCAGCTTTAACCAGCCTGTAGTCCCTTAGGTGATCTTGTCCTTTTTGAAGATGGGTGCAACATTTCCTGTCTCCAGTCATTAGGAATCTCTTTCAGCCCCCCAACAACAAAGGAAAATGGCCTCACAATGCTTTCAGCCAGTCCTCTGTGTCCTGGCTGCTCCCCATCCAATCGTATGGACTTCTACGGGTCAAAATTTCTCAAGAGTTCTCTGACTTGATCCTCTCCTACTGCTGGTAAATCCTCTTTTCCTTCAATCCTGCCTCTAGCCTCAAAGAACAATGAAATTTTGTCAGTGGACACTGAGGTAAAGGTAGCATTGATCACAGGTTTATCTTCCTTCACTTTTAATATCCACTTTCACAATCAGGATTCAGTAGCACCTCCACATTTTCCTTGGGTTTTTAAATTTTTTTTTCTTTTTTATTGTTCTTGCAATGACAGAAGGTCTTCGCACTGTCACTCTTTGCCACTTTAGGTGTGCTAAATTTTTCTCAACACCTCACTCATAACACCTCTTGAGATTTGCAGCATAAGCTCCTGAAAGTACCAGCCAAATGCCAGAGATATTCTAGGAAGCATTAAGAATCAATAACATATTCATTTTGAAATTCAATGACTAAAGCTTAGATAGTTCCAAGAGGCTTATCATAAAACTCTTGAATCAAAACTTGCATTACTGTTTTTCTCTTAAAAAACTCAACCCTTAAACACAAACACACTGCAACAATTGAAATAAATTACAGGGGGAAGAATTACTCTTCAACAGGAGCAAGTTCTCCAACAAATCTCCCTTGCAAATGCAACACTACAAGTCTTACAATTGATCAATACATCCTGGATCCAATGGTTGTACATGGGAAGACAGAGGCACGATTTGGTGTTAAGCAGCAGGTTACAAAGGCAGTCTGCAGAAATTCCACCAAAAGCATGAGGAACTGCTCCCAAATCAAACTGCTCCCAGTGCAAAGAAAGAAGTTGCACATTAATCATGCCATTCTCCTTAGCTCCTACTTCATCTTCATTGCCCTCTCCACAAGCTGGCACTGGATTTGTTTCCTTTGTTGTTTAACTCTGATGAGAAATGTATTTTCATAGCAATTTCTCAGCATAAAGGTATTGAGAAGTACACAAACAGATTACTCTTGGATGAAACAAAACTGCCAGATGTACTGCAACTGTTAATGAGTGTTAGATCCCTTGGACCAGCCAAATTTGAGCAGATACAAAGTCACACATCTCCAAAAAACATATGTAAAAGCAAAATGCAGCAAGCCCATGTCTGGTCCTGAGCACCATCTGTTTAATTCCACAGACCTGTTAACCTGCTGCTGCAGGGGTTTTTTAAGCTCTAATAGCTTAAACTACCACTCTAGAATAAGAGCAGTAAAGTTAAGGCACTCTCTTGCCACGCCTGATGACTCTGAAGTCATAGGCTATCACAGAAATATGGATTTTCAATTAAAACATCTCACTGTTCAAGATTATACCTAGAAATATGCATCCCATGCAATTATTCATGTTTTCAACTTAAGTTTTTGAAGCACATTTTCTGATATCAAAAAGCTTGAACCTGCTTTCCACTTAATATTCTTTGTTAAATGGCATTTTGGGCAATGAAAATGGACATTTTCATTGTTCTGAATCACAGCCTTGCTAGGAATGAAAATATTAAAATTTATGTTAAAATATCACCTCTGTAATGAAAATATTAAAATTTATGTTAAAATATCACCTCTGTTTTTTGTTTGTATGATGAAAATACAGCCTTCCCTGTTAAGTTTTAGAAATAGCAATATGACAATTGGTCACTCCTAAATACAGAATAGTATACAAACAATTTAATAAAATACAGAACCCTATAAATCAGCTCATTACACATCCCAAAGGCTTAATAAATTTGAGATGTTATGACTCAATAATAAAAAATAAATCTTGGATTTGACACTATATCCTCAATCCCAAATAAAAAAACTTTTAAATTTTTCACGTAATTATTCATATGAAATAGCAATTCCATAGCAATAACATCTTATGGACATACTCTTGCCAAATTGTATAGATTTCTAAATTTGCATTAACTACTGTAACATTTTCAGTTCCTTTCTTCTGAACAGAAAAATTCTATTTATTCAATCTGAAAAGTATACAATTACCTTCATAATTTTTAATACATTTTTAAATTGAAACTAACTGACTCTGTACCATAAAACATACAGATATTAGTTTTGCAGCTCAATTTTTCTGGAAGCGTGTCAAATGTTTTGGGGTTTTTTTTTTAATAGATAAAGTATGAAATGACAAGAATCTACAAGTACAGTGCTGAAAAGATAGTATTTTCTTACCATGAAGAAACTTTTCACTGCAAGTGGAAATTGGATAATAAACAAAATGGACTGTCAGGACTAAATTACAGTTTGGGTAAATTCAACATGCTCATTCTATCATCAACTCATATACAGCAATATCTTTGTACTTTTGCTAGTGCCACACATTTGCTTTCTAGTTAGAGTCAGGTAGAAAGACCTGTGCAATTCTTCAGGAATACAGGAGCTTGCTGCTACAGCTGCTCTGAAAGTGACCCATATAAATGTCTGATCCTCACTTCTAAACAGCCTTTGCAACTGCTAGCCATTCATTTATTGGTTTAGATTCTCAACAAAGAAAACAATCCAAAGTTTTGTCAAGGAGGAAAAAGAAAATAAATGTATGCAATGTTAATCAGCATGCTACAGCTGGTTTAAAAGCTGGTATCACAGTATTTGTTTAACTTATAAGAGAATAATGTATTTGACAAGCTCTGAGAAGACAAATGGTATTGGAAATTATATCCATGATGATCCCCTTTTGTAGTCTGTAGTCTTGTTAGGACACGTGTTGGGCATGTTCTAGCAGATCCTGAGAGAAGATACAGAACTACCATCATTTAATGAACTTCAGCATTTTTGTTGAGTTCATTGACCAGCTCATCATTGTGCAAGGCAGAAAAATAATACTCAGTTACTTAGTAATGATACATTAATGAACAAAACAAGGCAAAAACAGGCAATTATTCATAGCCATCTTTAAGCTCTAATGGTAAAAGAGCCTTGTCTGAATCTATAACCACCATTCTCACCATAATAGAAACTTGAAAAACACACTTGAAAAGCCAAGCGAACATTTATCTTGCAAAAATTAATAGTTCTTATTTTATATGCTGATCAACATGTAAAGGAAGTGAAATATACATTTTAATACTTTATATGACTATCTGCCAAATGATGAAGACAAGAATTTGTGGGAAGTGGTGAGTCTTAAATTTAGTTTGATCACATTAATCAAAGCCTTGCAAGTATTCTGTGCTTAAGTGGATGAATTGCAGTCACAGCTCTGCTACAAATCAGTTTGCACAAATACTGAGTTATCTCATACATTCATCTGCTGAGATTACATTTTCTGTTTTCTACAGTAATAATAAACCTCATTAAATGCTCAGCTTTGTTAGCAGGAGTCACAGGAAGGTCTCCCCTCTCCTTGGAAAAGAAGAGAGAACACAAAGTTTGAAAGTTGAACTTATAGTTCTGGCATAGTCAGATCTGTGACTAAATGGTACCCTTTCAACTTAATTGCCATATGGAACAGCTTCCTTAGGATGGAGCCTGATCAGTAAAAAAGAAATATTCAGGATCAGTGTAAATCATGTTCCACTCAGTCTTAAACACTACCTTCATTAAACCATTATTTTCAAATATTTTAATCATATTTTGAGTGGTTTTATTGGGGATTGTGTGAAACCATGTGAGATTTTTTTCATAGAAATACTTAGGGAAAATAATTAATTGTCCAAAATGCCTATTTTTTAGTACTAATATAATAATAGACTCATAGCCTCGTTTAGGTTGGAAAAGACCTTCAAGATCAAGTCCAGTCATTAACTGAACACTGCCACGTCCACCACTAAACCATGTCTGCAAGTGCTCCATTAAGACATCTTTGGAGTACCTCCAGGGATGGAGGTACCATTTCCCTGAGCAGCCAGTTCCAATGCTTGACTACACTGTCAATGATGAAATTTATCCTAATACACAATCTAAACCTCCCCTGGTGCCACTTGAGACCATTTCCTCTTGGCCTGGTGCTTGTTTCTTGGGAGAAGAGACTGACCCTCACCTAACTACAAAATCCTTTCAGGCAGTTCTAGAAAGTGATAAGGTAATCCTTGCATCTTTGCTGCCATGTGGATTTCCATTCCCTACCTCCAGACAGCAGACCAAAGGATCTCACCAGACCTCTGTCCATCAAACTTCAGCATGCTGCCCCCAGATTTAGCTTTAGTGAGAGAGGTTTTAGCCCTTTCACCCTTCTAATCTAGTTTAAAACTCTCTCAATGAGCCCGGCTAACTTCTGTGCAAAGGCTCTTTCCCCCATTTGAGACAAGTGTACACCCATATTTTGCCAGAGACTTGTTGTCATGCAAAATGACCTACGACCTCACCCTTTAGAAAAAATTGCAAACTGGAAAAATCACTAAAGTGATTGCCAGAGAAACTATTTCACAAGTCTGGTACAGAACTGACAATCTTAGCTGAAAGACATCTTCCAATATAAGCCAAGGTTGGCGACAACAGAAAGTGTATGATGATAACTCTGGACTCCAGAATTCTAAGATAAATGCAGAAATAAAAAGATGGATTCAAAGTTCGTTAATTTTAACTTTCAAATATCCTTAGAGCACCATATTGGGGTTTCCAGGCATTCAGTTCTTTTGCAGACATTTTTGATAAGAAAGAACAACTTTTGCTGAAGAAAATTATGTGAATACATAGTTAGCTATGCTAATAAAGGCTAATATAAAACCATGAAAGACCTTCTGTGTTATGGCACTGCCATGGTTTAACCCCAGCTGGCAACTATGTAGCACACAGCTTCTCACTCATACCCCATCCTTCTGGGTAGGGAGAATTGGAAAAGAAAAATTAAATCTTGTGGTTTGAGATAAGAACAATTTAACAATTGAAGCAAAATAAAATATTCTAACAATAGCTATTATTGTTTTTGTTGTTGCTGTTGTGATGGAAAGAAGAGAGGAGCAAGATAAGTGATGCCCAGTACAGCTGCTCACCACCCGAAGACTGCTGTTTAGCCCATCCCCAAGCAGTGATCAGCCCCTTCTGGCCAGCTCCCCCAGTTCACACACTGGGCATGATGTTCTGTGGTTTGGAATATGATTTTGCCTAGTTTGGATCACATGTCCTGTCCATGCTACCCTACCCTCCCAAGCTTCTTATGCACCTGCTCACTGGCAGTGCATGGGAAACCAAAAATTCACTGCTTTACAGTGAGCACTACTGAGCAACAACTAGAACCTCAGAATGTTATCAACACCATTCTCTTACTAAATTGAAAACAAAACAGTGTATCAGCTGTTAGGAAGAAAATTAACTCCATCTCAGCTGAAACCAGGTCAGGCACTAAAATTGGCACGCATGAGTCTGGAATCAGAACAATAATTTTTCAGCTAGGTCTTATTTCAGGGTTTGTTGCTGTATAAGCTCAGCCTGGCCAGGATCAAGCCCCAGCTAATGACAGACACCTTAGGCAGACTGGGGAATGCCTAGCATAGCAGAGGAAACAATTTTTATGTTGTGCTTGTAGGGGTTTGACACTTTTCTGTGTAAAGCTGAATCACATTTTTGCCCGTCTGTCATGAGCACCATGAAGGCTGCAAGTTCCTCAGGGCAGGAGCCTGTTAAACACTTAGCACAACACAGGAGCTCTGAGCTAATAATTACCATTGCTATTAAATACACTGTGGCATAGCTGTTTCAGTAGCCTTACCCTCTTATTTCTGTAAGGCTGTCAGTATAATAATGTTATACTGAATTCAATAGAGGGGTCTGGGGAATGTGAGGAAATGCTCTATCAGTTTTCCTGATCTCCTGCAGTGCTAGGCAGCACTTTTGACACCAATAATCTATGGCCCCACTGCTGTCAAGAATGAAAAAATGTGTTCACACAATTAACATGTGACATCACCCAGAATCACCCATCAGGAAAACTCTTAGCTTCCACGCATATTATGACTGAAAGGCAAACACTTTTGCTACCAAAATTAAAAGCACCAGATCTTTCCTTGTGCAACTTAACCACCTTCAGTTAAAACTGAAATCACAATTCCCTGCTCCATTTCTCCCTCATGCAAGACAACTCTTTGATGGACTAATATAGATAGGAGTCCCCAGATGAGATCTAGGCATGAAATGTATCATTTATACTCATACTTTTCGTTCTGTGTACACAAAGAGGAGAAGCATACTGCCTTTTCCAGAATCATCCATTAGAGCTCTCTAAACCCAGGGCAATGTGGAGTGGACTGGGTGAGCAAATGCAGTCAAAGCCAAATGTTGAGGCCCATAATAGCCCTTGTCACATGTATGAAGTAAGAAACTTACACTCAGTGTGAAGACATTGCTTGGATGGAGGTACGTGATGTGCAAACTGAGAATCCTACTGTAGGAAATCAAGGATCTTCTAAGATCTCAGGCTTTGTTGCCCTTCAACTTAGGCTTTGCTAGATGGGACATATGGAATTAGGAAGATGTAAAAAAAGTAATTTTAAAAGTATATTTTCCAAACAAAATTTTGATTGGACACCACCTGCACATCTCAAATCTGTGTCATTGTTTTAATGCAAAGTATTATTAAAATTCTAAAAAGCATATTTCTGTCCTTTGTTTACACACCAAATCTTACTTATACAGATAGACATTCCACACAGAGAATTAAAAATGTTAAAGGAGGCTAATATTTTCCTACATGCTTTTGTGACTGCATGACTACATAAAGGAACCCCACCACATATAGACATATTGCAAATATGCAAGCTAAAGTCTATGTGGATTTTTTAAAATAATAAAATAAAAATTCCAGGTTTGTAGAAACTAAATTATTGATAGATTTTCCATTTAAATGTAAATTTGACTTTTGGTTTTAATGGAATATGTACTCTTTCCAAAATTTTTCAGTAACATTCTGAAATATGGGAGAAAGTTGGCAGTATGAGATCTGTCTAGATTTGCTTGGTATAATTCTTAGTAAGATAATGTTGGTGCATTTTCTTTTATCAATTCATCCAAGTTTTTATCATTCATTTTTGTAAAGAAAATGAAATGCATTGTACACCTTCCAGGTTAAGTAAAAAAGAAGACAGTTTACTTGTAGATTTTTGTGCTTATGGGGTGGGAATGAAAGTGTATTTTGCAAAATAATGATCTCCTGGTAGTGTAAAATACAGGGAAAAGCAATGAAAGTTCAAGAGTAACATTATGACCAAAATTCACTATGTGTTTTTTATTATGTCGGAAAAAACTCTTTTAAGAAATGGAAATCACTACATTCTATTGATTCATGCACAGAATCTTCAGGCATAAGTCATCAGTGTTGACACTTTCAAATACATAAAACGTGACATCTGCTCCTACAAACTCACTACACTGGCTGTAAATCATCAAAGAGAAAAACAGTTCAATGTCATTTCAGCCACGGTAAGCTATGGTTTACAACTGAGATAAAAATAGTCATACTGTCTCTATGACATCTAAACCACTTTTCTACTGCAGTATTCTATGTTCTGATTTATCTTTCTGGTTGAACAACACACAATCAATTGTAAGCAACTAGTGTAGTTTGATTCCAGTCAACAGCAATTTTCTCCAGCTTTATCTTTTTTACCCCTCACTGCACTGACTTTAAGTGATCTCCCAAACCCACCCTTTTCCATGCAGTGTTTTGTCGAGACTCTGAGGACTTAAATTCATCATTTTAAAGTGTAGAAGTACAATAAAAATGCATAACATATTTAATGGTTTCCAAATACTTGTAAAATCCTTTTTGTGTTACACCACATCTGCGTTCACACTAATGAAAAATGTATGTATGCATTTTTCAACACCGATAGCAGGGATCACAGTACAAGGTACTTTTAACATGCACCATTCCTCACCAAAGAAAGCAGTATCAAGTATCTTGATCCTTCCTTGAAAGAAATGTTAAATTGCTTCCTATAGCTACTTTGTCAACTTAATTATTATTCAAACCAATATTCAATTTGCATAAAGTACTAAAACAGTTTTTCAAACCTTCAGTGATTTACTTCATTTAATTATGAAGTGAGAACATGACTATTGCAAGTGGCATATTTTGTTATTATTAGCACCTAAGAGATCACAACATGCATTAGGATTCAAATATTTCTTGAACAAGAAAAAGCCCAAGGAGGTGAAATATTTTAACCACAAGTATTTAGTCTTGGTGTTTGCAGTAGAAATAAAACATTTATATGGCTAATGAAAACGTAAAGAATAGGCCCATCACCACAATAAGTGACACAGTGATCTTGCAGTACACCACACATGGGTAACTGCCAGCAAGCAGAAAGCAACAGAGCAGCACATTAAAGAGCTGTAAGTCCAGCATGAGCTGGAAATAGCTTTTTCCATTTCCAGGTTGTAAAATCTTCCTAACGTACACAAAGACATAACCACATTCTTTCAATTTTATTTTACTTTACTTACAGACTTAAGTTTTCTGGGCACACCCCCTTTTCTGGGAAGGACATGATTTTTACCCTTGGAAGACCAGTGTCCAGAATCTCAGCTTTTAACTACCAGGCAGCCACCCCAGAATCTATTTCTACAAGCATGCACTCACCCAAAGTATCAAAGAATCCTTCTCACATACAATTTCACCCAAACAACAACACTAATGTAAAAAATAGTTTTACTAGTGAATAAGTGAACAGTTTTCCAATGACAGATAGTACAATTAGTTCTTATAACAGTGTTGTGAGTTTAAGTAGGAAGACTATGAGAATTTTATCATCTTCCCTTCCCATTTAAAGCACTGTTTCTTGAATTTTGATTCCATAAGCTGTTTTTTAGATGTCAGCATAACTTCTCACTTAATTCACCACACAGGTGTACATGAATGAAGTGGGGAAGCCATTCCCAAGTTTCAGATTTAATAATTACAAGTTAGATACACACATCTGTGAACTTGCAGAACCATAGCCCTCAACAGTTTCCTTCAGGAGTGCTCCTGAAAAAACACCCAAAAGCCAGTACAGTGTGAGCAGCACTGCCTGCCTCAACCTGTTGTTAGGGCTATCCCCTTTTGTACACTCAACCTGCAATTAACCCCAGGGAAACTCACTGTGTTTTCTGGCTAAATGCACTATCTATCCTTCAAACCATATACTGGTGGCTATAAGATATTCTGCTGCATTAGTGATCGAAACCTGATAGCAAACACATATGAACTCTTATATGTATGTGTTATCATGCACATACACACCGTCTGCTGACTTTGTCCCCCTAACCTGTCTGTAAATTCTACAGCCATTGCACTTTGGTTTTATAAAACCCAGCTTCTGAAACCAGATTTCAGAGATTTGGCTGCAGTGGTGTCCAGAACTTATCCCAGTTACTGTTTTGCTCTTACTAAATACTTGCTTGCACATTCCCAAAATACAGTCTGCTGTCAGCCAAGAAGCCTAGAAAGCTAAATCAGATTTCAGACGTTTGCACCAGCGGTTCTTTCCAACTCTCTAACATAGTCATATGGTCTAGCTCATAGCAAGATTAGAAAGGCAACATTTTTTCACACATTTCCACATAAAATCTTGATTTGTCATGTGCGTGCGCACATACACGTAGAGGAAATGAAGGCGCGTGTGTGTGCACACGCACGCACATAAAAGCAGATTAGCAGATCTTATCTCTATCCACTGAAATGTCTCTTTTCTTTCCAACTGTTCCTCTGCTGAATGCTACTTGACGACATGCAAAGTGTTCTCAGTTCTCACTGAAACTCTGTAAAACTATAGGGACACTCAACAGTTTCAGAATATCTGAGGCACAGACACACGTATAACTACATGGAAGAGAAAGAACAGTATAATTTATGGTTGAGGAACAGCATAGGTCTGCACCTGAAAATATTTATTAACCTGATGAATAGTCTGGTTTTTGAAAGCTAATCTAATTATGTAATCCATTCCAAAACCATAAATTATCCCCCCATATACACCATGCCTCTATGCTAAGAATAAAGAGATGTCTTATAATTTGTAACTGGATATTTAAAAACATTAAAATACTAACTTCAACATTATCAGAACTAGTAGGAGTATTGTAAAACTTCTTTTACTTTCATTGGAAAAATTTACTGTATATTTGAATGTTTGTTTCTATATTTGACTGGATGGCAGTGATGCATATTAATAACCCTCTCTCAAGAGGGGCAATCCCAGTGGCATTTCCAAATAAAACATCTATGTTTTTTCAGTTTTGTAGTTCCAAAAAGCTTTCCTAGATGGATGAGTTTTGAAAAAGTTTATACATCGGCTTCACCAATTGCCATAAATATCCAGGATTTACGAAAATTTAGCTGCTTCAAGCTCTAAAAGGCTGGTATATATCTTTGAGAGGGGCTGCATGGATTTAGAAACACCAATCCTTAAACATCCCAGTGATTTTGGAAGTCTCCACCTAACACTGGATCTGTGAACACGCAAAAGCATCAAAGAATTCACCTACTTAGGCTACAAAAATAAATCCTGTATCGTCACTGGCTTCCATAGTTGCTTCCTAATATGCAATGCTAAAAATTATCTCTATTCTAAAAATTACTGTATTCACAGAGTAAGGCAAAGGTACTTTGCATTATCAAGTCCCTCATCACTTCCTAACAGTTCCGTGGCAAATCCTTCTGCTGATAAAGTGGAAGAGAAATTCTTCCATATGCTGTTCTATTTGCAGCTAGTTTCAACGAAAACTTTGCAGGAGAGGGGACAGTTCTGTCAGAGGAACACTGAATGAAAGACTCACTACTTGTTCTCCTGCACGAACTTTTGGAGCCCAGTTATTGAGGAAAACCTCCCCACCACCTTCATTAGGAGAAACTTGGCACCTTGTGACAAAAGGCCCACGGGGCAGCCCTCTCCTATCCATGAAAAGTAACCAAATGCAAGCAGTCTCACTGTGGCCAACGGGCTTACCTACACAAGTAATTTGTTCAATGACAAAATAAAGGCTGACGAGTGAGCCATCACATACAGGTGATGGGAAATTGAAGATAAAAAGCAAAAGGTATATCAAATGTAATTTATCTAGCATTACATGTTATCTTTATTATTTTCATTTTGTTGCTGAATTGGTAGAACTAGCATATAACTGGAAAAAAATTACTAGCGAAAAATCTATTAGTGTTTAAAGGGAGATATTTCTTACAAGTACTTAGAGTCATATACAATCCTAATGCTACACACTGAACTCCCACTGACACAAATGAAAGCTTTACACAAAGAGTAAGTACAGAATGCATTCCTCAGTTTGTATGCAAAAATCTGCAGCTGAGGAAATATTTTACCTAACATAGGAAATAGCTGACTGGGAGCATCTGGGGAACAGACAACTCACATCTAAAATACAAGACCTTGTATGCAAAATAATGGCTATTCTTTTTTTCCACTCACAACACATGCATTCACATGGACACTACATACAAAAACAAACATTATCAATATATTATTCACAATTTAAAAATGGGTTTCTGTGACTTCACCCCATTTTTGGATAATACAGAATACTGTCAGTGCTGGTTATTTTTTCACAATAAAAATACTTGGCAAGGGGACTTAGAAAGAGGGGTTTTGACTGAAACCGATAAACTGAAGAAGGTTTGGTTTATGTTTATGTGGCAGGAGTTATGTGCTTTCCAGAAATATACCTCTTTCTTCAGAAATTGTGTCTTAAATGATATCTCAAAGAAAAAAGAAAAGCTTACGTCCTGCACCTAACAAGTTTAAGCACTGAATACTTATTTAATTCACTGTCAAAACCATGTGGAAAAATGAAAGATGTAAAAAATTATATTGTGAGACACTAAGAACAGCTAACAGTAGTGAACAAAGTGTTCTTTGTGAAAGTAGTGAAAAGTGTTTCTTTGTTCACTATATCCCTGCAACAGGCTCAAAAATTTATGTATACAGGCAGCAATAAGAGCTTATGGTTTCCAGTGACAGACTCTCCTGAAAGAACCTCAGCTATTTGTCCTTTGCAATTTCTAGCCCATTTTACTCCAAAAAGCCTTGGCATCATCTCACCACATTTCCTCATGAAATCACATATGGTCATGCAAACAGAATATTTCTCTCCTTGAAATCTGCCATGTTCTGTGACTGTGTGTGCAAAGCCTTTTTTACATCCAGCCCAGTTAAACTTCCCTTGGCTCTCCTTGTAGCTGTTTCTAAAAGGGCTGTCAGACACTGAGCTAGGCCAGGTTGTAGTGCCCCAAACCGGACACCCCTTCCAGGTTTCTGGGCAAAGAGCTTCCCTGCTCAGCGGCAGAAGTCTTTAACACAGTCCAAACCTTCTGCTCTTTACCAAGTCTGCATTTTGCTCCATCCATCTGTAAAATAAGGAACATGGACATTTTTACATTTCCTGACTACTGATGGTTGACCTGAAGTATTTCACGCCAAACTACATGGGCATGCTGTTGGCTTCTTTGGCAACTCCTGTTTTCTCTCCTTTCTCTATTGGCATCCTGCTGGCACCAATGAGGTGCATGGAGTTTAATAAAAGCATGGTGATAACACATCTGCTTTCACTTGCTGTAACAGCTCTGCCTAGCTGTCAAGACATCAAAAACTTGCTCTTCCTAATTCATAATCTAAAAATCATAGAAGAAAAAAAATTAAGTTTTGTATGTATATTACATTATTAGTCAGTGATTAGGCTTGTATATGATTTTGAGGAAAAATCCAAGATCACTTACTAGGGGTTCTCAGCGACACTTCCAGTCTCATAAAAGGATCATGCATCAGCATATTCTCATCCATACATGAATGCTCAGATTACATGCAATAAGGTTACTATGTTGCCAAATTTAGGATCGAGTTTATGGCTCTTAATGGGATTACAGATAATTTTTGAGACTTTGGGGTATATTTTCACGGTAATGTGATTTGGCCACTGCAAAAGTTTAGTTTAATTCAGTTTAAGACTGTGTTCTTACTGGGGGTTTAATTACCTATTGATTTCAGCAGAACTGCTGCCCATCATCATAGTAGACATCTTTTGTGTAAAATCAATAGCAATATTAAGTCTCTTTTCAGTGTAAGGCCTGGACTGCGGGCTAAAGAAGTTTGTTTTCCGTTTCACTGTTCTTACTCAGATTTTTTCAGACGTTTCTTCGAGAACTGTACCAGAATCCGGAAGCTGTTATCCATACAAAATGGTCCTATTAAAGGCTCATTTAGATCAACCACACTTTTAAATGGGTTAAAATTTCCTACTCTTGACCTGACAGTTTCAGCCACTTCTGGTTTGATCTGTCTCGTGATTTCTACAAAACAAACCTGTAGGAGAAGGGAATTTACCCGTGCACCAGTGCAGTGAATTGTTCCATGAATTTTTAGTGTTTTTATACCATCTGAAGCCAATTCTGAGTAAGAAGCATTCTTTACCTAATCCAATTTATTTAGTCAGACTAAGCAAGAAAAATGAAGTCATCTAGATTTTTTTGTGTTTGTTTGGCTTATATGATTAAGGAGAAAGGAATAGAAATGATATTCCTTTTGGGAGTAAATTCAATTCAATAGTATTGAACAACTTCTGTGCTTTCAAGGTATCTTCCAGGAAAGCATTCCTTACACATTTTCATTTATCATTTTATGTTTCTCTAAACCCTCTTTTTTCAAGTTACATTGGGGCAGAAATTGATTTAAACCAAACCCATAACTTTCACGAGGCTCATTAAATGATAAAATGCATTCTTCACTCTTGTTTGTAAAACTGATACTAAGTTTTTAGTACAGGTACTAAATTGTTCTCAGAGCCCACCAATATTTTACAGGATTTCCTCTGTATATAAGCTATGAAAAAAAACAAGTGAGTTCAGCTATGAAATATTTGTTAGAGAAACTTTACTCCCACAGAGCACTTTTGCAAAATTTGTGATATTCTCAAAGTTAAATGTTCAAAGATCCCCTTGTGTTACTTCTGACTCTACTTTTTCTTACATCACTGATACTCTTGAGATTTCCTGGCACAAATATTTAATAGCTTTCCTACTCTTAACTTCTTAATCTTTGAGCAGGACAAGAAAGCAAAACCACAGATTAATTTCAAGTAGGCTGAGATCTCAATCCAACTGACGGTACTTGAAAAAGCAATAGGAAAAATACAAACATCTCCATTTCATCAGAAAAATAATCCTATTTAAACAAAAAGCTTGGGAAGGATCAGCAAAAAACAGTGGTGAATAAAAAAGTAAATGGCCCCGTGGCAGATATAACATTTGTATGATGATGAGAAATAGACACCAGTTAATCTGGGATATATGCCTAAAATTTATTTTACACTGCTTTTAGTTTTTGGGCTTACTATTCACTGAATATGCCCAGAAAAAGGCAGCTTGTTATTACACGTAACAGTTGCACTGTATGGATGAGTGGTGCTACAGCACTTAAAATTACACATGCACAAACATGATGGAAATTAGTATTACTGCAAGATATCAAAAGCAAACAGACCTAATTAAAGAAATAACTGCAACAAACCCAGATGCAACCCAAAACAAAAAAGGACAACTCCAAATCTAATGAATCCTTTGAATATTAATTACAGAATTCCTAACAATACACTGGGAAAGCTCTCTTGGAGAATTCAGTTTACTGTTTAACAGTTTCTGACTAATTTTATTAACCTGTACATCTGAGAGGATCAACCCCCTCTGGGTTTAATTAGAAGAAAATTCAATTTAAATCTAAATGTCAACAGTGGTTACTAATTATGGCAGGGCCCTGGACGAGACATCCAGTCTGTAATCAGGCAGTTCTCTGCTAACAATTAACAGTTTCTTTCTGAGTTATGAGTGCATTAGGATTTTCCTTTTTCTAAATAAATATGATTCAGCATGGGGCACGACTAATATTAACAGCACCTACTGCTACGTGCAGACATGCAGAAGAGGTTGCCAAATTAAATTACAGAGATTTCTCAAACATATAGCTGAATAATAAGCAGCTACAAAACTAGGTCAGGGTCGCAAGCAGTCAACCACAGCCCCTCCCCCCAACATGCAAAATAAATATACCCACTATCTCTGAATAGAAATCAGTCTTTTGTTATGCCCTTTGTCAGGAATATGTTACTGCAAAATGATATTTATTTCCACGGTCTTCGCAGCTGTGAGCAGGACTGAATTAATCTTTCGAGAACTGATTTCCTCTTCAATTTCATGTTTATGATTATGAAATGTAAATGTATTTCTCTAAAGAAAAAATGATAACAAAAGGCATAGATTTAAGAAAGGCAGCTTTATACCCACAGCTTTCACTTGCCCTTTACTAATGAAGAAAACAGCCAACTAACTCTTAAATAAAAACAGAGATTGTAGGGAATGTGTAGAAAATGCATTGTAGAGAATGTGTAGAAACATAAAAACTGGGGAGACACATAAAATGAAATCATCTCAAAATCTAACCTGAGCAAAAAACGTATGATCTAAGACAATTACCAGAAACCAGAAACATGACCAAAACTAGGGTGAGGTTAAAGGGCTTAGTCATTTAACTTCTAACCAGCCCCCACACTCTCAATGCTGCTGCTAAGGACAATACTGAAAATGCTGATTACAGCTGAGAAGTGCAATTTTTCAACTTGGCGATAGCTTTTCACAAAAATGACAATAGTCTTTTCCTAACAATTTCATTTTGATGACCTACTAATTAATTACATCCATAGCCATTAAATAGTAACCATCACGGTTTTTGTGGAAGCTGTTGACAAATTTGCGTCATTTCATCTTGGGACTTACCAACCATTGTTCTCAAATATTCCAGGCAAACATATTTTGGGATTTGTTAGTGGTAATTTCTCAAGATGACTATCTATGACAGGGAAAGCAGAAATCAGAGGATATCTGTATGGAAATACTGAGGCAGTTCTATGAATAGTTTTAGTTTACACAGTATAACCATAGCAATCAAACATGCAGGACTTGGGCTGTTCTTTGATAAACAGGAAAGCTGTTTTCTTTCTATGCTAAAACCCAAACCAATATAAAATAATATTTAAAAAACCCTCTGCATATTAAAAAAATGCATTGGATTCTACTTTTGTCAGTTTTTTTGCACCATTTTTTGACCGGAGGTCACCAAGTGACAAATGAACATGCTAGCATCATTGTTGACAAAAGCTTGTATAAAATACTATAATTACAGCTTTAGATACATTCTTAGTAGTAAAGACATACCAATCACTTTAGATGGTGTAAATACAGTTCTGTAATTTAATTTAGACTTAAATTTATGTATTTCAAATTAAACCCTAAACCTAAAATTCCATAGGCATGGGCTTGATTTTAAACCTGTAAACAGTTTTATGTCCCCCCCAAGAGTATTCACAGAACAAAAATCAAGTAAATATGTATATATGTATGAAACACGTCTAAAGGTGCAAGCAGGTGGTAATTGTTAAGAAATAAGTAAGCACCCCTATTTAAGAAAGTACTTATGGATATTAACAACTGCATATTACGTATATTATGTAAGGCTTTCCTGAGTAATGTTAAATCAAGCACATCTCAAAAATTAAGCATCTTACTTCCCCTATTTCTGAACCAATGTGGCATTTTTCTCCTCAATAATGAAAGGATTATTCACATTTTAAAGTATAATGGAGAATATGGCTCTTAAAACCTTATGATGAAGTGAGTGGTTGCTGAAGATGTTCTACAAATGTAACACTTGAACCTGACAAGAAAATTACGCAACCATGACTACATTTGGATGCTCCAACTCAGATTAACTGCGTGCTCTCCACACACACCAAAGCCTGTTGATACTGGCAGCTCTCTGTGCAAGTGAACTTTTGCAGTAAGATTGAAAGTGGGTGTTTCAAGCCTATTTTTGTCATAACAAACATTATGATACCTGGCCTCCCTTGCACTACTGGCTTCACTCCAGCTCCTCTACAAATGGTATGTCTTTATCCAGCAAGAAAAAGGGGATCAGGACACCTCACATCCTAACCTTACTGTCTGAATAAACATGTGAAAAAAGGCAGGATTGATAGCATGAAATAATTTGCAGCTGACATCTGAATTTGTAACTCAGCTCCTGGGGACAGGGGAGGAAAAAGGAAGAAAGGACAAGGGACTTTCCACCTTCACTGCTTAAGCTGTGTTAAAAAAAAAGAGAAAAAGTTCCCAAGATTAGTAAAGCCATAGATTAATTGCCAAAGGGTAACTCTGCATCTCATTGGGACCCAGGTCCTGGTCTCTCACCTCTTTATTCACTGTCTCCTGCACTCTGGAACAACCCAGTAATTCCAAGCACCAGCGCAAATCAAGGATGTATGTGATGTTATTTTGTCTCCACATTTTTCAGTCAAGCGATATTTGTATAGGGGGAAAAAATCAAGTTTTTACTTGAACTCAGCTTTGTCCTCCTCCCACCCCTGGGTGATTATTATATTTCTCAGGTGGTTAAATTCATGCCTCCTTTATTAATATCTTGTAATTCTTCCTGAAACATGCTAGCAGCCACCCAAAAATACTCAGCTGGCTGTTCTTTCTTATTTTGTTGTAAAGTTTGTGCAAAATTTTGGCCTTCATAAAGTAAGCAGAAGTTTTGCTCTCAACTAGAACAGGGCAGGGCTTCACACTTCATGTTTCTAAAATACTCTGTTTTCAGTTCCTTTAGTATTTCTATTTTAAACTACTATTGCTAAAATTGCAAACTGTGATAACCAATGAGGTAAAATATTTTGTATGCTCAAAGTTTCAACATTAAATCAAGCTAAGGAACAAAAAGAAACATTTCTGTCTTCTGCCATGCCAAAATGTAATTTAGAAAAACTATACAATCACAACTAACGTCATTTTTCCAACTTCGTTAGGCAAAGGCAAGTGTCTCTGTGTATTTTCCCATCCCTGAAAGCATCTATTTCTTCTCCATGTTCAACTGAAGCTATAGTTGAGATCTTTTTGATAGTAACAAAAAGGAAGTTCTTTTAACCACAGCTCAATAATAAGATGAATGGAAAAACAGTTAGTTTCCTTCTGCTTCAACTGTTTACCTTGATCTGTTTCAGCAGAGACCCTTTATATATTCCTCATTACATAATAACCACAAGCTACAGAAACAAAAAAAACCAACACCATAAAACAGTTTTGTTTTCATGATTGAACTCCTACAGTTGTAACTTTTCTAAGCAATACCACTTCAGAACAAGAGACTTAAGGACTTAAAATTACCATCTAAAATACATGATAAAGGGGCCCTTAATACCTAGCCATAAGGTGGAGACCTGATGGAAAATCACTGAAAACAAATTAAAGTAAGGAGAGCTATAAATTGTTCTGTGAGTAACAAAGAGAAATTAGAACCTATAGTTATATGTTTGTGACATAGAATTTGACATGATTTGGTAGGACTGAAAGCTGGTATGACAATTCATATGACAGAAACTTATTAGTAAAACCTAACAGGAAAGACATCCAGGAGAAGCAGGAATCTGGCACTCTACATTAAAAGTGTTATTTACATGCTTAACAACTACAGGCTAATTCAGGAGAGTTTAACGTGATTGACAAAAATATCATGTTGTTTCTAGCTGCCAACACAGATGACAAAATAGAAGGAGCAAGCCTGTAAAAAGTACTTCTAAGTGCATGTAAATATGTAGAAATTCGCACAGGTTTCTGAAGACATATTTTTGATGCTACTGATAAAACATTTTTGAAATATCTAAAAATAACACATCTATTCCAAACATAAAAAGCAAATCAGGCAACTTAAAATCATCCTGTGCTAGATCTCAGTGTGGTAGATAAAAGATCGTGGTCTCTAACTGGCTGTGCTGAACATTCACAAATTAATTTCAATTACAGCACACAGGAATTACGACATAGGTTTCTTCCTCTGAAAGAATTCAGTATTCCTAAATAATTTTAAAGAAATTTACAAACAAAACCGAACAAAGTAGCTATTATAATGCAAAAAAAATCTCAAAATCAAACTATAAAAACTTTGCAATTCTGCATCATGAAAGTAGGAAATTTTTTGGTGAATGCCCATCTCAACTGAGAGGAAAAGCAGTTAGAGCAATTTTTTTTCTTTCAAACATGACAAAAGTGAAAATGAGGAATCTTACAGAAGTGAATGAAAATCATCAGTTTACAAACACAGAATATTGATAATGGAAGCCAGAAGTCTGAAGAAGAAAAGTCATTTCTAGTATGATCAAATAGTGTCAGTAACCAATGAAATCTGGACAATAGCACAGCTCTGGTCTCAAAAGTTGATAATGAGATTAACTGTTGTGATACAGAAGATAAGTGAATCTAATATACATTTCAGAAAGTGATACATTCATCATTTGCAGTGACAACTGAACAACTGTGATTTCCTTTCCAACTATGTAGGATACTAAACACTACAGTAAAGTGAAGTAAAATATATAATGACAGTGGATCAGAGAGCTTACACCCAAGGGTTTAGAAGGATTGGCTCAGGAGATCCTGAGCCCTGCCTTGACTTATTTTTTTATGAGATTTTGAAACACTGGAGAAGTCCCAGTGGACTCAGGACAGAAGCCATAATACATCAATATTTCAGAAGCATAAATAAGATAAAATACATCTTAGCCTGAATCTGGAATAATTAGACCCTATAAAACAATACAACAATAAATAGTAAAAAGGCAAGTGAACCAATGGCATTGAATTTTATTTTACAGAAAAAGGGTCTTCCCAGAAAATCCTTTTCTTATGACGCCACAAGCCTGACTAGAAAGGACCAAATTGACATAATGTAGATGTATGTCTTGTACCATTTAGATTTCAGCCCACATTTTTTTAAATAGTGTACAAACTCAATATAACCCACAATATAAGCAAAACCCTGCTAACTGACAGACCACTAAAAATAACTGCAGTTGTGGAAATATCGTTGTGAGAAATGCTTCAAGGCATGAAATTCTCAACCTGATGCTCTGAAGTATCTCTATCTCTCACCCAGTAAAATCTGGAGGAAATGTAAAGAGCTGATGATGTCACAGATACCAAATGGGGAAGATGAGCCATAGAAAAGCATCTGAAGAGTGCACTCATTTGAACTGTATTTGAGCCCAGTTTTGTACATGTTGTTGCATTCAAAAATGAACAATGGCAGACTGGAAAATTAACATGAAAAGTCACCTGCACATGAGCTCCCAGAGTAATTTAGGTAAGAGCCAAGAAGTCAAGAGCAAACAAATAGTCTACTGTAAGAAAGGGAGTAAAGAATGCTAGCAGCTCTGCAACAAGTCTCCAGTAAGACCAGTACTGGAATCCCATGTCCAATTCTGACATGTCTATGCTTCAAATAATACCCAAAAGCATTAAGAAACAGCTGGGAGCCAAAAGAATAACGCAGTGTCAGACCATATGAATCTAATTTTCAATAATTTACCTTGAAATAAGGTTATGAGATGCTTTCAACACAAACTGCAAATATCAGCTCAAGATATCTGTGCTACTGACGGTTTCTTTACCGATCAACAGAGGAAGATAAACACCTGAATATTTGGAACAGATAATTCATGCCAAAGAGAAAACACACATATTTGATTAACACCTCACAGAAGCAACTTATCTAGGAAAGTGAAATATTCTCCAGAAATAGAACCTCTAAATTCAGACTATACATACAAAACAGAAGTTCTGATGCAGAAGTTTCCCATTGTGGTTGTTTTCTTGGCTTCTGTGTAAGCTTGAGGTCAGCCTATATATGAGAACAGCACCTTATAATTCTAAAAGTCTATGCCTAAACCACAGATTAGAGTTATCAACAAAAGCTGATCTATTATCCAGGGTGATATGTAGCAGCTCATCTGTACTGCTGAGCGTAACAAATTCAGGATGACAAGAGTTTTGTCAGGTAGACAGAACCTTAGCCAAGGTTAGAAAGCTAAGTGTTAAAAGTTGCAATTTGCATCCTTTGAGACTGCACATAAAAGCTCTGCAATTATTTAGCAATGGATCATAAAAAGTTCTAACATCTGCCTTTTCCCTGTGACATGTAGTAGAATTCAGTGAGTCTAGTAAGTGTCTGATTTAAACACCTATGCCATCATAGGGTAGATAATTGTATGACCAATGACACTGCCTCAGTACTTTAACTGTTTGCTCAGAAGTAATGGCAATCTGTGTCTCAAATGATCTCCAACCTCTTTCACTGAAGCAGAGCTAAGTATGCGGTTTTCCACTAATTACCATCAAACCTATTCTAAAAGAAAATGCCCAATAATGATGGAGCTATCACAATATTTCTAAGTATCCTATTCCAGCATTTTATCTTCATCCTTTTTACAAGCTGAGAGTGGTTATTAACTCACATCTTCATGAGTTAATAATCTAGATCTTTATTCTTGCCTTTCTTTTCCTGGACTGTGTCAAATTTGTCTTCGTCCTTCCCTATACTCCAGATGTGTATGAAGTTCTAACTACAGTTGTATAGTTTTTGATGGGAAATACCTAAAGAATTACAGAAATGTGGAGTCTCAAATCCTCAAAAGAAACTTAACATTTACTGAAGTCTCTCGGCACTGGACACTTAAGAATTTGAAGATCGAGGGTAGGTGAAGTTTGGTCTCAAGAATTAGTAAAAATATTCCTTTTGAGGTCAAGTCCCAGAATTCCATCTGGTCTCAGAAAAGACCAGAGTGCAAAGAAGCAATTTATCTGTAGAGCAGTTGGCTAAATTGCTTCAGCTGTTGAGTAGAACTAATAACAGCTTACACTATAAAGCATATGATACATACTAAACTCACCACAAATCTCCCAAAGGTTTGACAAGGCCAGTTCACAAGGTCCCCTGTTCATTCAAACTTTAAGTAAAAAATACACTCAGGACAATTATAGGGCCAATATTGGGAACAGTTTTTACATAGGTACACAGGATAAAAATCTTTTAAGAAGGTAATTGCTATGCTGTCACTGTGAGCAGTCGAAAATGTCAGAGAAAATGTCCAGGTAGAGAGCCTGAGAAACAAAGGGGTTAGCCCTGTACAACTGACAGATTTAATGTTAATTGTTTTGCTTTGTGCAGGCAATAAATAAATAAATAATAAATCAGACTTGCACGGACCAAGTAGCTTTCAGTTGCCTCCTAACACAAGCGCTGCACAACTACAGAAAAACCATGGCAATCAACACCTCTGGACAATCTAGATCTGGACTCGATACCTGAGATCCCTCTTCAAAATACTAGTGGCACCAGGAAAACGTGCTCTCTTCCAAGAATGATTTCACGGTACTTAGGCCTGAGAAAGACAATGGTTTACTCCACACTAGTAAAAAATGAGCCCTTCTGAATGTAAGAATAAGTATCACTTTAGGCACCAGGGAACTAATTTTCCAGAATATGTAGAAAAATTTGAAAATAGCAGCAGTGTCAAGCTGGGTCCCAGCTTCAGGCACGAGTCTGTAGTGTTAGGGGAGAGTATGTGCAGCACTCATCCTGTGCAGACCTCCATCCTGCTCTGGGCTGAAATAATGTGGTGAAAAGGGTAAAAGACGTTGATTTACAGCACAGATGTCAAAGAACTTGATAGCAGGGAAACCCCTGTGCACTTATCTGAAGGATGTATTATCGGACTGCTCCAATTTATCCAGTTTCTGCCGCTCCCTTAACATATTCTTATTTGTGAGACCACAAACAAACTTCCTGCTAGAGCGAAAATCATTCTAGGGTTTAAGCACTGTGATATCTCAAACGATTTCAATTTCCTTCAGATTCTGAAATAAGAAACAAAACAGCTTTAATATTTATGTTTTCAAAAGGATGATGATGACTTTGAAATTTTCAGTTAAGGAGCTACCTTGAGACTGTTACAACAGCAAGGGAAAAGAGTAAATTGCACAATCTTGACCTTTTAAAATGTTCTCTAATATATCATGTAAAAAAAAGTACAGTATTAAATAAGAAATTTGTTAGCCTTCAGCACAGAGGCAGGTTTATTAGCAAACAACTAATGGAACAAAACTAAGTGGAACAAAAAATCTATAACCCTGATCTTATTGAAATAATTACAGAATCTTTAATGTCCCAGTAGGCATATACAGAGAATAAGATGGAGCACACAGAAAGAGCACAGTAATGAAAACAGACAGAAATAGGCCATTCATCCTACCTTTTACTTAGTGCATACAAATGATTGTCAGAAGTAGAAGACAACACAAAAATGATTACTGACCAAAAACCAGTCAAACTCTTTTATATTACCAAATTTTAGGAATCTGTGGAATAAAATTAAAATGAAAGTCCGCATTTCTGACAAGTAATTATTTTTTTCATTTATTTATATGCTTAATTGGCACTTTAAAAAAAACCTCTATAACATTGAAAAGTCAACAAGAAATCTATTTGAAAAGTACCTACTTGAAATCAGAAGAATCTCACCATTCAACTATTCTGTATTTTGCTCATAATAGATTCAGCAGAGATTTAAAATCCACATTAATAATGTTTTCAAAATTTAACCAGATGAAAACACATAGATATATTCAAATATCACACTGAGAGCAAAAGATCAGCTATCTGGCTAACTACAGCATGCAGAAGTACGTGCCCAAGTTGGCAAACCTGTAGCAAACTTAACTTTTGAATTTCCTTTACAATTTGTTTGGCTTTGAGCACAAAACTTAATGGCCCAGAGGACCTTTGTCACAAGCCAAAGCAATGAAGACAATGCTGCTGTAGACTGGAAAGCAGAATGTGACTTCTCCACCCTGGGATGGACTGACAGATCTGAGGTTATTCAGGCTGGAGACAAGCAGGCTCCGAGGAGATATTTTTCAGCCTTTCAATATAACAATATATTGTTTAATTAAAACTGTTTAATATCTTTATTAATGACCTAGATGAAGGGATTGAGGCTACCATCAGCATATTAGCAGAAGACACCAAATTGGGTTGGACTGTAAATCTGCTGGATGGTAGGAAGGCTCTGCAGAGGGATCTGGACAGGCTGGATAGATGGGCCAAGGCCAATTATATGAGGTTTGATAAGACCAAGTGCTGGGTCCTACACTTTGACAACAATAACCCCTGCAGCACTACAGGCTGAGGGCAGAGTGCCTGGAAAGAGGCTGAGTGGAAAAGAACCTGGGAGTGCTGATCAACATCCAGATGGACAGAAGGCAGTGTGTGCCCAGGTGGTCAAGAAGGCCATCCTGGCTTGGATCAGAAATAGTGTCAGCCAGCAGGACCAGGGCAGTGATTGTCCTCCTATACTTGGCACTGGTGAAGCTGCACCTTGAGTCCTGTGTCCAGCTCTGGGCACATCAATTCAGGAAGGGCTTTTAGGTGATGGTTCAAATTCAGACAAGAGCAATGAAGCTGAAAGGTGAAAGGTCTGGAGCACAAGTCTTTGGAGGAACGGCTGAGGGAGCTGGGGTTGTTTAGCTTGGAGAAAGGAGTTTCAGGGGAAATCTTATCACTCTCTACAACTCCCTGAAAGGAAGTTGCACCAGGTGGGTTCAGCCTCTTCCCCCAGGCAACCAGCAACAGGACAAGAGGACATAGCCTTCAGCTGTGGAATGGGAGGTTTAGGCTGGACATTAGGACACATTCCTTCCCAGAAAGAGTGATGAGACTTTGGAATGGGTTACGCACTGAAGTGGGGGAGTCACCATCCTTGAAGGTGTTTAAGGAAAGACTGGATGTGTGGCACTCAGTGCCATGGTCTATTTGAACATGGTAGTGTTGGGCCACAGGTTGGCCTTGAGGTCTTTTCTAACCTAATTGATTCTGTGTGATTCTGTGATAAGGGGGTCTTATAAAAGAGATGGAGAGAGTTTTTACCAGGGCTTCTGGTGCTAGAAGGGACAACAGTTTTAAACTGAGGAAGGGTAGATTTGGACTGGTTGTTAGGATGTGATTCTTCACTATGGGGGCAGTGAAGCACTGGAACAGGTTGTCCGGAGAAGCTGTGGATGCCCCATCCCTGGCAGTGCTCAAGGCCAGGTTGGATGGGGCTCTGAGCAACATGGCCTAGTGGAAGTTCCCTGCCAATGACAGGTAAGTTGGAATGAGAGGATTTTTAAAGACCCCTTCCAACCCAACGCGGTCTATGATTCCTGTAGAGCTGAATTAGATGAAGCTGTTGTGGGTACAGACAGCAACTTCTCACTTTAAGAGAGGCAAGATATCAGCCTCTTCTTGCCCCTTTTTTTAATTTGAATAGGGAGGGGGTGTGGAGGCTTTGTACAAATTACTTGCCACATGCTGCAAAATACACAATGAGATTTTGGTCTACAGAACAGGAAGCCATGCTCCTCATGCTTCCTTTCTTCCAGGAAAAATGAGATACTGTGCAACCCTAAAATAAACTAGCTATTTCCCCTTTCCTGTCTTCCCCTATATGGGCTAAAATTAGCTTGTTGTTTTTTTGGGTTTTTTTAATCTAACAACCTCAACAATGCTTTGACATAAACCTATGGTGAGCCTTCTTCACCTTCACAAGGAAATCTGTAAAATGTCTTTTACGAAAGTGAATGAGATAAAGGTAAATTATGCCTCAAACCACACTGTGCATTGTGGGCTGCTACTGAAAGCTACTGAAAGCAACTCCCAGTTTACAGAACTCAGACTCCTAGATGTCGTTATAATAGAAATATCTTTCCAGCAGATAGGGAGAGTAAATGCTGTTGTGAGGGAAAGGCTAAATTAGACAGAACGCTTCACAGCATAATGCAATTGTAAAAACACTTCAGAAACTCTACAATCTTTTATTTACATCTTCAGCATTTCATGCATAGTGGTATCCATTCCTTCTTTTCTCTCCAGTTGAGAGGAAATACTAACAATCTCACACCTAAAAGGAGACAAAGAAATATTTTCAGGAGAGCTGCCATTCCCTTTACTTTTCCTGGAGAGAAAGAAGTATGTCACATTATTGTCATAGCTGGAATAAAGAAATTTTAATTGTGACATAAGTTTGCAAAGGGAATGGCTTCATTAGGCTCTCCTTATTCTACTAGGTTGAGATAACAAACATGCTACAGATATTTTTTTATTGTTTCTCTGCACAGTAAGTAAGCTACAGTTCCTTGTGGGGGTCTATGTCTATGCCAAATGCCAGTTTCAAAGTCCAGCCTGCTTGGTTCAATAGTTTTAAGCATTTAGACTTTGGTGCATTTATTTAAATGTGGAAAGTATTTTTCAAAATAATTTAAACTACCACTATATATTGCAGATTTCAATGATAACACTTACTGTTTTCTAGAGATTAAAATCTGCTATTTTATACTAAAAAAGGAATGTGTTTTAAGATCATTATGAGCAAGATCAGTGTTCTATACCACTAACAGACCATATCTAGCAGCCCATATCCTGCTGTTTCAGGAACTACTGTACTTGTTAGCCACCAGAGCCACAACAACTCCTCTGGTTCTTATGCAATTGCTGGTCAGATTGTCAATTTTACTGTGGCTCTTTCACCCTGCACTGCAGCAGCATTCCAAGGAAGGTATGCACCCAACAGTCTTTGCCTGTTCATACTTTGCTTCTGCACAGTATAAACTGCCCCTCCCAGTAGGAAAATACCTTAGGTAACTAAATCACATTACATCTTGGCAGGAAAAAGAGAGGGAGAGTAGTTTTCTATTTATTGTGAAACGAAAAAAAAAAAAAAAAAGGTAGCATAAGTTACTTACTTGGAGAAGATACAAAAATGCTGAACGGGAAATGAACATTATATTTAACCTAGCTACATGACAACTTAAAATTATCTTTTCTTTATTTATTGTCATATTGCAAATCTTAATGTTCTCTGTAGAGGTCTTTAAATTTATGTTAGTGATCAGAACAAGTTTTCACCATAAAATTGTATGGCTCATTCTGAGTGAGCCCTTTAGCAGAAATTAAATGCTAATATACAAAGTATAATTAGAATACAGTATGCATACTGGAGCTTTTTACTACTTATGAACATTATTTTCAAGGTATGTGATTCCCCTCTTTTGACTGTGAGGGCACAAACTAGAACAAACACATAGTGAAATGCATGAAATTCATTATGCAGCTTCTCAACTCCTCGCAATATTCCCATTAAAAATGCATAACAGTGTTCTTACAAAGGGTCAACACTGTGCACTTTGATTTAACAAAGAAAATGCTTTGCTGAATGTTTTAGACATTTCTCTGTGATGCACAAGAGTAGCAGAATTTCTGCTCTGCTCCTTCATTGTTTTTATTTGGAAGACAGTCCAGTCTCCAGATATGCATTAACAACAAGGCAAATATTTACATGTTAATAAAGACTTAGCTTACTCTAGTCAGGGAGGTTCTGTTCAAACCTGATGGGGACAAACACCTGCCAGGGAAAAGGATTTTAAAGTGGTGGTGTACGCTGCACAGAAGCATGGCATGAACTCACACCTTGTTCCCATATCACACTCCTTCTCCAGACACAGCTGTTTACTACAGGCCGCACCATCCACCTGTCAACACACCACAAAGGACAGTCTGCTGGGTCCTTGGCCCTCTCTACCCTTTTATTTTCCTGCACTTTGCAGGATGCAAGCCTCAAACAGTGTACCTATAGTCATTGTCACACTACCACGTGAATCATCCACAGTTTACTAAGTTTCAGTTAGACCATCTCCTGCATGCCCAAACCACATGCCTCTTTAGATAGGAGACCTCAGATGCATCAGAAACCAAAATAATTTGCTATAGATTACTACTTTGTTTCAACAGAGGCTGAGACTCATTATGGATAATGCTTGATTTTTTGATGCCTCAGAAAATTATCACAGCTCATAATCCATCACCCAAAACTAACAGACAACTGGTTTTGACTGGGGTAGAGTTAATTTTCTCCACAGTGTCTGGTTTGGGGCTGTGTTTGGATTTGTGCTGAACACAGAGTTGATAATATAAAGATGCTTTTGTTGTTGCTGAGCAGGGCTTACACAGAGCCAAGGCTTTTTCTTCCTGCTGCCTCCTGCTGCCACACTGGTTAGGAGGCTGGGAGGTTGGGAGCAGACACAGCTGGGACAGGTGACCCCAACTGACCAAAGAAATAGTCCACACTATAAGGCATCATATTCAGGATTTAAAGCTGGGGAAGAAGAAGGAAGGGGGATTTTTGGAGTCATGGAATTTTTCCCAAGTAACTGTTATGTGTGGTGGCACCCCGCTCTCCCGGAGATGGCTGAACACCTGCCTGCCCATGGGAAGCAGTGAGTTAATTCCTTGTTTTTCTTTGCTTTTATGTATGGCTTTTGCTTTCTCTATTAAACTGTCTTCATCTCAACCCACAAGTTTTCTAGTTTTTACCATTCTGATCTCTCTCCAATCCTGTTGGTGGGGAAGTGAACAAGCGGCTGTGTGGGGCTTGGTTGATAGCTGGGGTTAAACCACAACAGCAGACAAGAATTAGTAAGGTTTTCCTGATTTGTCTATGAACTGTCTAGTTTCCTTTCACCATTTAACATTATGTTTGCAAGAGCAAATACAATCAGGACACAGCTACTCATCACGAAAAGTGTAGGCGAAGCCAGAACCTCCACCTGTAACTTAACTGGTTTTAGCAGAGCTAGCCCAGAACTAGGCTGGAGGACTATCACATGCCTTACAGCCTAGATGGATCTCATTAAGAGACAGATTCAGTTTTTCTTCACTAAGGCAGCGCGCAGTGACATGTCTGCAGGCACCTCTTCTCCACAGATCTTCTCCAGGGCAGCCCAGTGATCTCTGTGAGTAGCCCTTCTCTCCTTCACTTGCTGAACCAGGATGGGGAAAAGGACAGTGGTTGTGTGTCACAGTCCAGGGATGAATCTTAATCCTAGAGAGCTCATGCACCTCATGCATATTTAGGGCAAGATAGGTAAGGCCAAGATTCAGCAACTGAAACCCAGATGTTCACCTCATCTTAGACTGTTGTCTTGCTTACCAAATTTTCAGGCCACTCACTTAGCTGGACTGTGCACTGACCCTTCCTGTATGACTGCAGTGAGCCAGACAAAAGGTTGAGCTCCCCAGACTTGCTCTGAGATGGAGCTGGAACCAGTTCCAGCACACAAGCAGCTCTGGGAGTCAGAAGTGTTTAGACTCTCCCAGTTGAGCTGCCGTCTTTGAGGATCAGGTTCCTAGCCATCAAACACGAATGGGTGGAACAACCAATTATGTTGTATTACTTTGGCTCCCAGTGCAAGCTAAATCAGTTATAAGATCATGTGCAGCCTGTTCTGAGGATTTGACAGCTACTACACACTTTCAAGTTGATTCCTACCAATTTGGAGCTTCTCAGAAACAAACATGGACAACCTGCAGAGAGAGAGATTCGCACATTTGGCAGAAGAGCCTTCAAAACTGAAGTTTGTAAAGAGAGTGCTAGTATTAAAGCACTATAAAAAGATACTATGAAATTAAAAAAAAAAAAAGTAGAAACGGTTTGACAAATTATAGCCCAAATTCTAAAAGCAAAAAGTTGCTGAAGGTATGTAAGCCTATATAAATGTAAATAGATGTGTGTATATATGGGTATAGATACAATATGAATGACAGATTGAGGCATCTGATCTACATACCAAAATTTTTTGAGCAGATTGTTAATTTATTTTAAACTGCATAGTAACACTTCTAAAATGCACTAATCACAACAATGTAAATACTCCTTAAGATTCATGTAACATACATATTTAGCTGATTTCATGTTTTCAGGGATTAAAAATGCAGATATAAAACCTTTTTATAATTTGATGTGCTATCATCCATGAAAAAAATTGAATGCCATCAGGAGATCCAAGCCTCCTTGGCAAAGAGTCCTATATGTATTCTTGAAATACGAGAGATTAACATTGCATTGTCTAACTGACATGTTATCCTTAAATCAACTTTAGATACTATTTTAATGATGTAATTGTCAACTGTGGAAAAAAATATAGTGAGAAATGAGATTTTGAGGATCAATAGCCTGATCATAGTTAAGGACTGTGCTACATACCCCTTGGGTTTATTTTGTTGGCAGGAAAAACATGTCAAGGATCATGCAGCTCATTTAAGTCCAGCAGGAAATGTTTGCTTTTACTCTTAGCTTTATTTAACTTTGAAATTTGGAGGTAATTTAAAAAGCATTGTTTAATTCTGCAGAAATCCAGCCCACCTGCTCCCAGTCAAAGCTGCACTTCTTTCTAAAGATTCCTTTTGAGACATGATGATTTATTAATTTCCAGATACTGAAACACACACGTAGACCCTCGCTCTCATCTTGATATTGTATGGTCTTTCCTTTCAGATTTTCCTTGACTAGGTCTCCACTTTGTTGCTTAAAAAAATTTGAAAAAAAATGTTCAGAGAGCTGTAACATCATGAATCAAGTATCTAAAATGATACTTACATAGGCTTTAAAACAGAGATGCCATTGAGAAAATGTGTACTCAGTTCATGTCTAACAATGAGAGTTTAGGTATCTATTTATTTTCTGATAATACCCAGATGTGTAGTACTCCATCTTTGAATACAAACAGAGGTTCTTAAGTTTCATAATGAGAACAGCTTATCTAATAATTCATGCGTAGTTCTAAAAAGTCAACAATCAGTAAGTCCCTCTGCTTAACACGTTGCATCACTTCACTTTTTTTCTTAGATTAAGCTGAACACTATTTTTGTATGAGGAAAAAAACACCACTAAGCTGCCATTCCTTATTTGTTTAGTAGCACACAGTCATTAATGGCCATCTTTATTAGATGAGAGATCTGAGCTTACTACACTAGTCAGCTACACAGAACCAACAATTAAAAACATCCTGTCTTGTCATTTGAACTCAAGAAGGAGTTCATTTTTGCTCTCACATTCTGAAAGAACAGGAAAACACTAAATAGGGAAACACATTCCTGGATGTTACAGGTTCTGCCCAATCTATCTATATGTACCTGTTGCGAGTACAATAGAATAGGGAAAGAAAACTGCAGAACCCTTCATCTGTTCAGGTTCAGCTGGGTCTTGCCAAAGTTTCAAACAGCTTATTCATATCCAAGGTCCAAATGCAACCTGGCTACCACCATGCCTAGTGTTTCCTCCTTGCCAGAGACAGACCTCAGAGCCAAATGAAAATGTACGTAAGACAGAGGCCCTGGACAACCAAAACTGAAATATGAAGCCCACCTTAATGCAATTCCTTAAACTGAAAATTATTAGGCACAGGACTGCATTTGTCAGCAAGACAGGCTTTAAGGAAAAACTGCTGTTCACTTAAGGTATTTCACTGTACCAAAAATCTTCACCTGAAATAAAAGATCACTTGAAAGAACTATAAACCCAAGGTACATAATTCGCTTCTATGTAACTATTGATTTGAGAAAATATCAATAAATCCTGTAAAATAAGTATTTGATTTTGAGATAATAACAATTACTATTAATTTTGTATTTAAAGAAGCAAGACTAATGTTCCAGTTCTTTGTTTGGGAAAATACTTTGATAATCAAATTAACTAATGGCATGAGTATAAAACATTATTCAATTTTCACAACCAGAAAATAATCTGTATCAATGATTTGGAAGAGTGATTCATATGATTTTTTTAAACTAGTAGAGATATTGAACATTGTCATGTTTATTTAATTAGATTATTTTATTTTGTTTACAAAGATTGAATTTAATAAGGAAATTGGAACTATATAACAAAAAAATCTGCTTTTAATAAAAATGCATCATCTAATTATTCATTTTTAAATTCATCTATTTTAAGCTTTAATCTTCTCAAATTTATGCTTAGGAAATGTAACTGAGTATTGAAAAAGACGGGTATACAGGTCTGTTGTAGTTTAACTCCGGCTGGCACCTAAGTGCCACCCAGCTACTTGTTCACTCCCCCTTCCCCCCCGAGTAGAATGGGGAGGAAAGTTGGAAATGGTAGAACATGTGGGTTGAGATAAGAACAGTTAAATAATTGAAATAAAGTAAAATATAATGCTACTACTACTAGTAACAATAATTTTAATGAAAAGAGAGATAATTAAAAGAGATGGATAAAACTCAAGAAAAACAAATGGCGCCCAACACATGCTCACTATCTGCCCAAACCTCCTCCCCTTCTGCCCAACACCCCTCAGTTTATATACAGGGGATTAAATTCTGTGGTATGGAACATCTCTTTGGCCAGTCTGGGTTGGCTGTCCTGGATTTGCTCCCTCCCTTCTTGTGCACCTGTTCAGTGGCAGAGCATGGGAACCTGAAATATCCTTGACTTAGTGTAAGCACTGCTTAGCAACACCTAAACATCAGTGTGTTACCAACATTATTCACACACTGAATCTGAAGCACAGCACTGTGCCAGCTACTAGGAAAAAAATGAACTCCATCTCAGCCAAACCCAGGATGAGGTCCCACAGTGAAACCCCGAGTTTCAACTGAGTAGCCTATTCAGCCCCTAAAATTATGAAAGTCAGGAGTGTGAGGATGAAATTCAGAAAAAAACCCCAATATTTTCACAGATTAAGCAGAAAATAACATTTTTTGAAGTCCTGTCTACAGTTTAGAAGTCGCACCTGTGGTCAGGCATCCATTTTTTTTCTTCTGAGTATATTTAAATTAATGGTGTGGCTATGCCAGCTTTTTGTATCATACCCTAGAGTAAAGATTTCCAAAACAGAAGTCATGTTGTACAAAGTAAAATAGGATATGACACCCAAAATTACCTTTCTGAATGCAAAAGTTTCTGTTCTGTTACAGCTGTTAACCAGGAGGGAGCCTTGGACCCTGTCCCTTCATCCCGGAATATGTTTGTTATCCTTAAAATTGAATTAATGGGTAAAATATGCCTAGGTTGCAAACCCTGAGCAACCTTAAGTAGGAACAATGTGATTTTTCAGAAGTAGTTGCTTTTATGGCTACCAATAGGACAAGAATGAAGCATCTCCCTGTGCATTTTCAGATGCTAAAGATGCAAAGTGTCTGGGTGACAATTCAGGGATTCTTCATGAAAAATGTAGTTACTTAAGTGTCTGCATGACTGTAGGATAAGCATGGTACAAAACATATAACCTAGCATTTTTACTCTAGTAACGCCTAGTAAGCCAAAGCAGCTGTTATTAGAGGTGTGGCGCAAACAATGAACGAAGTCTTGGGCCTGAGGATCTGCAGCATCTACGAAGACCAACTACAAAGCACTGGTGTTGCAAAATATCAAAAGAGTTGAGGGAGAGCAAAGGGCACTAGTGACAACCACTGATTACATAAACTATCTGTATATATAATGATGTGTTCTTATTTGTACATATCTAGGATTTATTGTGATAATAATCTGCATCAAACACAAGCAAACCCAAAGCCACTTAGAGCCATCATATAAAAAGCAATCTGTATATCTGAGCATTTTCTCAAACCCAAAACACGCTTCAGTCTCCAGATCTACCTCTCTATCTCTGAGTATCAGCCTTCACCTGGAAAACGTGAAAGTCAAGGTTATTGGAGTATTTCAGTACACACATAGAGATCACAAACTCAAGATCTATTGTCCAAGGAGGAGAGAGAAGCTTAGTCAAATGCACAATGCCTATACTGAAAATGTTAGCAAAACACTTAAAAGTAAAACTTTTGGATTTAGTTTAAAAAAAAAAAAGTTTGGTAGGATGTATTATTATGCAAAAGCAAGATATTATTTTTCCCCCTGCAGATTCATAAATGATGCATTTGAGAAATGGAATGTTTACATAACTACAATCATGCATATATTGTGCCTTTAGCAATTTCAATAGTATAGACAGAAAATGGAGTTATCTTCGTTATGGACTTCATATGTACAACTTCATAAGTAGCACTGCAGTTAGATAATAAAATGAAATAAAGATAGCACTTTAGGCCATATTCAAACCTTATTTCCATTTGCAGAGATCAAGGGTATAACAGGCTCTTTATTTGTAGACCATACAGTAACTTTACTAACTCAACTATGCATTTTTCCTCTAGCACAGTTACATGATACACGAGCTTCCAAATAAAAAATGTGTTTAGCTCTTCAAAGTTATTTCTTATGGCTAGTTCCCAAAGTTGAACCACATGATAATATCAAAAGATGCTTGCTATTTACTCTGTCTCTCCACCACTAAAACCCCACCAGCCTTGGCAAGAACAGCAGTTGTTAATATAAGAGTGGGAATATAAAGTAATTTAACTATACTAAACTGCATGTCAAAAAGAAATGAGTACTATAGTTATCAGCCATTTTCCTAGTTATCACGTGCATTCAATATGATAAGCAAAGAGTATCTTAGTGAACCTTGAACTCTGCAGAGATGTAGATGAATTAGAGCTTTGAAGAACATGCTTTTTTCTTATCAGCATACAAATAGATAATAGCTTGTTTTTGGCAGGGATTCTTTATAGCTAAAGTACTTCCCCCTCAGGGAATCATACTGTCATTTGTTTTTATTTTCAAAAGGAAAACAAATGGCACTGTAACTCCTAAGGGTGAAAATGACTTCAGTCTACTTTTTCCCCTGCACTCCCATCAATTCATTTTCAGTTAGATGGAATATAGATATAGTTTTTCCCCCCTTTGGCTTTCATTGCCACAAAATGTATTCACTAGCTGTACAGTAATTAACAGCTCTTGACTGGAAAACTGCCAACATGTACAACGTGACACTCTTCCTTTGAACACTAACAAAGTGCATAAGTAATTTATGTTGGATTAAATATCCCTAACAGGGACCCTTAAGTAACCCAATCACTTTAAACAGGCTCCACATGTATGCTCCTGTGCAGTGAAAATGTCAGACACTGATAACCCACTAATAGCACAGTTCTAACTATATTCCAGCCATTAGCATTTTATGACATCAATTCTCATTAAATCTGGCAAGGAAAAAGATACTAATGTTTCCCAATTTTGCAGCCAAGGTGGAAGAAAAATTGAGCAAATGTAGACAGGTGCTGTCTCCCAAAAAGGATTAACATTTTTTAAAATGTAGTTGCAATTTTCTGTTAGTACCTTTGTTTGTATTGAAAGAAAGACAACAAAGAGGTAAGGGCTACAAGGACCTCAGTGGAATCCAGCCAAGAGTGAAAGAAAAGACTGGTATTTCAGCCATTGTGCTCCCTGCTAAAGCACTGTGCCAACTCATCTTCCAACCCATTATATGAAATTTAATTTAACCTGCTATGCAATTAATTCAGATGTTCAGCCTATTTTTCTCATGGCAGAATCCCTCACACAATGCCTTATTTAAATATTAATCAGTCCTCTTTCAATTAGGACTAATTTGCTTCACAGGGTTTCTCTCATCTTCTGATTGCAGGAAAATGGAGGTAACTTGCAACGTTTGAGGATAATTAACATGGTATTTTTATAATACTGATACATCAAATGGGACCTTAATGAACCCCGCTGATTCCATTTAGTAAAGCATGCCTCAAAGTTATAATCAAGAGGAAAGCCATTGCCATCTGTTTAAAATACTAAGGAGCACAATTTAAACAGAGAATAGTTATTTCTTTAAACTGTCCATTGTAGGGGTCTGCAAAAGTCATTTTTTTTCATGGAAACTAATTGTACAGTATTTAAATGTGAACCTTTTATAATATATATGCAAACAATATCTTCCTAAAATGTAGAGAGCCTCTTAATTAAATGTTGATGAACTCAGATATAAGTAATGTTTGTTAATGTTAATTTTCCAAACATGCTGTGCATTTGATACAGAAGCAAACAGTCAGATTTTACTCTGTTCTAAGGAACACAATATTTTCTGCTCAAAACACAACAAACCACCCCCCCAAGAAAGAATAAAGGAAAAAAAAGACCTGTAGCCTTTGCAAAATAAAGGCATATGTTGTTCATTTGTTGGTTACTAAGAAAGGCAAACAAGTTAACATTTACACATGACCAGTTGCTCACAAAATGTTCCATCTGCTACAAAGAAGGTCGAAGTTCATCTTTCTTATGTTTAGAATTGCTCTACTGTTCCTAGGTAACCTGTAGTCAAAACCCATGTGACTGAGATATCAGATCCTGACTTCATCATGAAAGAAAAGTCCTTAGTGTGAAAAAATAGCAATGAAACACAGATCAGACCCCTTACTTCATTTTTGCTCCCCTGTAAATTTTAAAAGTTCATGATTAAGTATTGACTGAGCTGTAAAACTTGCTCTTTCTAAAGTCAAAAATATTAGTACACGCGACCCATTAAAGATTCCGTATTTTGCTTTTCTTGTGTAAATATACTCTCCTGAATATGTGACTATGAAAAAGGAAATGTCATCACTCTGTAAATGTCAACAATTTACTATAAAAGAACATAGTACAAACCCAAAAAAATTTAGTCACAGCAATTCTGAACTTCTGAAACACGATTTCTGGCAGCTCAGCTCTGTGTGGATTCTCAGGCACTTAAAAGTATGCTTGTGCCCTCATCAGAGTATTTTTCAGTAGTTGCAGGTCTATCAACATACCTCTTCACAAAAGCACTGTGTACTTTCATAAAACTTTGTATTAAGTTAATGATTTTGAAATTCCATTATGCTTGGAACAGGCTAAGTCTTATTGGGAAAAACTGTTAGTCAGGCTGATAGACAACCTGAAAAATTAAAAGCCATGCATAATTCAGAATGGATCAAAACCTCAGCTCAGCTCACTGGGCCTCCATAAATTATAGCAGCATTGTTAAAAACTGCCCAAAAAGAAGCATGGACAAACTGCTGTTACTGGTGGTTTTCTACCCACCCAAGGCTAGAGGGGACATCTGGGAGGACATGAATACAAACTAAAGGGAGCAAAGGAAGAATAGTCAGCTTTCTAGCAATCTTCTTCTAAGCAGTGTCATCTCTAGAGCCCCTTTTGAGCCAAAACAAACTTGTATTGTATGTAAATTGAACCATAGCCATCCCTGGGGACTGGGCTTAAGCCAGATAACTCTCCCATGTGGATACACAGAAACAAAGGTATTTTAAGCAACCTTCATATGCCTATACTCAAACTTTCACTACCTGGAAAGCACACTACAGAACAGATTTTCTGTGGTACATTTGTTTCTTTCTATAATTTTTTTAAGGCCACAGATGTGTTAAAGCCTATCTAAGGTCTGCTGTTGATAGAAGTGATATTATTTATGAACTTATAGACAAGGAAAAGTAGAAATATGGAAGTATGTCAAATATAACCTTGGCCTGAATGTGAAGGTTGACTAAACCTAAATCAAACTATGTCCAAGCATAGGAAGAGTGTTTATTTGCAAAAATCGTGAGACATTTACTTCCATTCTATACTCTCTTTTGGGGTTAATTTTAGCAACTTTTGAGTAATCCAGGTCACTATTTGCTTGAATTAGATGTGTGGATCTGAGTACTTCAAGGCATTTAACTTTATGGACTATGTAAGGAAGCTCTTCAGTTGTGGAACCATTTCCCAGTAATCAAGAATTACTCAGATTCTTCAAAGCTATCTTTTAATCCATCGCTGCCTTTATCTGGCTGAATTTTGGCAACCTTCTTCTCAAATCAGTTTTTATTTTTTTAAGGTAAATAAAAAAAAACCAAAACAACAAGACAAACAGCAAATTCTGATGTTGCACTTCAATAATATCAATAATACCTTCTTAAGAAGGACATCTGATCCAAAAGGGTAAGAGACTTGCAGATCACATAATCTAGACATTTGGATATGCTGGACCATTGCAGTTTGTTTTCATCACTGTTAAAGAATCAGAAAATACTTGGCAGTAGAATTATAACTTGTAGTTGTGAAAATTTCATAATTTTAGATCTCCCTGAAAGGAGATGGTAAAGCCAACTTGTGATCTACAGCAACCATCTGTGGTAGACAGCCAATAAATAACATATTTCTCTCAGAGCTGAAAGCTCCCTAGGTAGAATGACTATCAACTCTTTAACATGAACATGACTAAGGCCTCACTTTGTATAGCAAGTGCCTTTCCCATGGTCTAACCAGAACCAGTCAAAAAAGAGTTCTAAAATGTCAAATTTTATCAAAATTATCCTGGATGCAGCCTACAGTTAAAATAATTCCAATTCTCTGCTTTGGAATTATCCTGCATAAATCTTTTAAAGATACATTATCACTGACTATTCTGTGGCTTCTCTTGTAAAGAGTAAAGGATTTCTGGGTTGCATCAAAGATGTAACAGACTCATAAAAGAGTTTCTTGTGCTCCTGGTAGTTGACATCCAAGTGTGTCTTGTGTCATTCAGTTGGCTGTTTTCTGCCTTCATGCTTCATCTGGCACAACTCATCCCTGTCTATAGAGGCATTCAGAAAAAGGAGGTGACAGGCACCCACTGCTGTGAGGAATGAAGACTGCAGTGTTTAATCAGATAGTCCATGGGGTAAGTCTGTGCTTGGGTGAGATTTATTGCTAGAACTGGACACTCAAGAATTTTGCTGGGTCCATGAAACTTCATCATCATAGATCTATATTTCAGAAGGAATAATGAGAAAATTCTCTCTTTGTAAAGAAATCATAAAAGCAGATCAATGAATTGCAACTTTGAATGATATAGCTAAGGTGAATGCATTCAACTGAAAGACTGAAAAACTGACTGAGATAACTCAAGAGGAAACCTTACTATCCTTTGAGTATGTATGCCCATTTATCAGAATTATTACCCAGATAATTTTAAAAACTTTTATTATTGTGGCTATAGCATCTCCAGTTCCAGACTTAATGGCTGCTCCATAAGTTCCATCTGGAACTTGTTCAGAAATAGGACAGAGTTTTTACCACCCAGTTCCTACAACTGACCCAACTCCATCTTCACTTATTAGCTGAGACATCTCAAGGAATAGTAAAACTGAATGTGCAGAAAGAGGTCTGCATTTATTTTAGATTCAATAAAACACCTGTAACAAAACAGTAGGGCCAGTTAAAAGTGGAGTATGTTTCACTTAATTTAAAATATATTTCTATTTTCAAGTATGAATTGTGGTTTACATGTATGCTAATACATTTAAAATGGAAAAGTAAATATATTATTAAAAAAAAAAAAAGCAGGAAAAAAGAACCCCACTGTAGCACTAGAACAAAATCTGAAACAGGAATAAATACAAATATTTTAATTATCAGAGCAAGTTTAAAATTCAACAGTGCTCATTTTACCAAAATACACATTTACCAAAATGCCCATGCTGGAAATCATGTGACTTTTTTGAAGAGCAATGTGCCATTTCCAGACCTTAGTCCTGTATTCCTACCTCCTCTCTCCTATGCTAAACATGGGACCTAACACCTGTTGGAGTAAGCCATAGTTTACACAACACTACATTGTTTTGGGAGTGTATTATACTTCTTCTTCCTCCTTTGTTTCCTGAGTCCACATAAATTTTGTATATAAACATTGCCTCTTGCAAGAGGGAAGAGTGTTTCATTTTTTTTCTATGACTCAATTGCTCACAGCACAGCACTAGCAAAAATTTTTTTTATACCATAAGGAAATATGCAAGTAGCATGTTGGGAAAATAAAACAGATCTAACTATTTTGGTGCAAATTTCAAAGATATTACATGAAAAATAGTGAATTGAATGTATTAAAAATACCATGGCACAGTCTTAGAGCACAGAAAGCAAACATCCCCTTGTTTTACATAAGGCTCATCAAAAAAGATGGACTGCAGCCATCAACACTGCCAGAAGTGTCAATAATTAACAGATTTGAAAATATAAGCAGCTTATGCCAATCGCACACATTTGGCAAAGGTGGCAGCCACATATTTAGCAGTTGCATGTGTTACCTGGCTACTACATCCTCACTCAGTGTTCCACTTTGGCCAGAAAAAGCAGTTTTGAACTCTGCTAATATCATGGATGAAGGGCAGGTCAGGGCATCCATATGTGCAGCAGGACAATGTACATTCCTGTCAAAAGTTTTGTAAGTCTAACTTGCAGGTAGCTACACACAACAGAGCTGCTCACTCACTACTCTGCCCAGAGAGATGGGGAGAGAATTGGAGGAAAAATACATAAAATGGGTTGAGATAAAGATAGTTTAATAGGAAAGAAATAGATGTGGGGAAAAAAATAATAATAGAATAATAGAATTGTAAATCTCAAAAAAATTATGCACAATGCCACTGCTCACTGGGGTCAGCTATCCTGGCTGCATTTCCTTCCAGCTTCCTGTGCCCCCCTGGCTTCCCTGCTGGTGGAATGGTAAGAGAAGCTGAAAAGTCCTTGACTCAGGGTAAGCACTGCTCAGCAATAACTAAAATATCAGCATGTTATTAATATTATACTCACCCTACGTCCAGAACACAGCACTGTACCAGCTTCTAGGAAGAAAATTGTCTCAGCCAAAACCAAGAGCTTGTTATATCATCTCCCTTCCTTCCCTTAATTACATTGATACTGCTGTCACCACATTGGAAGGGATCTGGACCACAAATGAGAACATCCCCTTTTGGGAAAGAAAAACATACACAATTGCCTTAACTAAATATTTGGAAGCTCACTGCTTTTCAGTGAATGGAGACTGACCAATACTTCATCAATCTACCCATGCAAAGAGTAGCCAAGTCTCCATTTAAGTGTTGCCTCAATTTGAAAACATTTGAAAGAAACATGTGCCATCTCTGAAATACAAGGCAAAAGTTCAAAGAACAACATGAACAGGAGGTAACTACCAAATTCCATTATTTTGAGCCTGTAGCTCCATTTCTGAATTACAGAAGAGAAACATTAAATCAGAAAGCAAATTATTTTGTCTCCAGGAGCAGAATGATAAAAGCAGATTGAAAATAATTTTACTCCATTACCAGAGAGATGGGGGTGAGTTCTTCAAAGGTTTAGCTTCCACTGGGAATGAATAGGGATTGAAGACACTGCCCTTTTCAATCCTGGGATATGCTTCCCAGTTCTGGATTTGCCAGTCTGATGCATACAGTTGCCAGCAAGAGACCCATTATCAGATCCCTGGGAATGAGACCAGAACAGCTCCTGGTTTGAGCCATTTGCAGCATTTTGCATCCATATCCCACTCATCATCCAAATGCACTACACACGAAGAAATGAAAGGTACCACTCTATTTTTTCACCATACTCTCATTTCTATTTACAGTGACTGAATCACCCTAAATAACACCTTTTTCTACTTCATATTTACACATATCGTGTTGCTGGACAACAAAAATAATGCCTAGAAAGAATTGCTGGAGACTCAGATTTACAATCTGAATGAGAAAAACACTCACTTTGCATCTGCAGCTACATTGATACAGAAATTATTTTAAAATGTGAAACTGAGAATTTTGAAGAACTGATAACTTCAAGTCTGAGCATTCCAAAATAAACAGGTAAAAGTGTCATTGCTAAAAGAAATCACAGCTTGACAGCATGGAGAAAATAAATATAAGTGCTTGCAGCAATACTTTGAATGAGTAACACAAATATCTGACAGATGACACCTTTTTCTTGCCCAGTTCAGGAACTGCCAACAGGTTAAGCTCTAAAGCAAATTCAAAATCATGTATTATGGCAAAATGTATTCCTACTGTAGGAATTTGTCTATTTTTCAGAAATGTTGCCCCATACAAGTATTCCAGTAAGTTTTGCAAATGCAGTTAAAAAGTAATAAATTTACAAGATCATTCATTAGAAGTATTTTCAGCTATAAAGTTTCAGAAAATAAAATGAAAAATGGAGTCCTAGAAGTATTTTGTTAAGAAAGCTTTCATGATAAATTCACAAGAAGAACAAAAAGAAAATAACAAACATTTTTTTCCAACATCTCTGGGAACTTGATCTTCGAATTACAATAAAATGTGGTTCAAGATCAGATTTACTATTCTTGGGGAAAAAAACCAAAAAAACCTTATATTTTATTGGTAGTGTTCTTCTACAGCTGGTATTTCTTTCCATTGCTGGTTCTTCAACGTAGCTTTCATCTTACAAAAAAGCTTCAATTTATTACTACCTAATGACTTAGAAAAGATCCTTGTTTAAGGTGAAACGTAGTCTATATATTGTGGATGTTACATTTCAAAACTTCCAATACCATTAAAATAATTTAGTTTAGGATTAGAAACTGTGATGGGCAAAATGTGTTGCAAATGCTTAGATTTGCTTGGATATCAACCCTCACAGGCTATTTCTTTGCTATGAGATCACCTTTGAAAGATCATTTTTGGAAGAAGAGGAAGCCAGTGAGTAAAGGCAGGAACAAGGTGTCTCATACTTGATGAAGGTGAATGAAGACATGCCAGTGCACGAGAGTGCACTATAAATCTACTTGGCCAAATATAGCATGGGTATGGAACAGCTGGCTATGCCTGCCACTCCCGCTCATATTCTGCTACATCCACTGACATCTAAGTACGTACTAGTTATTACATGTTAAAGTCTGCAGAATCCATCCATCACTTCCAAGTATTAGTCTCAGCATATGGCTCTTTGGTGGACAGATGGATCCAGTTCTGCAGCCTATATTCTGTGTAATGATCACGAGTAGTATCCTTGGACTTCACTGTGATCTCATGCAACTTTAATTCCACTGACTTGAACAAAATTCCCCTGATTTACAAAACTGTGAAGGAGCTCTGGACCCTTGTTTTAGTGACCTCAGTCACACAGGCACTATTTGACAAGAAAATGTTTATGTGATCATAAACTTTAACATACTGAAATATTAAATTGAAGATGAACACATTATGTGCAGTATTTATCAAGAAAATTAATGAACCGTTAGCCAGTGAAAACAACAAAATACATTTTATTCGGTTCAGAGAAAAAAAACTGAATTGTGATTCTCTCCAGAAGTGTTGTTGGTTGCACATTGTTTTGGATTTTTTTAAGTTAACTGTTTAAAAGAAAGATAACTCTGGGGAATACAAAGCAATCTAAACAACAGTTGAAGTTTTAACTTCAGAAACACAAAGCTTCTTAAAACATATTCAGGAAAACAAGCTGTATGTAAGCTGATAAAATTGTATGCACTGATAATTCCCCCACATCTCCACTTTACTACAAAGTGAAGGTATTGTTATGTTAAACAGAAAAATATTTTTCAGTAATTCACTGAAATCCTATTTCCCAGCAACTCTTTCATGACAGGCAATGTTATTGTAGTATTTTCACAATGCATGATTACAGAACTTGTTAACAAAAAAACCGAAATGAACAAAGAAGCTGGTAGGAAATGGCAGGCATGGCCATCTCCAGGTCACCAGTACTGCAAGGTTAACAGATGAAAGGGAAGTTGTACTGTGAATTGACAGGGGAGTAAGAGGCTTTTGCCCCCATTAGCTCTGGCCAGCATGAGCTCTCATATCAAAGCCAGAGCTTGTGCTCACACCATTACGTGGCACCAGACCACCCAGCAGGATCACTGTAGCATCTCAAAGCAGACCTCAAATATGGCTTTTTTCCCATTCCACTGGGTAGAAACAGATGTGTGAAATGTCCAGAAAAGTGGACAGACACCAAAGTGGCCAAAACACTCTTGAGCAGCATCTGTCATCTGCTGTAAATGCACGTCAAGGAGCAGTTGGCCAAGGAAATTACTCACGGCCTATTGCAGAGTTCCTCCTAAGCCACACACAGCCCTGGAAGAAATGTGTTGATGTTCTTGTCTAGGTTTGCCCATGGTCATGCATTTAGCAGCCAAGCAGTGAGACAAAATTTCCATTTTGGTCAATCGAGTATTTTCTACAGGCCCTAAATGTACCTCATCAGAAATGCTGAACATTTGCAATATTTGAACATGGGGTGTTATAATAAAGATATTACACATGTGGAAAGATGACACTAAGCACATGGGGCTGTTTAACATTTCCTCAGAACCACAGACTCCCTGTGAGGACTGGAGTATTTGATATGGTTATATACAAACATAGAAAGTCAAAATGTCTTCATGTATTTCAGCTAAAGAAAATTAAATGCTTACTACTAAATTATGAAAACTTGCATTTCTCCTGCAGTGCTAGCTTTCAATGGAGAATCAGTCTTATCTGTTGCCTTCATGAATACTGAAATAATTAATTGATTAGTCAAATGTCAACAATTGTTACTGAGGTTGTGCTATGAGATTATGTACTCACACTGAGAATCAATGGTAATTAAGCAGTTGATCAATTTAAGCACCTTTTCAATGTGTACAAAGCTCCAAAACACCAGTCCATTTGGAAAACTAAACATGGCAAGTGAAAATTCTTCATTGAAAGTGAATTTTCTTCACTGAAAACTATTTTCTCTTCAGTGTACTGATCAAAAAGGTATTTTCCCTTTCTGACATGGAGTAGAGGACTCCATGACATTGACAATGTGTACAGTTTAGACTTAAAAACAAACCCCTCTATTAGGCATTACACCCTAGCATAGATAAAATCTGACTAAAGTGACCAAAGCAGACTGGAATTCAAGCAATTCTGGTGACAACTGGGGAAAAAAAAAAAAAAAAACAAGTCAATGGAACATAACCACTTATCAGTGTCTTTAAACTATATAGTATTGTAGAGATCACACTGAAGCATTTATGATGTCCACTTCTGTAATGTACAACAGTCTTAAAAAGACTTCCAAAAATATTTCTAACATGATTCCTGTTTAAACTCTTATGTCATGTCATAAATTCTCAGCTGATCTGCCTAGTCATGAACGTCATTAATGTGTTGTACTGCCTCAATTTTACACATACATGCACACACAAGACCACACACACATAAAAGTGCACTAAATTGACTATAAAATGAGATGTACTTAATTAAATCAAGAAACCTATGTTATATAATCTAAACCTTACACTTATTTAAAAATATTTTACAATTGATTTGCTTTGCGATAATCACCTCTCTTTCACTAGTAAATTGTGAAAATATTTACAAAATCCAAAGAGGTATTCAGAATTTCCCATACTTGCAGTGATGCTTACTGTAACTTTCCCAAGCTGCAGTGGATACAGTCATAACAAAATATATTATATAGGTAAAGTGGAGTCCTAGGTGAATCTGAAGGTTATTATATTTTTTTGTATGATGTGAACATTCCATAACCTGTTCCAAGAATTATGTCAACCTTTCAAAATAAAATCTGTATCAGCTCTTTAAATCTAAAATGAAATGCTATATAGCTCATAACAACTGATATTCTATCTTGGTTGGCTTTTTATTTCATCATAACAGAAAATAAAATTTTGGTTTTACATGATTACATGGAACACTTGAAATAGACAGAAAAGGACAGCTCTAGAAAAAGTTTCAGAGAAACTCTAGGACTTAAAATGCTTCTTACCTATCTTTGCTACATGATCTGAACTCTATATTTTATAGCCCATAAATACATATAAAACACAACACTGTGAAAACCGACATTTTCCTTTTCAATTAACTGTACTGAATATTTCACTAGTCTTCCTCCTCTGAGTATTATGTAAGATATTTCTGCACAAATGTATGTATAAGAAACATGTATAAATCTATTTGGATGCACAAATATAGTATTTCCATATAAATATCAGTATTTTTCTGCAAAAATACCAAACACAACTTTAATACTACAAGTTTTGCTCTTGTTGCATACACATAGCTGCTACTGATGGTAAGGAATAAAAACCAAAACCAAAAAACAACAACCCAGAAAAGCCTTGAAGAAAAATGATTTGTAGACGGAAGAGGATTTATCCAGCATTTAAATTAAAACACATAATGGTCTGACACTGAGTAATTTTAATTTTGCTAAAATATAGACACCATAATATCATCACATAATCTCTGTATAAACTGGGGCAATTGCCTGTTCCTCCTCATTTCTTAATATGTTTGATTCATAAAGATAACAAGGCATTTTTTTTCTGGAAGTTCTCCTCATTAGGCTAAAAAAAGGACAAAAAATTAGTAAGAACTTGGCATAGGTCTGCAAGCACTCTAAAATAACCATTCTCTTAGCCTTACTGCACTGCCTGAAGAACTTCAGCAGGTTTGTCTAAGAAAATATATTGGCCTGTCCTGACTAGAAAAAATATAAACCATAATTTTAGCTGTTGTTTTCATTCCTTTTATACTGACCAATAACTCAGTTTTCTTATATCTGGCAATGCAGCCTTTATAACATAGTTTGGTTTGTACTGGCATTGTACATTTTTTGACCATTTTTCTTTAGGTGTCATGTATCTCAAACAGCTTTACAGAATGAATTACTGTGTTCGAACAAGCATTTCTGCAGTATGATATGAAGCACATGGATCAATCTGTAGGTAGTAATAAGAGAAGGAACATGATTGTTTGTAGTTGTGGATTAACCTTTGGAGTTTTCAGATACGGAACTCAACAACCACCAACTGAAAGAAAATCCCAGCATGATGGTTTAAATGAAGGATAAAATCTGTAACAATACAACGTCACCTAATCGAGTTTGCTCTGAGATGTCTCTAACTCAAGCCTTAATGGCATGATGTAGGCCCCAAACATACAGCCTTCTTCTCCCACCTGCACTACAAGTAATTCTACAAGTCTGAACTTCTGGATGTTTAGAAAGATGGAGTAATAAATGCTCTAGGACTGAGATATAAGAACTGCTATAAGCCATCACTGCTTTTGAGCATTTTCTATGAGTTAATGAGAGCTACACAGAGGACCCTGAAAGGACAAGTCCAATATTTAAAATCTTATATCTCCTACTTTAAACATTATTTCTTTACCCTCCTTTGAAATGAGACTATACAAAATGATAACTCTACTTCCAGAGCCATTGGGTTATTAGAATATTCGTAATATCATGATTACAGATCAAAGTATAGAAAAAAGTGTAAAAACGAGTAGACAAAAATACAGACTTCTACAGATAGGCCAGTATTAAAGTGACTATTAAATAAGCTTATTTTAATAATTAATCAAATAGCTGTATTATAATAGTAATAGATGTAATTAACTCAATTATAAACATTTCTTATAAACATATAAAAGATTGAAATTCATTAGCATATAAAAATCACTACAAGTTTTGGTCTATAAATACACTCAAATGAGACTTTTAACTGCTGAAACCAAAATGCACAATATCATCCAGAATTCATGAAAGCCAATACAATGATATCAGGATATTCCTTCTATTTCACTGAGTCTTCTCAACTAGCAATCTTATCATTATAGCTCATATAATTCTTGCTTTGATATACTATGAGCTATTTTCAGTCTCAAATTATCTCCAAAAGCCCAGCTACAATTTTCTCAGATAATATTTCTGTTGACTTCAAAGTTTCTCTGGTTTACATAGTGCAACTCAGGCAAGTATAAGATCAACATGTTTATTACAAAATTTTATTGCCTAAAACTAAAGTTAATTAACTCCTTTATGCTAAGTGGAGGACACCACAAGACTTATTGCTTCAGTAAAAGACCTCAGTAATATTTTCCGGAGAGGGAGGGAAGGAAGAGAATAATTTCTAAGAAACAAAGTTAAAAAAAGTAGTATGACAAGCAAGTTAAAAGTGGAAGAAACACCATGACCACAACACCAAAAATAGTTTTTTAAAAATGGCAGCACAAGAAAAAGACCAATATTGGACAGTGCAAAGCAAATGAAAGGCATTATGAAAACAGCTCACTCACACTGTATTTTGTTCTAAAAACATATGGAATTCATGTTTTCAGTCTGTTAGTATTGAACACTATAAATGGCTTTAAATTTCAAAAACCAATAACATCCATGACATTGCTTTCTATGACAAGAGTTACATACAATATTATATACTAAGTATGAGCATGAAAATTTTACTGTTACCAGCTGTGGTGTCTAAAAAAACAACTAACCCATCTCTATGCAGTGGCAGCAGGCAGCTTGCCTGCACAGAAGGCTGGAGAGGTGCTCTTATAAAATCCAAGCACAGGATTCTGAACTTCTCAGGAGTCTTTACATTGACTTCAAAGCACTGATGATACTTCACCTACATAATTGTCTTCTCCACCCTTCCAGAATTAGTGATTCCATACGTAAGAGATCTAGCACCTTAAGGAATTAGCATGTATTTAATGGAGGAAAAAAATGTGCTATTTAAAAATATCTGTAATTATTGTAGCAAAAGGAATTAATAGACCTACAGACATTACACACCCCTGTTCATTACAAAATGTGAATACACACCAGAGACATTATTTTTCTTCAAGTTCACTGAGTATGTTTTATGAATTTAACATTTGCTGCTATTTATGATTACTGAATTCAAATTAAGGCTAGAAATTAACTCATCCCCTTTCTGCATGTGAAGCACAGTGCATAGCTATGAGATGCCCAGGAAATAAATGCTTACTCAAGAATTGCAGCTCCTTTCTGCCTCTCCCACAGTTTAAGAGTGGGATAGAAATCAGTGAGAGGCAGACTTGGAACTTTTTATGCCCTCCTTCCCCACAATGGGGCAGCCCTGGTTCCTTCCAACAGAATGGGGGAAAACAATGGCTCCTGGAAACTTACTTTCACATACAACCTTGTGCAATGGATAAACACTCATGCCAAGAAAGGGGAGGGAATACACTGCATTTCTTTCTTCTTGTCAGAAAACCCAATTTGCTCCCAAGCAAAAAACATCCTACTTCATTCTGTAAACTATCCCAAAGTGAAGTATCACATAAACAAAAATGTAGGCAAAAAACAACAAATGTAAACAGAACACCTCAAATTAAATTAAACATAAGAACTATTCACTAATTACCTAAATACATGAGGATCTATTTAGGATATATAGAATTAAATTAGTGTGAGAAATTTTTAGAAACTTAAGCAGAGGAAGAAAACAGAAGCTGAATTATACATAATCATGCCCTCATGACATCTCTAAGTGTATGTCAAATTAAAGTGCTTAAGAAAAATGCAGGAAATCTAAATGTGGTCCTGGACCAGCTAAACCTGGGCTCCATTTCAAAGGACTTTTTCTCCAGTTGTCTGCTGCCTCTTTTAAACCTGATAATGGAGACTTGGGTCTGGTCAACTTCAGACTGGCATTTGTCTTTGATGACTTATATCTTCTGTGCCTGATTATCTCTTCAGGCAGCTAGTTTCTGATAAAGTTACTCTAAAAAAAAGTCTAGTATGAACAAGCAATTTGAGACCAATCTAAGTACATTTACCCTTTCCAACATTAACTTTCAAATGATACAGACTAATCAGGCCTTTGTAATTTGCAAAATCTGGAAAATGCCAGAGCTCCATGAAACAGTGATTCAAATGGTGACAAGTTTTCATTTGTGTTCAAAGCACTGTCCTTTATTGACGGATGCCCTGGTGGCAGGGTAGTGGACTATGAAGGCTCTGCTGCTTGAGTTGGTGATAAATTTTAACAGCTGAAGGTGATTTGTTTGGGGCCCAATCTTGCAACCTCTTCCGCAAGCATGTTTCAAATATTGTTCTAACTAGTGTTCCTGCAAATGAAGTAAACTGCAGATAAGACTGAGTCGGGGGCTTGATGTTATCTGGGGAAGCTGCTTTTCAAGTCTTACAGCAGATCCTTGGACTCTACGTGTTTTTTCAAGCTTGAATTATGTGAATGCATATGAATTTTCATATGAATATGAATTTCATAAATATGAATATGAAAAAGAATTTTATCTGCACTTGAAGATATATTGTTCATTTTAGAAATACAGAATACACTTTTCTAAATTCACCAGGACATTGTGATATGATTTTCTGCTCAACAAAGAAAAACACTGAGATATCACTGTTAAACTGATACTGTCAAAGTGTGACTTAACAAAGCTCATAATACAAGGGCTAAATCAGATTCCTTCATGTGAATAGTTTCAGTAAAGCAAGCAGTCCATACTACTGCAGACAAATTTCAGCTTTGGTGCTGCAAACTGTTAGCTTTAAATGCACATGACTGCATTTGTGGCTTTAGGTGACATTATTATACAATACCAACATCATAAAAATGTGACTACACTTCAGTGGTAGTGCAATGATTCCAAAAGGTAATTTCCAGAACTGTTTTGTTTCACACATAATAAGCCTGAACTTAAAATGTTCTTTTAGACTGTATTGTACCTAGAACATGTGACTTTTTTCTTCAATCCAGCTGATCTTATTAGCCAAGTCAAGCTAACCAAGCAACTGGTCAACCAACCAATCAGCACTGGCTTTACTTCAGAAAAAAAAATCATGATCAACCTTACATAAAAAGAGCCAAGACTTGCAAACCAAATAAAAATTAGATAGATAGATAGATAGATAGATAGATAGATAGATAGATAGATAGATAGATAGATAGATAGATAGATAGATAGATAGATAGTACTGTAGCTATACCTCTATTAGAAGAAGAAAAAAAAAACCAAAAAACAAAGTCCATTTCCTGCAAAGGACTTAAATAGAACTTCTGAAGCACAGAAGATACCAGCCTAACTAGAAAGGTAGGGATGTGCTCTAGCTCCCAGCAATCCCAATGAGATCAGGAAGCTTTTTTTACAGAATCCAATAAAATCACAGCATTTCTGGAATTACTGAGTAGGCTGGTATAAGCAGTACTAGACAGTAGCAGATAACCTTGAAAAATAATTTGCCAGCTATAACTGATATGAAAATTTAAATTATATGACTGCTATATGTAGGACACCAATCTTAAATTAGAAAGAAAACACCCTCTCAAAGAGTTCCATGCTAATTTATGCTTTTTTTCCTAACCATACAAATGAACAGGTGCATGGTTGTGAAAAGCGCTGTTGAAGAAGTGCCCTGTTTGCCAGAATTCAAACAGAAAGAAGAAAAACTTCCATGAATGCAGTTATAAAAATCTCTAAAACTTAACCTTTAATCTTCTTTAGCTAAATAAATGAACTAAATTTAACTCTAACAAGAGAGATTTTAACTCTAACAAGACATATTTACAGTGACTGACTTTTACTATGTAGTGAATTTTTGCTTATCAGATAAAATCTTTAAAAATAATATTATCCAGTAGACTTAGTTTTATACCCTCATCAGCTTTCATTTGTTCACAGGCATATGAAAGCTGATGAGTGGAATTTAAAGGAAAATTATAAAGGCATGTAGTTGTTTAATGGTTCATGATATTTTTCCAGTTTTGTAACATAAAAGCCAATTATTTGAGATAGGGCATTAGCTGCCAATTGAAAGTATCCATGTTTTCTTTTTTGCCCCAATCATTTTAAAAGCCTGAATTACCATCACCAATTTATCATATTGCATAGAGCACTATACAACTCACTATGAAAAACTAAGACATTATCCTACAACTTTTCTTATTCCAAGATGAGCAATAAAAACCTTAGAAAACAATCATAGTAGAATGAGATCAGGCTTTTAAGCACAACCAGAAACAATCTAGGTACAAATTGCACAACCCATGAGGATTCCTATGCAGCATCATGCTCCAGACAAACTCTGATGCCTTTGCTGTCCCCATCCTAACACAGTGGCTCATCGTAGGAATCTACAATATTTATCAAAATTCACAAAAGCTGTGCTATGTTCTCAGGGCTGAAAAGGCAACCTTGCTCACATTTTATATGTTATGAGTAGTCACTCTTCTCTATGAATTCTCCACCTATGAAGTTTCCATCACAGGCAGAAGTTGCTTTCACAAGTCACTGATGAAAAACACAAATTGCTGTTGAGCATGAACTTATGTTGTGCACACAGGGGATCATTTCTTCCCGAAATGCACAGACACCCTCTGCTCTCTCTGGTTCCTCTCCCTCTATTCTGTACTGTGGCTGAGTTGATGCAGCACAGGGACTGAGACCCACTCTGACCCAGCCTAGGGGGAACTTGCATGCTGAAGATAAGCCCTAAAATGCAGCTGTCAGTCTCCCTGTTAATGTGCTGCCATAAAACTGCAAACTACAAAAGAGTTTGTCCTTCAGAAATCAGGACACATAGGGTAGGCAATCTAAGCCTGGCCATCAAGGCTGTGATGAAAACCTGTGCATGTACATTTTGTTATTTATAATATCTAATTTGCAATTATTTGTAATAGGAGGAAATGTTTGAGGGAAAACCACATAATTGCTAGATGTAATTCATTCTATAGCCTTTGCTATAGTTTACAATGAGTTTTATTACTAAAAATATTTTTACTATTATTACTAAAAATTTACAAAATATCCAGAATGTTAAGAGTGAATGTTAGGTTATGCAATACAGAACATAGGCCTGTTTTTTCCAAAGCTGTTACAGCTGTTATCGTGAAGACCAAATCATTGGACAGCAGTTATCTGCTATACTTCTACTTCAGTTATTTAGATAAGAAAATAACTGTAGTACTGGAGATGCTTACCAAATGGTGTCTCAAGTTATTTCTAAAATAGAGTAGGACTAAAAGTCATGAAAAGTCTTGAAAATTACTGCTATCAATTTTTGAAGTTAGTGCCTTAGTGGTACAGATACTGAGCATCTTGCATAAATTAGAAGTATATGATGTGAAAGACAGCTGAACCAGGCCCTTACAGGTAAGTAATGGTGAAAGCAGATTGTAGTAAAAGCACAATTCTTCAGTACCTCTTCAGAAGTCTCTAAAAATACCTTCAGGATTTCTTCTTTTGTAGAGGCAACTTTCTGAGAGCTCTCCAGGAGCTGTGGACCTTCTTAAGCAAGTAAGAATGAGTGATGGGTTTTTACAAGCAGAGGGGAAAGCTAATAATTCTTCACAAGAGGAGATAAGAAAGAGCATTTTTTTTTTGCTTAGCCACTCTACTACTTAAAAAAGAAAAAATAAAAAAAAAAGAACTTTAAGGAAAACATGGATGACAAACAAGAGGGTTAAACTAACATAAAAATAAGAACATAGAAGTTGAATAGGAGGAAAAAAAAGAAAATAAAGAAAAACATTAAAAGTATTTCTGAGCCCTTCTGAGAACTAGATCAGAAAATTACATGTCAAACTACTGTAATTCTGTCTATTATTATGTCTTAGGGGACACTGATAGTATTGCAATGGGAGTAATTATTATACATACACAGAAGATGCATTTAAGGGGATGGGAAAATACCACCACTTTAGGAAGTTTTACTAATTCCATGACATTATATTCCACTAAAAATTAGAATTATTACCATTTTTATCTTACTCAAAAATGCATTATGCTTTTTACCTGGTAATATTTAAATGCTCTCTTACCATGCACCTTTCACCAAACTGACCACTCACTAACTGCTAAAATTATTCTATCATACTATGGTAGAAATATTAATACTGTCAGGAATGTACAAGGCTCTGAAATGTTGTCAAAACAAAGAATATTGATCTTCTTAAAACACTGCAGTTAGTATATAAATCACACAAAAATGACTGACATTAATATGTGCCTTTTGTGCAAATGCACTTTATCATGTACCTTTTTGACAGTAATAGCAATTTATTATACTGCATGGCACCTTAACATACTGTACAGACAATTTTTTCAATTTGAGAGTTTCCATTAAAAGACAAAAAAACCCAGAAGTTGTTGAGCAAAAAGAAAATTAACTGTCTTAATTCAGTTTGATTTAATACCTTGTCAGTTTGGTGCATTTTTTACGATTCTTTGTATAAATAAAAAGTTGAAAAGAGCTATTCTAATGGTAATTTGGATCAACCTTACAAACATATGATTCCAGGTTTCTAAAAGAGGCCCACTTGAGGGGGCTTTAAAACTGAACAAAAAGAGCCCTAGGGCTCTACAACTCACATTTAACCTACTTACATGAAAAAGGAACTGCTTTGGTTAAGAATAAACTTCCACAAGCTCAGGTTCAAACCAAACATGCCAGCATATTAGTGAGGAAATGAAACAGCAAATAGTAACTCCTTTCATACTTGTAAAAGAATACTGTATTTATTTAAACGCTTTGGCAGAAATTCTTACTTTAATTAAATTGCATTTAGTGCAATAACATTTTCATAATTAAGAAAAAATAACCAATTCATTTTAAAGACCTATGAAAAACACAGCAAGATAAAATATATGGAGAAAACATGTAATTGTGTGAATAAATCTGTCTGACTAACATGGGACATGAGTCAGGAAAAAATGATAGTCTGTTTTTTATGCTGGGCATGCCTATGCAATGCAGTCACAGTAACTCAAAGAAATTAACTTCTGTTTGGAAATCATTCTAACTGGTACACAGTTTACAACTGTGGTTGTATTGGATGCATTTTTTTCCTTCCCAATAAAATTTCTTGCTCCCATCATGCATGTTTTTTTCTTTATGTCCACAACAAAAGTGCTGGACTGTACCTTAGAAAAGAAGATTTAATTTATTTCATTCTGCTCTACAAAGTGTAAAGAGAAAGAAGAGAAAGACACTTTCTTTTAAGACCCCTGTCACTGGCCACTACATCACAGAAATCAAAGACTGTCTATGAAGGTTTTCTTTCAGCACTTTGTGTAGCAATGAGGTCAGAGACAGGGAAGTGGTTTCACTGTCAACATGAGGGTGACGACATACATTTAAAATAATAGAAGCAGCTAAAAACAGAACAGAACAAAAAGCTAATTATCCTTCCATGAAATGGTCATGATCATTCAATCCACGTGCTGGCAAGCTACCTTAGTTTAAAACCTATGCCTACATTCCTGAGGTCCTCATCATGGGGATAAAGTATATCAGATTAGTTTTAGGCATGTGTCATTGATTAGTTTTAATACTTATTAAGAAACCTTTGGAATGGAAAAAATTACAAAGTCTACAGTAACACTTTCTATTTTTCATGTTCACCATACAACTGCTTTATCATTTCAATCTCATCCTTCACCAGGTCATTCAAATATACATTTATTTGGAAACAATAGTGCAGCTGCTGCTTGTTTGCACTGTTTCTAGAGTTACTCAGCAATTTAACTAGTTCACTGCTTGCAGAAAGGAAGAGAAGACACAGCAAAATTTCAGGAAACAGAGGCACAGAGGCCAGTGTCTTCCATTTCATCTGTTAAGACCTAGTTAATTTGCTCAATATTACTCCAGCTGGTCAGGCAAACTGGTCAGGCATCCTTGTTCACATGACTGGAAATTCATTCACCAGCAGTTGATAACTATTTGCCCTTACATCAATATTGCCCTTTCACTTAAATTGCTCTTTTCCCTCTCCAGAGTTTTTCCACCCTCAGATAGTTATGAGTGAAACAATCTCCTCCCTCATCCTTCTTTTTTGGCAGACTAAACAAACTGAGATGTCTCCTGCATGCCCATGAGCTCAAGTATCAGGTTTAGTCTGGATGTGGTAGCACCTCAGCCACTCGCTGTGCAGGGTACACTGCCTTGCTCAGGAACCACGATATATCCCCTGCTCTTGGGGACTGGACCAAAGCACCCTTGTCAGACACAGCTGTCAGCATAACAATAGACACTGTTTGCTCCCTGCTCCCTCCCATGATCATCCTAACAGACCATCCCTATACTTGTTTCATTCAAACCTTGTTTCACTTGAATGCAGGTGATCAGACACAGGTGATCACACCAGTGTCTAGCATAGCACCTTATCCACCTTCACCAGAAATCTTCCCCCAGACAAATCTGTGTATGTTTGCTGTAATTATTGTCATGGCTCATGTTGGCAGTTTTTATCCTTCAGCAGGTGGCCCATTCTTCTCCCTGCTCCCTGCAGCCAGCTCTGCTGTTCTGCTGGGTGCAAGCGACTCCACCCTTTCACAGCACCCCTGAGAGGCCAACCTTTAGTGCCTCACACTTCTTGATATGCTGTGACTTTTTGTAGCAATGCTGCCTCTCCATTTCTGGTTATCAGCAAAATTAAGGCACTCTTATTTGTATGACTCATCATAGCATTCAATAAGAAAACATTCAATAAGATCTCGAATCCAACAGGTCCTGTGATTTCTTTCACCAGTCCTTTCAGAACCCTATTGACTTGATAGAGGTAACCTAACCTCTCTTAAGATTATTATGCACAGCAGTGTATTTCCATACTTCTCTACCCAACTACTCAGTATTATTTTTCTTGATTGAACATAACATATTCCGTTCAAGTGTTGAGATGCTTATAAACAATTTCTACTCTCTACCTATCTGTACTGCACAGCTGCTATACTTCTTTCCTTGTTCTGTTTTCATTTATAAAGTTGAAAAACCTTGACTCTCGGTCTTCATATCATTTACAATGTCTAACATGTTTTATTTCTTAACCATTTTCTCCTCCCTAACAAGACTTCAATCCTTATTACTTCTCCTAGTAGCATTAGTCTTCTTGGGATGATTTAGGAAGGGCCTAGAGAGGAAGCCATAAAAGGAGTGGCTGAGGTCACTTCTGTTCAGCCTGGAGAAGACTGAGGTGAGACCTGGTAGCAGTCTACAGCTTCCTCATCAGGGGAAGAGGAGGGGCAGACACTGATTTCTTCTCTTCTCAGTGATCTCTTCTCAGTGACAGGGCCTGAGGGAAGGGCCTGAAACTGTCAGGGAAGGTTTAGGCTGGACATCAGGAAAAGTTTCTTTATCCAGAGGGTGGCTGGGCACTGGAACAGGCTCCCCAGGAAAGTGGTCACAACCCCAAGCCTGACAGAGTTCAAGAAGCATTTGGACAATGCTCTCAGGCACATGGTGTGACTCTTGGGGATGATGATCCTTGTGGGTGCCTTCCAACTCAGGATATTCTATGATTTTATGATTCCTCCGTCAGGCCTAAAGATCTCAGAACTTAAAAACTCTTTTTTTAAGCTTCTGCTTTAGAAATAAAGCTCAATGTCTACATCTTTGACTGCAAAAATGTCCCAGTTTCTGTTTAATTTAATTTTTCAACTCACAGGTCTTTATTTTGAGATGTGTTTTAAAGACACTACAAAACGCTATCTTTCTCCTATCAAAATGGGAAATGAGAACTCCTGTCTCCACATACTTCTCTTACTCAAATAAATCCTTCTAACAACACAGTATTCCTTTCTTTAGGAAAAAAAGCCAAGCAATCCAATTTACCAGCTTATAACTGCTCAACATACTGCTTTGCTTTCTGCTTCTCTGGATTTTCCTTATTGCTCCTGGCTGCAATTGTTCTTTAGCCATGGTTAGATTTCTTTTCTTATCAATCTTCCCATTTCCAAATTGGAAAAAAAAAAATCAGGAATAAGACTTGAAAATAAGTGTACAGAGGTACATTAGATGTATGTGTACATACAGACTACTATTTGTATACAAATATAGGCTATTTCTTTGTAGTTTAATCTCATCCTGCAGCAAAATTTCATTGGTCCACTGGGTTTTTCAAAGTTTCTTTAAGAAAAAAACCCCTCTTCTTTCTCTGATCTCTCAATTAAATTTGACTCTACCAATGATCATCCAGTCAATACTGCTGTTCTACTGAAATGTTGTCTTCTCTGAGTTTTTTCCCTAGACCATGGCAGGGATTTATGGCAGATGACAGCATTACCTTTCTCAAAATGAATTCTAGTCTGTAGATTGTTTTTAGCTCCTCTGGTGCCAAATGCATTGATCCTTTTCAAGAAGAAACATCCAACTGCATGTCATGCCTTTCTCAGATGCTGGTGGAGATCATCTGGCAGTCTGTAGCTCACAGTTTCCTATCTTGTGCAATTTCTAGCTGTTTCTGGCTCCCAGCCCCTCTATTATCTCAGTCTTGCTTTCTAGAGATAGTATATCAAAAAATTGCTGCAGAGCAGCTATCTTTTGACTGTTCATTTCTCTTCCTTATTTCCAGTACACCAAGTCCCTATCTTAGTTTTATTTCTTCCCCATTATTAAATTTCTTCCTCTGCTTTGCTAGGGGGTCATTCTTTGCAACCAGAAAATCTGGTCCCTCCAGATACATTTGCCCATTAGACACGTGCAGATCTGGAGATGCTCATGCAACTTAACTCTCTTCCGTTTTTTTTTTCCTCACACCTTCACATCCTCATCTGAACTGTCATGCACTCAGGCACACACTTTCATTCCTCATCTCTTGTCTTTCACAGTTTTACAATTAGGAGTTTTCATTCCTTTGGACCTTACTTTTCAGAATGCTATGTTTAATTTATTCACTGCTAAACTAAAACATGCCTGAATATTCAAATGTTCAGACAGAGGAATGTTTTAATTAGCCAATACATCCATCTGATATTTGTCTGATGTAGTTTGGATTTTGAAATGTATAGTATAAACTACAAAGAAAATCAAATTACACAAATTCACATAGAGAATGAAATATGATTACATAAGGTCTCTTAATGCCTGAATGAGCATACTTCAGATTTTCTGTACAGCAAGTTGCTTTCCATTTCTATCCAGAGAAATAATGTGCTCCGTCGCTTCATTTATTTATTTGAATTATCACTATATTAAAGTAAATAATGCAATGTACAATGTTTATTTAATATAGAAATAAGAAGTAATTTTAAAAATGTGGTTTTCCCCAACAGGTATGCACTTAGCAAACTAAGATTAAGACTTTGGTTAATTATGTTACCATGTATTAAAGAAAAAAAAGTGGCTTATATACTGTATGTGAAAAAAAAAACCAGCACAAGGGAAAAACATTAAGTCACATAAAGCCTTTTCCTTTCATTTTTAAAGTATTTTCTTTAATGAAATTTTCTTCTGAACATTGGCCTGTATGTGGTATCATATCCTGACTGATTCAGTCCAGCAGTATTTTGTTTTACCTCTGGCTGTCTGCAATTCAGTCCCTACTGCCTGGCAAGATGGAGGCTCTCACATTTGCACAATTCAGAAGCCTGCACTTTACAGCCAATTAATCAGAGGTAACATAGGCTCAAGTGTGCTTTTTTATAGAAAGCACAATAAAAGATAAACAGCCTTATGCCCTGAGAATGGGTAGTCTCACCTGCTCTTGGGCACTCAGAGGACTGAGAGTCATGGGGCATGAGGCACTCCCTGTTCCATGGCAATGTGCTGGGCAGATTTGGCCACAGCAGTGTCTCCAGAGCACCCTGGATGTGAAGCGTCCCAGGCATATTGCAAGAGGAAGAGCTGGAGTCACAGCTGATCCTGCCTTGCACCATCTAAGGCCTCTACACCATTGCTACCACTATAGCATAAATGAGATCAGGACAGACACCAGCTGACAAGAACTACTACATATCCTATTCCTTTTTTCAAGTCAGAAAAAGTGCTGCGAATATTTTATGGCATATTTAGGACATTATTAATTTTTCATTTTCTATCAAGGAATGAGTGAAGAAAATCATTAATTTACAGACAGCAACTGATGTGCTTCTCTTACATATTGCATTTTGAGCCTAGACATCATGCTGACAGTACAACTGCAATATGAAAGGAATGAGAGGAAAGTATTCATGGAAAAATTGTTTTTATCAACATTCTGACATTTTATTATATCCTCCATTTCTGTTAATTGTACCAAGGAAGCAGACACAAAATTACATGCACTATGGTATGTGCAACTCTGCGAACTCAACTACCTCTCTACAGCAGCAATAAATACCTAACTATGGACATAAATAAGAAAGTATAGTTCAGGAGAAGTGGTGATGAATGAGCCCATCAGGGAGAACAAACAGCCCAGAAGAAACTCCCAGATCTGATCAGTTTAATCTGGGGTACAACTCCAAATAGAAGAAGGCCAATTTTTGCTGGGTACAACAAAATACAAAGTGTGCTCCAGTGTGCATCTCAGTGCAGGCCCTCAAACATGTCCTGACTTCAAGATGGAAAGACAGATGAGTGTCACCAACTCCCAGCCCATGGAATGACCCCATAGGGAAATCTACAGAAAAGAGGGGAATGGATCTTCCATCAGGTCTCTAAAGCATGAACGAGGTCTTTGGGCTATCCTTAGATATGCTCTCTCTTCTTTAGCATGTGGAGGCACAAAACAGTATGTAGTGATTTTGCCACTGGCTCTCCAGCTTATATGTTCAGAATGACCCCTCTCCCAATCTCCAGGAAAACTAAAAACACAAACAAAAATGGAAGGACTCAGTGTAAGTTTTCACCCTCAAACATTGGTGGCCAGTAAAGGGCATCTAAATGTGTATAGTTTCAGTCAAGATGCAACATTCTTATGAAAGTAACAGCCATGTCAAAATGTACAGGAAAAATTAATGAAATAACATCTACAAAACTTAATTTAAATTTATTCTGTAGTGCAAAACAAGGACAAAACCACTCCTAAGCCACCTGCAAACTGGAATAAACTTGGAAATCACTTCTGCACCAAAGAGCTTGTAGGATGTTTTGAAAGAGGATGGAATCTCTCCCTGCAAGCTTCTGTGTCACTTCCTTAGTCAATTCTAGCCACAACAGGACAATGTGAAACGAAACCAGTAGTTTATATTGCTGAAAAAATAGTTATTTTAAATACAGGTTATTTCAGAAAAAAGGCATTATCAAGAACTGGATATGTACTGATCTACTTGATGCTAAAAGAATAAAAGTTAAAAAATATAGAGTTTATCTTCAATGTGATGCTTTCTCCTACAGTATTCAAAGTGACTACATCTACAATATAGAGCTCATACTTAATCCATGAGGCTATGCAGCATAATCTATCCAATACCTTGGGCTATCAACTCTGTCCAGCTGGTCATTAATCCCCAGGAAATAATCTGCACCTCAATTGTTACTGCTTAATTAAATGTAGCGATCCATCTGACATACAGAATAAGGATAGAAAGAAACCCTAATAGAAGGTGACTCCTCCAGAATTGGAACTCACTACCTTTCCCTTGTATACATAATGTAACACAATGTTTGGTTACAGTTTATATGGGTTTCTGTATATTAAATTACTTCGGAGATGCTTCCAATTGAATGCAGTATAAATATATGTCAGTACACAAATTTAACCAAGAAAACATAGAGAAGATCAGATAACTCTTCTGTATCTATTCTGATCTTTTAAGTTCCTGAAAATAAGATCTGCTTACTCATTTGGATCTGCCCTATGCATACTATGCCTACTCTTGGCAAAATCCTGTGATGATAGGCTTTTAGAGCTACTAGCAAAGTTAGTACAGCTTGGCAAAACAGCTTAGAGCAGGTTTTCACTTAACAGTGAAAGAAAACAATGCCTTTCTACTTCAGAAAAAAATATGACAACATGTATGCATTCCATGGAGATGAAGAATTACTTGACCTCTGTATTGCCTCTTTAATATAAAGAAGATAAAATCTTTACATTAGATCTTTCTCCAGAATTAAAAGAAATTATGATTCCGATGTTTCCTGATTTATCAGAACTATGTAAATGACAAAGCTTATTACATCAAAGCTGATTCTGTAATGACTGTAGATCTTCTGCTAACTTTTCCTGAATCACCACCATAACTCTCAATTCAGTATTTCATTATTCACTCAGCTTAGGAAATAATATTTGATTGTCAAGCAGCCGCAAAGAAAAGCAAACATTTTGCATTGTAAAACATGACTAAGATAAATGAAAAGAAGTGGGCTCAACCACACAGTGAACACAAGCTAAAAGGTACAAAGGGAGACAGGGATCCATTGCTGCTCTGGTACCTGAAGATAGAGCTGATATGGCACCAAGTTGAGAACTGAATGCAGAAGTCCTTTGAGCTATGGATCAGAGAGAAACTGAGAGAAAGAGAGAGAAACAGAGCCGCATTTACTACTCAGACCTGATGGGGGCCCTGTTAAGGTATGAAAAGATAAATCCCTCTGCCAGCCCATACACTCACCAATCTTGTTTTTAGTAAGATTATTGACAAGGAGAAGTTCTACAGCAGAGTCAGTGACAGGGTTTAGGATGTGTTCAACTATCTACCCTGGTGAATTCGAAATCTCCAACTGTTGTCATCTGTATTATAGGCAAGATCTACTCTTACTGCTTCCTTACAAGCCAGAGTACAATTCAATTTTTGAAGTGCATGTCTCAATTCTTGCTCTTCAGTTTCTAGAACTACTCACAGTTCTTTCAAATGCATGAAATATAAGAAATATTTCACTATTGTTCAAAATTCTTTTAGAGAATTGTTATGTAACAGGCATACTTATTTTTTTCATGCATCTCCTTTCTAGTATTTATTATGAATGTTATTTTCATTTATAATATTGTTTACACTGTCATTAATAAAAGATGAAGCACTATAATTATTTCATTTTCTTTTCTTATGTTATTTTCTGTTAGTCACTAGAAAATTCAAAACTCATTCATTTTATCAGAAATTATGTATTACTATAGTTTGAAAAATACTCAAAGTGAAGTACTTGTATTAATGAGAACTGATTCATAGAATTCACCTCAACTGACAGTCTCACATTGGAAAGCACCATTAGGATCTAAGTCATTTTCCTAGAGAAAGTGAAAAAGTCTGAAGCAGGTCTCAGGCTCCTGTTTAAAAGATTGAAAAGTTAGAGTTTAAATATTTGGCCTCCTGGCTGCCAAGGCACTGCTGACTCACATTCAATTTGCCATCCACCAGGACCCTCAGTGCTGTTCTCCAGCCTCTCATTCCCAGTCTGTCCACAGATGAAGGGTTGTCCCATTTCCAGAGCAGTCTCTGACACTTACCCTTGTTAAATTTCATACAGCTAGTGACTGCCCAGCCCTCTAATTTGTTGGGGTCTCTCTGCAGGGTTTCTCTGGATTTCAGGGAGTCAACAGCTCCTCCCAGTTTTGTATCATCTGCAAACTTGTTTAGTATCCCTTCTAGTCCTGCATCCAAGTTGTTTATGAAGAGGCTCAGACATGCCTTGGGTTGTCTGAAGCACTGCACTGCCTGTTGGTTTAGGGAGGTGATTGTCGTGCTTTACTCTGCACTGATGCAGCCTCCCCTTAAGTCCTCTGTGCAGTTTTGGGCGCCACAATAAAAGAAGGATGTAAAGCTATTAGGAAACATCCAAAGGAGGGATTTGAAGATACTAAAGGGCATAGAGAGGAAGACATATCAAAAGTGACTGAGATCCCTCGGCTTGTTCAGCCTGGAGAAGACACTGAGCGGAGACCTCACCGCAGTCTACAACTTCCTCACAAGAGGAAAAGGAGGGGCAGGCACTGAACTCATCTCTCTGCTGACCATTGACAGGACCTGAGTGAATGGCATGAAGCTGTTTCAGGGAGACCTAGATTCAGTATTTGTTAAAGATTTTTCATCCAGAAGGTCCTGCAGGGAAGTGGTTGCAGAACCATCCTGCCAGAGCTCAGGAAGTGTTTGGACAATGCTCTCATGCACATGGTGTGATTCTTGGAGTAGTCCCATGCAGGGCCAGGAGCTGGACTTACATCACCCCTGTGGATCTCTTCAAACTTTCACACATTGAGTAACAGCTTGCCATCAGGAAAATGGGCCCTAAGGATGTTTTTTTCCCCTTCATTGGTCCAAAATTCTATGTCTGCATATTAAAACAATACCAGACCTGATGTAACTTAATATTGTTACTTACTAAAACAAAAACTCTGTGATCCAGTCACTAGTTGAAGGCTGTATTTAAAGTGGGCAATTTATAAATCCCTTAAAGGGTGAGATACAATGGTCCAATCTTCTGCAAGAAGTCAGACATCCCAGTTTCATCTATTTGTCTTTCATGCTACATTAAGTTCATCTGTGAATAATTTAAGTAGAACATAATTTTTCAGGTGATAAATAAATTACACCACGCTTTCATATTCTCAAACTTTCTAACCAGACGTCATCTGCTACCAAATGAACTTTTGGACTTACTGCATATCTCCTCAATGCATTTTTAACTTGTATGCCAACCTGCAGGCCAAGTTCAGTCACCAACTCAAGCTCATAACATTTAAATGGCCACTTTGGAGATGCAACCTCTCTTCCTTGATTTCCAAGTATTCTTGAAGACACAGTTAAATGACAAAAGACGGGTGGCATGAAATGTAGGCCAGTGGGCATGTAATGATGCCCACGTACTGTCAGCTCATGAGTCTCCCCACCAATCTGGGGGATGCCATGTTTGTTTTCCATGCAGCAAAATAAGACAGAAACTTTTTTTTTTCCCTCAAAGGGGTAATGTAATAACAATAAAAAAAATTGTAAGTTGTGCTAAAAAACAGATGCACAACCCAAAACTATACTTTCTTATATTTTCAAAATTAATAGGTGTCAAGCTGGGAGTGTCTTTGTATCAGTTTATGATCATGATTTAATGCTTGACCAGTTTACCATAAATAAATAAATAAATAAATAAATAAATAAATAAATAAATAAATAAAATGTTGTTACCATACTTGTTTGCAAACCCAAAGCAATAACAGCTTTTGCTGAGGTGAAATAAATCTGTGTTACTGAAGTACTGTAAAGCACAACATATTAAAGATTCAATCAATCCACCTCTCACAGCAGCCTGTAGCAGTATTTCAGCTGATTTCAGTGAGAGCTGTCAGTCTCTAAGAAACCTTTGCGCATGCTCTCTGCTAACCCTCCTCCCCACCCAAACGAAAAACACTGAACTCTGCTCTTGTCTTCTGGTTCAACATCATGTCTTTCCCCTCCCTCCTTCTGCTGTAATAAATATTCACTCTCTATCCCTGTTACTGACAATAATGTAGGTGAACTCTGCACCACATACATCTGTCATTATTAATGACCACAGTGGAGAGAAACGATAGCTCACTCTTAGAAACCAAAAGGGCAAAATGCTTCAGAATTTTCCATTCACATCTTCTTTTTTAAGCACACTTGCTTGGTGACTTTCCAAAGTCATGAGCATGACTCGAACAAGAAAAATATCTCAGTGTTTAACCTTTGCATAGAAAATTGTTTGTTTAAACAGAGGGCACTTGTTACTTGGAAAGTCTCATTTGCTTATAATAATGCTATACACAGTATTTTACAGACTACACTAATACAACAAGATTACTTAGTCCACATGGTAAATAATTTTGTTCCTAGCAGCACTACATTTCTTTCAAACAGAAGGCTGAGATTGTTTTCTTTGCCATTCATTTCTCTACCAACACTGCTAAACTAGAAAGTAGAAGACAGCATCTGAACTAATTGTGAAAAGCGCTGCCAAAATGGCTGTGACCAGAGACTGGTACCGTACCCTGAACTCTTTCAGAAAGGCTGCCCTTATAATAACACTTTACTGGGACCAAATGTAAAGGCTAGTTCTTTAGAGGCAGCTGATGAAATTTTGAATATTTTTTTCTCTTGAGACAAGAAACAAAGTTTGAGAAGCTACAGCAGTTTAAACTGCATTGCTGCATAAGCCTTTGTCCCTAACATAATGACCTACTCAGCACACCAGGTGCTTTCCATGTAGAGAATGCATTGCATAAGGGTGCTGCATGGGAGGGACAAAACATTCATCTCTAGTAAATTTAGTGTTTGGAAACACTACATCTCACACTGTGCAGGGGCTGTTTTATAACACAAACTACCTACATTACTAGGTTTTTTGCTCAACACATATAGGCCCAGAAACCTCCTCTCTCCTCTAACATTTACACTGTAAATAGTTCCAGATATTTTCCTATCAGATATTCTAACCTCAAGTGAGACTTTGTAATAACCATTTGTTAGTTATGCTAGGTGTGCCTGAATGGACAAACATATTTAAGAGCAAATGTAGTGTTTGTAATGGCAAACATGCACCAAAAACCCTGTGTAAATGCTAGTCATTATGAGGTGACAAAAATGTTACCTTCTGCTTTTCTAGGTCTATATTACTTCATGAACACATTATTTTTTTTTGCAATGGGTTAAAGCTTTTATTTACATTCCATGTAAGCTATATGCTATACATATCTGTCACTCATCTTTAGCATTTATGTTGATGAAACTTGTCATGAAGGTTATTGTGACTTGCTAGAAATGGGCCTTTTCAGAACATAAATTTTAAGGCTTAAGCAGACACGTGTTAAAACCACTAATATGTTCTGCTAAGTCTCTCTTGTCTTCACTCAGCCTCCTTACAAGGTTTTAAGCAGTTTTATTGACATTTGAAATTCTGAAAATGTCAGCTCTTGGCAAGTGTCACAGTCTAAAAGTGTTATTAGTAGTTCTCTTAGGAAGTGTAAAAGAGTATTTTATAAGAACAATTTTGTCTTTCAACAAACCTTTTGGAAATGACGTGATAACCACAAATTCTGCACAGGAAAGAAAATAAACTGTAGATTCCTCAAACCATATTTAAGAAACAATTTTTTAGAAAAGTTATATTATTTGATGACTCAATAGTCTGCTTTCAAGTTGATACAATCACCACTTCCCAAAGTATTGCTAGGGGGAGTAACACACTGAGAAGGAAACCATTCTCACAACACTCTGCCTCCTTTCTCCCAACATCTCCCATCTGCTAGGTAAGTATTTGAGGGCTCTGACCCCAGATCTTCTCTAATAACAGTCCCTCCAGTCATTTTATGCTCGTTTGCAGCCAAAGAGTCTCCTGAGTGTTTTAGTCCTGTGATCCATCTCCAAGGACTCCTATCCTTCTAGTCTGAATGACCACAGAAATGCTCCAGATTGCACCTTCTCCCTTCACTTGTGCACACCATCACTCCTTCTGGAAGCCAAGTTGTGGTGGGGCTTAATGTACACCAAAGGTAACTGGTTTTTTTAACCGTATAAGCAATGTATTAAAGTCATCCCAGGCAGAGGGGAAGAGATTGACATCACACACCTCAGGGAGTTAAGCTGCATGTGTGCGTCACCAACTAGGGAAATATACTGGCACATTGCAGTTCCAGTGCTCCATCTTTGTAGAAGCAGACTCTCTAGGGTCGGGGGAAGCCCTGTGACTCTTGCTGGTCACCTCATCTTACTTCAAGTTATTTACAGTTCAAATGTCTCAACGTATCATGGGGCTGGGGGGGAAGACGTGAGAGGAGAAGCATCTCCCTTACTTTGTATAGCAGTATACTTAAATTCTGATGCATTCATTCAAAGTCTGAAAGAGTCTTGCCTAATTTTCAAACCACAAAAAATGCAAATATCCATCAGTAAGAAACACAGGAACATAAAAATCATTAATTCCACAAAATTGTTCTGAAAGATTAGTGTAAATCACTTTATCCTTAAAACCGAGAAAACATTGTGGTTTTAAATACTCAGTATTATCATCCAAGCAAATTGGCCCAGGTCAAATGAGCAAATCTAAAAAATGAGATCACTAAATTTTCTCAGCTTGATAGCTTAGTAATAAATAATGTGCTTCTATTCAATCTGTACATTAAGTCTTTTATGTGGCCTTAAGGCACAGTCTTATGGCCATGGCCATTACAGGGTAGCCATAGAAACTGACACATTTATTTCTTGGATTAGTGTGTCATTGAAAATATTAATATAATGCAGTAAATGGGGATTTGATCTAATCTACTGATGCTAGCTGAAGTTACTAAAAGGTTGTATGCTCTTCCAGTGGAAGAAGGATTATATTTGTGGAGTACAGCTGATGTTTTGGTTACAAACACCATTTAAACAACCTATCACATTTCACATACTCCACTGATTCAAAAAGGTTATATCAAACATGTAGGTATATCCACCATGAAGGTACTGGTTTCATATCATAAACCTTCTTTCTAAAGCAAAAGTGTCAAAAGTGGAAGTCTTAAAGGAAGAGAAAACATAGATGCTCTGCATATTGTGTAAGCAGGGCAACTGAAACAGCATCTCACCCTGAAAATATGCAGGGCTGTACTCCATGGACACGTCGTTAGCAGCAAAGCCTATACCCACAATACTATCAACATTTTAATAGCATTCCACTATTACTTTCACATTAAAAAAAAAGTAGGGAAAATATTTTAAAAAATCTTAATTCTTGGTTTTCTTAATTTGTAGGTCCCTATCAGGTCTCCATAAATATTAGGGTTCCCATTTCAGTTTCTTGTAATGTTGCATAGTATTGAAATTCTGACTACCCTTTACACTGCAGTATACTACATAAATTCAGAAGATATATTCTGGCAGATGAAGCATTGTTGAAAAGCTAAGTACAGCACTTTGTCCTTGAAATGTTAACAGGTAATGCCATAAAGTATTCAAATAATAATTTACTCAATCTTTCAGGGTAATTAATTAAAATGGTTTAGGTGTTAGAGAAAATCACCTTGAGCTTATAAAATTGGAATGCCTCCTCTTTTCTTCTCTGCATGCAAGCTGTTCCAATGGACTTACCACATGCTTTCCCAGTTATGGTTTTTGATTTCAGCAGATAATAAATAGCCAGGATCTAATTTTGCCATGTCAAAACCGATTATGTTTCACAAGAAAAGGTGGAGTGCTCACCTACCAGATGAAGGTGAAACATAAAACCACTTTTATTTATGTGAAGTGTCCAAATTCAACTCAACCTGGCACTAGGTACTAGGAGTATGTAGACTTTAACTGTCATATGAATTTATGCATCCCTGGAAAATGTCAAATATAAACATAAATTTAATCAAGTAATTGAAACCTTTATTATCAAAGAAATAAACACAGTTTTTGACAACTAATGTAAATTTTCTTAATCCATTTTTCTCTTATTTTTCAGAAGGTCAAAGAAAAGAACAAGAAACACTGAACAGAGACATGGCTGATGAAAATATTTCAAGCAAGTCCCAGTCCAATTATTAATGCAGATGTTCCAAAAGGAATTTGTGCTCTTTAGCAACAGCATTGCATTCACATGTGAGAGTTCCTTTTCCCATTCATTACAATGGGATAAAACAGAAGGCTTACAACAACAGATAAACAAGCACTCTGTATTATTCTGTAGTTTTCCTCAGTCGAGTAGTCTTTGGACAGCATTTTAATGGCTGAAAAAAACCCTGCACATGATGAATAAGGATGCCATTCTCAATTAACATGGACAAAGGATCATAGCCATATTTGGCAAATGAGGTAGCTGTGGTGTAAGAAAAGCAGGAGTATTCACAGACATTGCCACATACATCACTGTCCTCAAATCAAAACAAGTTAATGACATTTTTGTACATCTGCCCAACTACATGACTACACATTAGTCTGGCAAGTACTTATTAGACCCAAATTAAATAGCACAATGATTATAGTTCATATTTACTAAATATAGTGTTATTAATTTATACAGCACTAAATATGGATGCTACCAGCATATAAATAAATGATGAGTACCGAACCAAAACGGCCGAAGTTACAAAATATATTATCTTCATTAGATATGTCTCAGTGCTACGAATGCCACTATACACACAGTTTCCAGTAAAATACATATACTACCGTGGAGGAACTGTTATCCATTCTCCACAACAAATGCACTGACAACATAATCCCAACAGCTCCCCTCTCAGTCAGCCTCCATATCGTGCACTGGTACAAATAAAATCACCAACACAGAAATACCATGGAACAGATGGTGAACTCATTGGTGAACAGTGGGGCAAAAGCCCCACAGTTCAATCCATATCCAGTAAAGAATGGGATGTTACAACAACAAGGAACCTCAGCCAAGGAAGACCAGTAGCACACACTAGAAATCCAAGGTGTTTAACATTAGAAAAATCTTTGCTACACATAGATGCCTTCAATATGGAGTTTATGTACCATTGGTTATGCACAAGCTTAGCATACCATGCATTAACTTCACCATGTTTTTAATAAGATGTTACATTAATTTTAGACGCTTGGCAGTCACAAACTAAGGCGCACTGGCAAGCCAGATGAACAAAGAAAAGGATACTTTGAGGAAACATATGTTACCTATCTCTACTGCTAAACCATCCATGCCAGTTTTATGGAGGATTCCTATCCCAAAGCTTTGCCTGTACTTAAGCTTTAGAAAACAGACCTTTGGCACAATCACATCTAAGTCTTTAATTTAAATATTAACACCAAGGCAGTTTTTTGGAGACGTTGTGAAGATTGAGAAAACTGATATCTCATTTCTTTAACCCAGAATTCTTGTTTATCAATTGTTAACAGCCTGGATCCTGAACAATATCACTGCTAAACTTGCATATTTCTTTCTATCATATCATTACTTATTTGCCCAAATTTGTGCACTGTAGAACTTGGCCACATTTTATTTCTGTTTCATAAAAGATTTGGCTTTTATCTGATTTTTTTCTTTTAAAGATCTCACTTTTCACTTTTATGGGATCAGTTTTCCAACAATTGAGCTTATCAGCCACATCTACACTGCTAGTAATTCAAAACCTTGGCATATTTATTGATTCCAAAAACCTATTACATGATATCGCTTACATCCCTGTATTAGATTAGACTGAGTTATTGGAGGAACTAACAAAAGATTACTCAGAACTCAGCAGAGAGCTTATACAGATGTCATCTTACCTGACATCTAAACTATTTGCTCTTGCACCTTTATTTTTAAGTGTCGCGCACACTCAGAACAAGTTTTGCACAAAACAAGTATCTGAGGCAGCTTTACCTCAGTTTTTTTATTCCACCATTAAAAACCCCAACTATAAGAGATAGGCTGTAGGTATAAAACATTTATCCTCTTCGTTCAGAGAATATTGATGAACAACTACGGAAAGTTGTATCAATGAGTAAGTTGTATTATGACTGAACATCATCCAAGTTCAATTTAAACCTGAGCTCTATACTACCTCTGAATATAGTATGTATAAGATATTTATGTATGAGTATAAATTATGCACTTCTTTGGACAAAAAAAATGCCAATAATTTTAAAACATGAATATGTTAATTAGATTTAAATTCATCCATTATAGAAAATATTTTGACAAGTATTCTAAGAATAGTATTTTTAAAACAGTTCAATGCATTAAATATATGCAAATTTTGACAGTCAAAAATGCATACTGCATATCTGAGATACTATCATTCTTCACAATCATTGCAGCCTCTAGCTAGATACAGATTTTTCATGACAGACAGAAACATTTCCTTCTGTGTATCTCGTATTCTCAGATTTCTACTTCAAAATGATTCCTGAAACACTTTTAAAGCCAGACTTAGAACTACTGCAAACTAGAATGGTTGCTATATACTCCAGTTAGCCAAGCCTGCCAACACTGAACAATATTCAATCTCACTTTTTAAGTAGAACTCCTTGTCATTGAAATCACATCCACTGGTGAATTTTAGGATGCTTCATTCTTGAATTATCTGCACTAATAGCACATATATAGGTTATTTTCAAAATATGCCTAATATGCCTAAGGTACACATATACATGGGATTTGCGCACAGAAACACACTAGCACCCATATGAATTTGAAGTACATCCTCCGTTTTGAAAAATCTCCATGCAACTTTAGGGTGCAGTCTCAGAACTGGCTAAAATCCATTTTAAATTGTAACTAAATGTGAATTCTGCCTCCTCTTTGGTTGGTACTTTTCCTGCAGACACATGACAAACCAGAGCAGATCACCGGTTCAACAAGAACTTAGTATGAAAGAGCAGAAAGCTGTAATGTCCATTTGCTTTCAAAGCAGAGTATCGTTCCATAAAGGCATCCTGTGTGGGCATGGAAGTATCTCCATGGAATGCTACTCTGCAACAGGCAGAGCAGCATAAATTCACATTACCCAGCACTCAACCACACCCACAGTCTGTAGATCACAGCAACACAACTGTAACATAGAACAAGGCCAAGAAAGAGATCAAAGGAACAGTGAACAAATTCCCTGTATCAGGAAAATACACTGATTCCTTAATTACCTGTATCTACTTATGCAAGGATTTTGAATTTTGAAATGGGGATTTAAAGGAAACATTAAAAGCAAATTTCTACAAGTAGTAACAGTTGGTCTTCGAGATGTCCCAGGCAGGCAGCAGCCTGAATCACACTGTGAGAGCATCACAGCTTAGTGTGAGTCACATGTTTCCAAAAGATCCGGTGAGAACATGTGGATGGAAAGATGTGTAATTATTTTACAACAAAAACAAGATTTCTGGCATGAGTTTTCCTCAGCTACTGAAGTTAAGTGCAAGTTCCCTTACAACTACCAACAGTCTTTATCCTACTTAACAGGAAAAAAAGGACCTGGAGGGAGTCCTACAGGAACTACTGCAGAGAGGCAGCAGGTTTATGGGTTTGTGCATTTGCTTCTTACCCCAGATGCACAGCTTGTGTGGGCCTCTGTCTTACTAATGAAATTCCCTTTGAATTGACCCACTACACAAGGAAAATAAAACTCACTGATTATTTTTTGAGGAAAGATTAATTCAAATGAACTTCAGTCACAGTTTTGTAACTGCAGGAGGGCCAGATAAAATGTGATCTTGTAAGTGTGATAGCTAATACTGGGTTAATGTACTTATAGGAAAAACAACACTCAGTAGAAAATGAATTTAATGTTCTCAGTAAGATTTCTTTAGGGTCAGTAAGTATAAAATGCAATAATCTTGAAAATTAATCCCAGGTGTATCATTTTGTTAATAGAAGAAATGTGCAGGATAGATAAACTACTAAATTTTATGTAATGTTTTATGCAAGGAAAAAGGGTTCCTAAGACAGGGCTATATAGCCCACCAGAGGCCAAATCACAGTCCTTGAAGAATGCAAAACTCCTCTGGACATCAGTAGCATTCTTCTTAGGGTAAAAGCTGCAAGGCCAAGACAATCACTGAAATACTCTGATACCAAGGCTCTAAAAGCCAAAGCAGTGATAACGGCAGAGGAGCTGTTATTTCTGTACCATAAAAAGAAATTTTCCAGAGATGTTATTACATTTAAATGTATTCTGATATTGCATTCTGCTTTTCCATCTCAGACACTGTTCCACCTGAACAAGATGGACATAACATAGAGCATAGTATTTTCTATTAAATATAGTTATAAGGGAAGAATAACAACCTTGGAATGACTCACTTGCAGGACCAATTCATAGGTTACACTGAGTATGAAAGGCAATTTCAGTGTAGTGGTGGAAGAAAAGGAGTTTTATAACAGAGGTGATGCAAACTAATTTGGAGACTCAGATACACAGAGAACTAATTTGGAGACTTGGATACATGGAGAAGTACGCAATGTACTATAAACACTTCAAGGGAGGAAAGAATGGGGACTTTTCCAAATACAGTGGTATCTGCAAAAATAAAGTCCAATTCTGTTCAGTAACAAAATCATTAAAAAGGATGAAACATATTAAAAATTCAACACTAAAAAGGCAGTAGCTTTGTACTTGTGCTGCACTGAGTCTAAACACAAGATACTAAGAATGGGGAGCTGTATTAAGGGCAGGACTGGTGACAGATGCTGGCAGTCCTATACAAGTGGTGCACACAGAATGTAATGAGATATTCACGAGTGTATTTCAGCCCATATAATAAAGCACCAAGAGGGTAAAGTTTTTCACATGGTGGCATTACTTCCTAGGATAATGGGGAAAATATGGTAAGAAAATACAAGATTTATTTAATTCTTTCACAAACATCTTGTCACAGTTCTGTATTCTAGATGATACAAATCTTTGTCAGGACAAATATAATGAAGTTTATCTTGTAAAATCTAATGCAACAGACTTAGCACTACTTCTGTGTAAAAACAGTATCTTCTACAAAGGAACTGTACCATAAAAATTGATGCTCATGAAATGTTAATATAATCTAAAACCACAAAGCAAGGAAATTCTTTAAGTTAAGAGTTAAAATGAAACTTCATCCTTAGCCCACCCAAAAGTGTTTAGATATAGCAAGGCTTGCCAAAAAGTAATAATCCTATATACAAAATATTTTGCCATCACTAGAAATTTCAAACTAAATATGTAATTCGAGCTCTAATTCTTACCTTTCTCTTCCCTACTTTTATGGGTATAAACAAGACCTTTCAATTCCTTCAGCACTTGTGTGGTTAATAATCTTAGGCTAAATTTTTTTTAACTATTTCTGTGTAGCAGATTTTTTTGCCAGTTTCTCAGCTAAACAGTTAACCCCAAGAAAAGGGAAAACCAAAATCCAAATAGTACAATTATCTTTATGGAGTACTATGGAGTGGCCCTGAAGGGAAAAGAATTCACATATCTGAGTGGTCTGCTCCTTGTACTTCAAACTCATCCGAATTTTTTTTTTAAGGGCTAGAGGCATAAGTTGTTGAACCACCAGATAAGGACTGAAATAAGATCTGCTGTTGAGGAAGAAAAAGGTTCTCATCCAAGTTACGAGGTAACAAATTGTGATGTGGAGAAGAGTGATTTTTTTCAGAAATGGAGGAGGAAGGGGTATGAGGAATGGGACAGGAGATGACATAGCACCTCATAGTGTTTCTCTAGTTCTACTCCACAATTAAATTTGTGTTGAAGAATCTCTACATCCATTTTTGGAGACTGCTCTTTCTGCTCTTTCTCTCACCATGATCCGTTTTTGGTTATACTACTTTTCCCTGTTTCTCTTACGAGATCTCATCTATATAATGGACAAAAAAAAGGATTTCCTGATTTTTTGGATTGTACCTTCTTAAAAGAAAGTTCCAGGTAGGAAAAGGTAAATCAGTCTCTGTTGAAGGAGGTCAAGACTTTCTACAGAACATGAGTGAGGAAAGTAGCAGATGAATGCAGTAGTGGAATAGTTAATATGACGTTTCATGGACTAAGACAAAAAGCACTTCCCAAAGAAACTCCTACAGCATGGGAGTTTATCCCATGAGCCAGCAAACACTGCCTAGAGTCATGCAAGTGACAGAAAAAGCAATATCTGTACCACAAAGACTTCTGCAAACCCACATGCACATGGCTTTTAACATCATCCAGCAATACTCCAGTTGATCTGTCCTGATCCTAATAGTCCTGCTGTCATTTAAATCTGAATTTGGCTGTTTTCCTTAAAGCAGACGTGTTGTCACACCAGATCTGTGAACCTGAGATTTTTGATTCATCTCAAAGAACTCAGGGTGAAAATTAGTCTGTCTGGGGCACACTCCACACACTCCTTCTCCACTGTCAGTACAGGTACTTCAGGACCTCTGGTGATGTCTCTACTCATCTAAGAGTCAGCTGGTCAGTTTTTCCTGGAGATAGTTTAGGTGTCCATACTGGTGGAAATGGTATCCAGGTTTAGCCAAGACCAGTCAGAAAATCTTCTCTCTACAGAACATCTCCATATTTTCCTCTGTTCTAGTAAAAATTCCTAAATATCCAAGTGACAGATATGCTAAGGTTGCAATTCACCTGTCTTTTCAAAGTTCAGCCCCTGTGTCGGGTGAATACTCAAAACATAAAGGGAGAAAGGAGGGTCCTGGCAGAACAGAAACTGGTATTCAGTGGTGGTGAAATACAAACACATTCTTGAACCAGCATGAAGGACCACAGATCCAGCTCTTTTGCTTACGTGAGTTCCTGAAACACTCAGTGCTCCCCTTCTCTGCTCTCCTCTCCCACACTTGACTGAACACTCACTACCAGTGTGTGTGAAAAGCTCATGTTTCGTTTCATTTCATCCTTGCCCAGGATAGTAGGACCTGAAGATTATGACACCCTCCAATTCAGAATATTCTGTGATTTTTTTTAACTACTAATCTTTGTACAGGTCCATTACAAGCTCAGTAGTAATAAGGAGAGATTCTGATGAGTGGAAAATGGTAGAAAATTAACTTCCAGGCCTGGAACATCAATGTGCCCCACTGCTTCAGAATATGCTTACACCTCTAACAAAGAGCTTCCAGCATTGCTAGAATCCAAGAGAACCATTTAGGAAGCAGCAGGTTAAGGGCTCTGTAATAAACTTGTTCCTAGAAAGTCTGCAGTCATCTGCTCTAGCCAAAGCCTTCTAAACTCCTCCTAAATTCAGAACTATTTTACTTTGCAGTAAATATTAACATTTAAATTTTGAATTTCTGAAAAGAGTTAATAAAACCACAGCCATGTTTGAGAATGCTACTTTAGTACTTCCATTGTAGTGTTCTGTTTGAGAAAGTCCTCTGTCTGACAAAGCATTCTTAAAAGGGCAATGGATTCTGCTGAGTAACACAGTTTTCCTTTTCAAAAATATTTTTTCTCTGAGCTTTTATTATTATATACATGGACTCCTCTCTATCTCCAAAAAAGAATGTTATAGGACAAGCCCTAACAATTTTTAAACTAAATCCCCTGGTTTTACTAAAATTGAAATAATTTATACAAATTTAGAGAGTTTAGTATAAGCATATATTTAACAGATACCTCTTTAATTATTTCCATAAGCATAGTAACTATATATATGATAATAAATACATGCACAATAGGCTTTCTCTTACTTACAATTGTAGGTTTAACTATAGTACATATGACTGCAATTTTGGTCACAGTATCTGTATTTAGAGTTGGAGAATTTTTAGCCTTAAGGAAATTCAACCAGCTCCATTATCTTCAGGATATCTTTTGAATTCAGGAGAAGAAAAGATACTGAGATAGAAAAGTGCCTTTTGTTGAGAGATAAAGTTTAGAAAATAGTAAGGCCTTAACTTATGCTTGAGTTCCTCATCCCAAAATGGAGGCATTGTGACAAAATAAAAACATAGGTATTCTCATGTTCAATCCAAAACCCATAGAATGTAATGCATGAGTCATGACATCCTGCACCAAAATATCAGAAAGAAAGGATTGGTAAGAGAGAGCCCAAGATCTTCCTAGCCATACCAAGACTCGGTCCTCACTTCACTCACCATGACAAAATTCTCTCTGCTACTAAAAAGGAATTAACTCTGCAGCAGAAAAATCTGTGCTGCAATGCTGAAAAGAGTCAGACACTCCTAAGAGACAACAGGAATGAATGACATGGACATGATCAAATGAATCAGCAAAACACACAAAAAATTTCTTCTCAAACAATGTTATTTGGGTTAGAAAGTCATGTGATCAAATGCAAAAATGCAAATTTGAGGCTGCCTGAAAGTTTTACTCTAGTGCAATTTGCAACTACATTAATGATAAAGTTGTAATGGCATGATCATTCATCCCACATCCTTTGTTTTGCTCAGATTCCTGACAATGATAACATACTAAAGAGCAAAATCAAGACATCCTTAAATCTGCCATTCCCAGCATTAAAGTGTCTGACTTTGTAACCTAACAAAGTCCTGAAAAATAAAGTCCTGATGACATCAATGTTGCAATTTTTTAACTTTATTTCAAGGGCCACTATGGTGATTTACAAAAATGGCTCTGGTATTTAATGTTGCAAAATCTAAGTCAATTCTTTCATCAACATTGATTAAAAAAGTTTAAATTCTTCATTTCATACAGGATTAAAGTTTCAAAATCTGGAATTTTCCCTTGACTCTTGTGGACCTGGTGCTCTATTTTTTACTCACAAATCTTAACAACCCATAGCAGGGTCAGATTCTAGTAGATCCAACCATACATCAATGTCATATATTAAGTCAGAAGTGATCTGCTTCATTAGAAATAAAGTAAATCTCACTGATTTTCTTCTTAAGGTGTTCACTTATTTTAAGCACTCTGGAGGATTTACTGATGTTCAAGATGCAGTTGGGTGACGTACACTTTAATCCAGCACAGGAGAAAACAGGCTCTATAAAAGTGCCAGCATGTTGTCAGACCATTTGATGTGCCTTCAACAAGTGGTGAGCATCCTTTCTTCCTACACTTTTTACACAAATATAACCTGAAAGTCAGAGTTGGCCTTACACAAAGGGTGAAAGAGCAAAATTTGCTTTTCATTCAAAACAAACCAGGAAAAAAGAGGAAAGAAACTTTGTTACTAAGTAACAATTCCTTCCCAGGGGTCCTCACAGAAAAATGCAACTGTCATCCTCCTTTAGATTTTCATGTCCCTGTACTGGAACAAAACACAAACTCAGCTAAAAGTTCCTCACAACTGTCTTGTAGCTGTGCTTTCAGTCACTGATGCTTTGTGAGCTTTAAAAATACAACCAATACTGTGGTTTTTGATGCAAAATGAAACCGGGAATCTAATTTAAGATATTGACATATAATTATTATTCATAATAACAAGTATTTGGCTTTGATATTTTTATGTTCTTGGTTATGGAAAATAATGGGGTCTGTTTAGCGGAGTTATTTTGTAGTGATGTATTATTTACTGTTCTTAAGGAAAAAAAATTATTAAAGTTGCATTACAGTTGATACCAGAACTTGGTTTTAGTATCAGACTTAAAACTGAGGTCCTTATTGAGATAAATCTCCCCCTAAATTAACAGTGTTGCCCCAAAAAGTGGGCATCAAATACAGTATAAAAAAGAAACCCCACAAGCTCTCAATATAAATGAAAACTCCCATCATTTCCCCTTCTCTCTATAAGGGGACAAGACTCAAGGGCAGCCTGCCTCAGTAAATTTTTCCACTCACTTTGCTTCTTTTTTTTTAACTGATTTTGTTCAAAGTACTCTTGAAAATAAAATAAAAATTAAAAAAAGATAAACACACTTCTAGCAGTCTTTGGTCAGCGTAGACTTGACATGAATTTACATCATCAAAACACCTTTTAATTGTGTTAAAAATTTATTGCACACATTTTTCTTCCAAAATTCACAGGCACCTTTTGCTCTACAGTGCCTTCTTCACTTACATGCCCATTTTCTCTCTCATTGGAAAATATATCAATTGCTTATTAAAAAAAGAAGTGTTTTGGCATGGCTGACCTGTAGAGATACAGAGCTAAGCAGAGTCAGTGAATCCACTCACTCTGATATGCACACATGATATGCAATTAAAATCTCCATTCACATTCCTACAGGGTTGTCGATCAAGAGAAAAGCCTTTTTGACAACATCCAGTGAAGCGTACCAACTAACTGCTGAACAGGAACTTAAACAGTAACAGCTTTTGTTACTAGCAAGAACGGATTTTACCAAGATTGGGCTTGGTTTCTAAAGAAATAATTATGTTAAAATTTTGGGGGCTTTTCATTAAAAATTAAAATGTGTCACAAAGCTATTGTGTGTGAAGCTATCATATTATGTAATACATGAGAGTTATCAGATATATGTGAAAAAAAAACCCTCTCTAACCTTTCTTGGCTGTAGGAAACAATTTATCCTTTCATATTTAGAACAATGAACAATGATTACAAGCTGTTTTTTAGTGAGAAGAGAACATTATTCTAATTGCATGTTGTCTATTTGGTAGGCATCGAATATCTTTTATAACATGACATTATAAGCTGCCCAGACAGAAAACTAACACTGAAAAAGGTCTGCTACTGCCAAAAATGATACTGTGAACAATTTATTACTGATACACTGGGAAATAATTATAGGTATTTGCAACTCCATGAAAATATCCTACCTTTCAATTTACAGAGAAAAACAGAGGAAAAGTCTTTGATAAATATTGAAGATGCTAACATTTACTTTCTAATACCCAGTCACGTAACACAGAAGTTGTAAGAGCATTAAGCTACTTTCAAATCCACTCTGTAAAGGTAAAACCAGTAAAAATACATTGATTGTCAATAATCTGATGTTTGTGTTTTGAGCACTAACCTTGAATTACAGTTTTCAAACATGCTAATATTATTAAATATTGAAATATTTGCCCTCTTGCTTATCACACTCCATAACTGAAGAGAGAGCAGATGCATCCTGACTATTAACAGTCATGACAAATTGCCTTACTAATGAATGTTACACACTGAAAGTGCCATAACTGATTAAACTACAATTTCCCACTACCAGATAGAGAGAGACTTGGGAACTCCAGCAGTGGACAACTCTGATGTTCTGCCAGCAGGCCTTCAGGGCACAGTGTGGTATTTAGAAAAACACACTGTAAATTCCATATGAATATATTCTAAAAGACTGTGTGTATACAACAGGTTTTAAAGAACATTAGATGAAACAGCTTAGGTTTGTAGCCGATGAGCCATGCAAAATGGATGTGTTTTAACAATTTTAGAATCATTACAAGGCTGCGTTAGAGAATATTTCTGTTGGGTTCCTCTGCCCCTCTCCCCACCTCCCCAAACATTGCCTGGGCTTTGCTTTCACATAAAATCTTTCTTTTGTCAGTCTCTTTGTCGGTGCAAAATTGGCAGTGGTTCAAATTCAAAGTACTCCTATTCATTTACTGACCATTAAACCAATGTCATTCTAGTTCACATCAGCCAGAGAGCTAAGCTCTAAAAAACATAAAAGGCTTGCTTCACCACTGACGAATAATGTGTACATTTTTACAGAGCTTAAACCTTAATGCTTTGCCTGAAACTAACAATACAGTATACCTTATCATTCCTTTTTCACAAGCAGGCAGCTGCTGAAACGCTTGCCACTTCAAAATATCAATTGCTTGCCAGAGTTGTCCTCAACACACCCTGTCAAACTCATGTATATTGTGCAATGAAAATGGTGCAGGACTGAAAGCTAGAAATTGTGTCAAATTCTGCTGTAATGGTATGATGTGCAAAGAACAATGTATGACAACCGTAGAGACTACAAACAATAGCAATGGAGCCAAACACTCCATATATCACAACTGTGCCTGTACATATTTTATTGTATGTATTATATATTTAAAGCATGACAAATGTGTCGCTGAGGCTATGTGCTACCCCAAAAAGACACCCTTCAGCTAGTTAAGCTTTTTCATTGCTCTTGATGGAAATGTAGTAGTATTTTTCTGCCCTCTAAACATTTGTTTGTAAATCACACGGCACAAGAAAAAAAGAATCAGGTTTTCAAAATGAGTAACAGATAACAAAAGACAATACTACAAGATGAGAAAATGAGATTTTGTTCAATTAACACTTTTGCTTTTCTCTACAGACACAGAATCAGGCTACATAAAAAATATCTGAGGCTATGCAAGACAAACACAATATCACTACACCCATAAATTACAGTGTACCTAATTTTAATGTAGATAAGTGCTGGCCTATTGATTTGCATGTTTCCCTGGCAAAATGGAAATCCCATGTGAGTATGTTCTTTGTCTGTAGAAAATGCATTTTAAAAAACCTTTATGAATACAGCAATCTATGCTAAAAAGGAAAACATAAGTAACTAGTATAAAATTATGCATGGAATCTAGGGGAAGTAATGCTCATGTACACACATGCACACATGCGTGTCTCTGTGCATGCATGTGTCAATGTCTGTTACACAGTCACATAGTTTTTAGCACACAGAATTTCTACAAAGTGTCTTAAGTCATGAAAATTCAGCCTCTAGACAGAATCTTAAATTAGCTGAAGAAAGAAAATGAAAACTGCCAAACTAAGTAACAAAGCAAGTTAATCATAAGGTGACTATGAAGTGCTAGTCTTCCTGCTAGTCTTCAAAAAACAACACATAGTTGTGATGAAAAGTGTTTAGGAGGAAAGATGAGTGCAGCAGCCCACAACAGCATGTAGGTTGCAAAACCTGAGCACACAGTATTCTGTGAGGGTCATTAACTGATATAATCCTAACCAAAATGAATAGATACACCATTAAGGTGTTAATAAATATTTTGGAAAGAGAATGAGTGTTTTAGGTGCTCAGGGTTGCTGACCTTTGCTGTGTTTATTAGTGGGACAATGATGCATTATTAACACACAGCAGCTGTACCTGAACTGCTGCCATGAACATAATAGCCTTTTATAGCCATCAGGGGAGTGAGATAGGAGGCCTTTATTAACCACTACACATGATTAGCACATTATGTGAACTTTAGTAGGCAAATTATCTCTTATTGAAATATAATGTTGGGTATAACTAATTGTAAACATGATTTAAAAAACTTCTCAATGCAAAACTAAGAGTTTTACTGCCATTTAGCTAATAAGTGGCTAAGCCACTAAAAAAATAATTCTTCTTTTCCTTTGTTCAACCTGTAAAAACAACTGTGCCTCACAAAAACCTATTACCCTATGATAAAAACACTGAAGTGACAGAATGACTTCCATACCTTGAATATTATTTTTCAGAACCATAAAAAAAGCACAGACATTTCCAATACAATTAAGAAAACTGCTGGTGAAGAAAAAAGAACTCGCCTTACATTTTCCTATAAAGACTACAAGCAGTTCCTAAAGAATCATTTTCAAGAGTTAACTTGAAAAAATAACACCATGATTTACTTCAAAAAGCTTAGTTTTGGGTAAGATTATCCCATTAGCCTTCGCAACTGAACACAGCACTGAGAGTCCATTATGAGCAGTCTTTTATGCCCTAGTAGAAAGTCATTAACATAAAATAAATCATTAGCTTTGATATTAAGCCTCTACTATCTGCAGGTTTCTATGACTAATGTTCACAACTTTGTCTGCCAAACGATCAATTATATGTTTTTGAAAGGCTATCATTTCTTTTCACCATTATTTTTCCTTTTACTATTTATTATTATTTCAGATCAATGCAAACACGATGATCATAGGAGAAACAAATGTTTTCTCTTATTCATGAACACAAACCTACCCACTTTTGGCAACTGTGACCAGAACATGACTTCAAAGCCAATTACTTACAGTACAGGATAGAAATTATGCATTCCCAGAGTAAGTTCACTTCTTTCAAAGTCAGCAATATATGTAATGAAGCAGAAATCTACATGTGTGTATATACATACAGAGTAGCATAGATACAACAGAAATTAACATGTTTACATAATCTTCTCTTCTAGCAGGAACCGTCTAGATAAATCTTTTACTTCACATTCAGGCTTCATACTTCCTTTACTGACCCATTTCCCTAAGTACAGGCTATCACTGACTGATTTCAGAGTTCTGAATTCTTGCATATAGAATAAGAACTGGAGTTCACTGCAGATTTTCTTAATATAACAAAAATACATACCAGCTACAGTAACTTCTATTTAACCTTTAAGACCATATAATCATCAACAACAATAGCAGGAGACAAAAGTACTACCACAGCAGCTCAATTTCCATGCTTAGCCAGCAGTACCTTTGAAAAAAACCCACTTGTGCCACTTTTGATTGGTAGAGAGTGGTTTAACAGTCAAGAATGTGAATGCTAAAACATTCTGACATTTCCACTAACCTGGATTTGTCAGATGCTCATGTAATTCAAGTATGTTTTGCAACTTAGAAAGCAGCGTGTTCCTTGGGAGGAAACCATCCAACAAGGGTCTGTAGCAAATCAAAAAGCAGCCCAGTGAGAAATACTAAATGAACAGCTCAAGAACAGTGTTAGCATATGTGCAATTGAAAGATAAGATATAAATATTATTAGAGCCATATGAAATTCAAATGCTAAAAATAAATTGCTGCAAACATAAGAAGCAAAACAAAACCACAGACATTATGAATGTGGGTTGCGCCAAGATGCCTGCTGAAAAACAATTTTAAGTTTGAAGGTCTAAATCAAGAGCTAAACGTTTTATTTGATGACTTACCAACTGAAAACTCATTGCTACCAATGAACATAAATGGCAGATACTCCACTAGAAGGAAGGACAAGAGTTCCTTACGTGCACTCACCGCTTTGGAGGGGCAGAGTTTGTTGCTGCTGCTACAGCTACATAATCTATGCCTAACCATAGAATAGACAACGCTGCCATTTTCTAACTGAACACTGTATGGAAAAGCATTATGATCAAGAAAATCTCATTTGGGCTGATGTGAATTCCATGCCTCAACGTATTTTGGAAGCACTGCTATAATTAAGAGTCATTTGGCGAATCTGCTATAAACCATGTTTCGAAGCAGTTTATAACTCAACACTTTTAATGAGAAATCATTCTTTGGGCAGAAAATTGGTATGTAGTTGCGTAGCTAAAACAGCAGAATAAACTATTTCAGTTGGAAAGGATCTACAACAATCACACAGTCAAACTGCAACAACAAAACATTTAAATTTAGGTTACATTTAAAATAAGTATTTTATTGTATGCAATCCATGCTAGACATTCAAAGAGCATGTGTCCTCTTCAAAAAGATAAACAAAGCTGCCACTAATTGCCTCTGCTGTCAGTTCCAGAAGCCAAGGTCTGCACTGATCCAGAGACTACCCTCTCACCACACAAAGTGGTGCTTTCAGGTCACTCTTGAGCAGTGCTGAGAGGGAAGTCAAAGGAAGATTTTTTACTTCCGACATCTAAGCTTTTTTATATCTACCATCAATACAGGATTTAAATATCCAAGAATTTTAATCTAAATCCTACCATGATTAGGACAATTCTCTGCTAAAATATAAATTGTGTTTTACACACAGTCCATTTTTCAAATGCTTCTGTACATTTTTAGCAAGACAAGAAAGTCCTGTTGATGTGGGAATCTGAGGGCCAGAGGATGCTCAGTTCTTCATGGTAAAGTGTGATCATCCCCAACACACCCCGAACTCAACAGAAGCTGGAACCGCCCAGTCCTTCACAGTAACAGCTTCTCAAAATCAGCTCTAGCTCCTCTTTGGTTTCATGCAAACACCAAAGGTACTGCATGTGTTGTAGTGCTTAGTTAATTCAGCATTCTTAATAATTGACTGGTTTCACTTCTCTTTCATAAGACCTCATGATAGGCTGATTGAGGGTAATGCTCTAGAGATGAATCGTTCTGGTATGAGAATAAAACATAATTCCTCTCCGGGTACTGATATTTGGCAGAAAGAAAAAAATAAATTACTGCAAATGCCTTGGTTTATAGAAATCTTTGAGAAAGATTTCTCAAAAGCACATACATAAATCATGTTCTATGTTCCATTAAAATTGGGACCACTTCTTTTCTGAAACACTGGAATTTAAGGAGCACACTTGAGACTTGCCCACAATTCTGAAACTACATACTAAGATATGAAAGAAAAGACATTTCCATTCTTCATATGTGGTATTTTTGAAACTAAAAGACTGAACACTTGAAAATCAACAGTCAGCCCTAATGCAACTGTTTAATCTCTCCTTTATGAAACAGTAACAAATTTCAAGTATGATTCTAAGACAGTAGAGGACAAGGTATTTTTTTAAGCGGGGGGGGGAAATATGTTCAGGATTAACAATACGAGCATAATCTAAAACGCTGTCAAAACAGTAACATAGTATTTCAGCTTTAGAGCTGTCCTTCAGAGAGCCTGCTTGCCACAACTCTGACTGGATGAAGAAAGCCCCTGGAAATAATGTACACTTTGTAAACAGCCATGAAACATTTTATTTAGAGTAGTCTCTATGGTAGGGTTAAGTTTACACAATAAATTCCTCTAAACACTGAGTATAAATAAATGCACTTTTGCTCCATGGAATTCTGATTACAAGCGGGATTGTTACCTGCTTACAAAGCATTGTATTATATCTCCTTATCCACTTCTACCCAATGTCACTCTGCTTTTTTCATTTGAAAGGTTTTGCTTCCCTCTCCCTCCTTTCTCCTCTTTATTCCTCTTTTTAAAAACAACTACAGTCTATCATTTTACCTCTGCTGCCTGGCTGTATTTTTCCACTGCACTGACAACTATCAGTGAATACAAGAAAGATGAGTTGTAGGCTCCTGTATTTTTGAACAAGGTAGCAAATCACAGAAGAGTCCAGTGCATAATTCTGCAAGGATAACCATTGGGAGCAGTAAAGACCATTATTTTCTGCCTACTGATGGCAGAGGTCAGCATCCCTGTCATTAGCTGTGTCAAACTACAATTATATAACTGCACTTTATGTGAGCAGATATCTGAAAATACTGTGAAGTTGCAAATACAAAAATTAAAATATACCTATCCTTCTTACAGTACTGATCAAAGTGGTCTTTGCAGGTGACACTTCAATAGGAAAAGCCACAAGACTGTTATTTACTTCTCTCTACTTAAACATTTAAACTTATCATCCGACTTCTTCCAGCAGCTTGAAATCACTGGCCATAGTCTATCAAATTAAGACACTTGGATTATCAAAGTTATTTCTTTTATATAATTCAACTCAATTACAGAATGTGACATTTCCTAAAATAAATTTCAACTGAACAGACTACTTACATTAGCCTGAACATATCTGAACTGCAATTATGCTTCAAGTTTCAAGGGGTGAACAGTACAATCCCAACCCTAAATCTGTCCAGCATAAGAGCTCCACGATGTTATTTCAAAGGCTGACCTATATACCAAAGCATACCATCCATTCTGTCTGTTTGTATAAGAGATACCTCTCACAGTTGTCATAACCAACATTGTTTGCATTGTTCCTTCACTTTTCTCTCTCCATGGGTAATGCAAGAGAAACAAGGAAAAGCCTGCATAACAATATATGCAGAGCATAATGAGCTTTCACAGCAGATAGAGAAATATTAGGCTAAGATGCTTAGAATGCTATTTTAGGTTTATAAAATAAAGATCTAAGCAGTCTTCTGAAACAAAGCCTGCCAACTGAAAATTGTAAGATAAGAGGCGATTGTTTGAATCTACATTATTTTCCTCTGGCTACAGAAAAATGCACAGTCAATACCTCCCATGCATGTGCCTGGGAACTCATATGCTACAAACAACCATCCGATCACGGAAAACAACTAGTACTAAAACAGAACAACTAGAAAACTTAAAAGCCTAAGTATTTGTGGAATACATTCTAAATTACCAGCAGCTCAAGCAGACTTCAAATGTAAACAATCAAAGTCTGGCAAATTTGTAAAAGGAAAAACACCACCAAAACCTAGATATGAAAAATATGGCCAAATCTGCTAGTAAGTGGCAAAAGTAAGTTTTAACTAACTTTACGAGAAACAAGAACCCAGAGGATCTTGAATGAGTTCCCAATGAATTTTGGAGGTAGACTCCTAAGGAAGACCACCATTCTGGCCCAGAACAAGGATCCATCACACTCCAGCCATCATCTCCTTTCCTGGGAGAGTTTAAAAGCAAACACTCAACCAAACATACTGAACAGAAAATTCTGCAGGCCTCCCGCCCTTCCAACTCCCTAAATACACACAGCCTGAAAATGAGTGACAGAGCAATACTGTAACATGATGACATGTTTAGAACAAGTCAGATAAGTTTTCACAGCAATGTTAATCATGCTGGGCAAAGGGAGAGAGTGAAGGGGTGAAAAATGAAATGTTCACTAAATGTACGCCTCCAAGAGGCCTGGCAAATCTACTCTGTCCATTTAATGTTATCAATGGTCAGTGGTAAAGACATCTGAGAAAGACACTTGTTATGTACTCGATATCTTATATTGAAACATTCCTGGTAAGTCTTTTCCAAGCATAAAACATATGTCTTATGACTGTGCACTTTTAAGCACATTATCAGTTCAGGCAAAGTGAAATAGAAGAGTTGCAACTTGTCTACAGAATGAGTGTCTCATTTGCATTTGAAAAGAACAGTTTGCTCCCTCATACATGGCATGACTTGAAAGAAGCTTTAACCAGCTAGTAAAGAAATTCTGAAAACTACTTTCTAAATTAATTTATTCGATTTGGAGTGCAACACACCAAAAATTATTTAAGGAACTTAATTGGAAAATGATTTAATATATTAAAGTAATTCCTGATTTTCCAAAGCATTTAACTTTTAAATTAAATCTGGCCACTACCTCAAGAATGATGAGTGAAATGTGTATTCAAGTCATTACCTTCCGTCTGAAGCTTTAAATCATTGATAGGTTTAATAACGTTTGTCCAGTTTCACTGCCAAACAGGTCTTCAAACACTTTGGTTCTTATGGCATTAATATCAGCCCAAGCTTTTCACGTGGCAACATTTCACTGTTACAATGTACAAAGCTGACAATAGAGAAAATAACAGCAAACTACAGATGAAAAGTAGCAGTAGCCTCATGATTACTCAGAGGACTACAAGAAAATTAATGAACACATAAATGCTACTTT